>NC_090921.1:465664355-465967386 GCF_040938575.1 Ambystoma mexicanum
TCAAACCATTGTGTAGATCACCTTATACCCCCATCAGTACCAATGGTGTGTTCTCAGCACACTTCAGGTTGTTCTATGGTATCAACCAGGGATGCCCATTATCCCCCCTTACTTTGTCCACTCTATACAATACAAGGGCATTGAAATAGGTAAAGATGAACGTGGGATATCCATATATGCTCACAATGTGCTTCTGTACATCTCTCATCAATCACCAACACTGATGTTCTTGAACAATGAGACAGTAGCAGGATACAAAGTCGAAAAGGGAAAATCTGAATTGATTCCAATGCGCAAGTAAAGTAGAGGCTCCATTAGTTGGAAGGGCCTTTTTGTATCTAAAAGTAAAATATAAATGTTGGTGTATGAATATATACAGATCATTAAACACCCCCCAACATCTTCTTAATTAGAAGAACAGAGATATGCCCTTGATGTGTGGTCTTGCTTGCATAGAATGTGGCTTTCATGCTGGCTGGTAATGAACTAAGGCAGGCTCGAGCGAAGTGGGGTATCAGCTTGGGTAGTGGACTGTTACTGCCTATGTCCGCCTATGAAAGTCATTCACACCCTGGGGTTTATCCAAGGTGCGAATGGCTTTCAATTTCCTAGGGAGATTTTTGCTGCATACACACCCCATCTCCCGACATGTCTGTGGCAGCGTCCGGGAGAATGGATGATTTCTGGGACCAGAGCACAGAGCTCCTGTCCAGCAGGTAACTGGGGATGGAGGGACTGGGTGGGAAAGGGGACTATGGTGGTTTTGTGGTTGTGGTGGGAGGGTGGTTAGGGAGCAAGGAGAGGCTCTCTGATGCTTCCTCACATTAACAAAAAATGAATGGTGCCACCCGGGGAATTCTACTCGAGGACAGCCCACTAAAGACTCTCCATTCTCTATTGATGGCACCATAAAATGGAGCTCCCTGCCTACCATTTGTGGCCGATTAGAACTCGTAAAGAAATCAAACTCCTCCCGTGCGGCAGGCCCTGACGCGATCTGCAGTGCTCTATTGAAAATGAGTCTAGAAGATTGGGCCTTGGCACTTCACAATGTATCTGTTAACATCAGCATGGCAAACAAAGTACCATTTATAATTTGGTAACTGTGGTTTCTATGAATACACTTGGGCAAAGTAGCAACGAACTGTACGCAGCCTACATTGACTTCAGTGCAGCCTTCGTTAGGCATCGATTATGGCATAAACTAGATGCACTAGGAATTGTTAAGGGTTTTCTCTCTTATCAAACTACATACTGATACAAGAATTGGAATGGTCAGATGCCTTTGGCCTAGTAGCTGACTGATTCCCAACTTGTAGAGGGTGGTCAAATAGGGATGTATTTTAGTGCCTTCCTTATTTAATTTATACTTGTCTGATAGCATATTCTTCCTGTATGTCAAATGCTATAAAATATGGTGACACAGGCATATCGTGGCTGGGCTAAGCTGATATTGTGATTTTGGATTATGCACCCAAAGGATTACAAGCTAAACATAATGCACTATGTGACCATGCCAAAGAGAATGCATTAAGGAAGAGTGTGGATAACACCAAATTAATGGTGTTTAATCATAATAGGAAAAACACAAAACACGGAAACCACTGGAAAATGAATGAGGAGGTTGAAACATTGTCTACATAGATATTTCTAGGGGTTGTAATAGATGACCGCTTGAACTGGCAACCACAGTTTGAATACTTAATTGATTAGAGAGAACATGAAGCAAGTGCTCTATGTAAATTCTCAGCAAAAAAATGCCATACAGACCCTTCAGTCAATATTCATTTTATTTCCAAACTAAACTCTGCCTGCACATGCTTTATGGTGTGGTGTGGAAGTGGTGGACGGAAATATATTAATGCTTTGAAAACATTTGGAGGTAAACATTTTGAAAAGACTTTAGGCTTCCGAAGTCTTTCTGTTCAGTATATATGCCTGAATTGTAATCTCTTTGGTATTGGAACATTTGTTAACATACAGTTATTGGTGTTATATAGGAGGATTTCGGAGCTGGCGCAGAATGCATTTAGATTTCAGCTAATTTAAATATATAAACATCTGGGTAGACTGATTAGAGGTGGTTACATGGAATGGCTGTATGAGTCTGTGAAGCACTGGTTGCTCATTGTTGGCAGAAATCTCACTAACCACTGTGCCTAGATATAAAAGCCAGATAAATAATGCATTAAAATCTGTTGATGGGGATCAAGCGGTCGTTTTATTTGGCATCTAAAGCTCATAGAAGTAACTATCCGGAATATGTAAAGGAGGACATCAGCAAGCCGAAGTGCATCTGTCTACCCTGATAACATTACAGTCAGACGGTGTGAATTACATTTAACGCAGTATTGTCATTTGAAATATTAGGTGCTCGAATTGGTATACCACACAACAAGCTAATTTGTAGATTATATGCAGAGTGCGTGGTAGAAAATGTTAAGCACCTAATTGTGGAATGCGATAGTTTGGGCACTCTTCTATATCTAATTAAATATTGGTTACGCAATGATTCACATGGGCTAACACCTAAGGGAGCAGGGAAGCGTTTTATGGCGGTTGATTGCAACTGAATCTACTATGGGGTTATATTTTGTGACTAATTGAGGATTTAAATGAATTTCCTCTTTCTTGAAAGGCTGAACGGGCGGTTATTGGAAATTCTCATTTCATCTGCAACGTTTTGGGATGTTTGTTCTATTTGTTTTATTTTATGAGAATTCGAAGCTTTGTTTGAGGTATTTGTGTAGTCATTATTTGATTATTTGTATGATAATAAAAAATAATATACATATAATTATGGCAAGGTAATTCAACAAATTAAACCCGGTCTTAAGAGGTGTGAAGCTCTTCATCCCCGGCAAGATCAAATCCATTAAACACAACACACTTCTGAATCCTTTATATGGATCACACATTCTCCCAGTACACATACTCTGTGTTGGAAGTGGATAGTTATGTCTCTTAATTTATTTGGTGTAAAAAAAATCCAGAATGGAACAAATTAATTCTATAGGTGAGCGAAAGTAACCGGGGCCTTGCTGTCCCGGACTGGAGGTCGTATCATAGGGCGGCCCAGCCGGGTGTGATTAAGGTGAGCAAATAAAAAATATTTACATGCCTTGAAGATCCCACATGCTGTGGGATTATCCGGTGGCATTTGTGGACTGTTCCTGAAACTTTGTGAGTTACCTCAGGAAATTATCCTATTGATAGACTTTTGCTGGACACAAGTTGTATTGTTTTTTCTTTTTAGATATATTGGAGCCACTATTAGTATTTTTCGGCGCAATTCTTTCAGCCACGCCCCTTTCCTGGCAAATCCACATAAAAACTGCAGCGTGTGCACCAGCGGAGTGCCCCACTGAGTGCTGTTAGGTTGTTGGGCGGTTGAAGGTTGGCTTAGGGCTTCTTTTTTTAATTATTCACCTTTCTTTATTTCACTTTCGTTGTTCAATATTGGATGATGGTCTTGGGAGGATAGCTCTGTGGCAACTTGCTCGCCTTGGGAGCAAGACACGAAGCAACATGGGTTTGATTCCCGGGTCCGCGCTTAGAAACCTCTGGGTATTAATTGCGTTATAAATAACCCATCATATCATATATCATGAAGGTATAGCAGTAAATAACACTGTGGAAGTAAGAAGAGGAGGTACGGGAGATTATAAATGATAGTTTGCTTCACTATAGTGTTATAAATATTTTGCTGTTGGTGAAAACTGTAATTATTTTGATAAATTTGTGGAGGTTTCCCACCTTAGTTCCGGCTGACATTTTAGTTCTAGTGATGCTGGCAGTCAGTAAAAAAGATCAACTCTGCAGTTCCGTTAAAAATGGCTTGTAAGAGGGCCAAAGGCCTGGCAGAGGGTTAGAAACCAATAAAAAATAAAAACGCCCACAGGTTAAATCTACTTTAAGCTACAAACGATTGGGGTAGCTGTAGGCGTGTTTAAGGCTGTTTGGGATAAGAGGAGAGCCCGATTTGGTTCAAGATAAAATTGCAACTTACCTGAAGCAATTGAATGCCCTGCCCTCAACGTCCTTGCAAAGCTATATTAGAGGGATCACTGCATGCAGATGGACAAGAAACAACTGATATAGCTGAGCTAGATACTATATATGATAACCCGTTGCCTAATCTGTGTCTTTTAATTTAAAAAATGTGACTACTGTAAATAATGAGAAGAGGGACTTTAATAATATTATAGAGTATTCACTTCCCCAAACTAATTTGGAAAGATCACTTGATCTAGGCAAAATTGCAGCTAAGAATTATGCCTCCTTACCTATTGACGATGACTCATATTAGTCTTTGGAGTACTTGGACGAGGATGTTATGCCTGAGCAGTTAAAAATATCAAAAACCTTATTTACTCTATGCAGCTCCATATACAGGGAACAACAATTGTTTAAAGAGGGAGTAGGTAAATTAGAGGGTGATATTTTGCATATAGCAACTAGAAATAATTTCGATGAACTTGTGGGTAAGTGTTATATCAAGTGGAGCATTTCAAAGTTAGTGCCACCAACAGGAAGGCCTTTTAAATGATGCAGATACAATACTTACTTCGCATGTGTAATCAGGTAGTAAGGTATCTGAGGTAAGTAATGTAAATAAGAAAAAATATTTGGCAAAGGTAAAATGAATACCCACAAAAAAAAGGGAAAGAAGACTTGTAAGAAAAAGGGTCCACTTAGAAGAACATTATCACTAGCAGAAACATCAACAGAAAGAGTGGCTTGTGTTGATCCAGATGGCAGTTTCTCTATTGTTGAAACACACTAAACAACAAGATAGGAAAAATAACAAAGATAATAAATAACGGTCTATTAAAACGTGGTTGACCAACAAAACTGAAGACAAGGTGGTTCCTAAGGATTGCATCCCCTCAAAGGGAGGAAGATGGATTTGATATTGATGACATATCGGTTGAAGTTATGGAATCTCTAGATGTAGATAATAGTGATTACATCCATGGTCTGTTAAAAACTCTGCCTAATGTGTTTGACATAAAATACATCCTTCGCTCCTCAATGGTTAAAACGACAACATTTAAAATTGTTGATAAGCTACGACACACAGCCCTTTCCTTAATAGGAACAATGTACTAGAACTGATACATCAAGTGCCTGATTTAGAAATGATCACTACTAAAGATATCAAACTAGTAGATTCCCCCAACATCAAGTGAAGCAAATTGGGCTATAATGCATCTAGTTTCACCTATTGTCTTAGCTCGTGCATCCAAATGTTTTTAGTGGAATGGGATATGAGATTTGTGGAGAGAGTAACAAAACCAACTGAGAAGAAAAAGATGGTAAAAGTTGTGATAAAAAAATTGTACCAATGTCTACAGCATGGTAAGGAAAATTGTAGCAGCATTAAAAACTTTTGAGGATGTACACTGACAAATTTGGGAGAGTAGCTACAATTTGACCATGCTTTCATGGAATACAAGAGGATATTCATTTGTTTCCAATTTTGTAGATAGAACCTTTCTGTTGGACGCTGATATTGTCCAGCTTTTGAAGTAATCAGTCTTCTAAGCAGTATATATAAGATCGATCTAAAAATGGTAACCGTTGAATAATGTATAAAAGCAAGACCTTTGATGCTGTGATCACAAAGGAGAAATGTAAACTCTATAAGGAAATAAAAAAAATGTTAAGAGTTGGATAAATGAGGAAGAGGAAAATAATTCCTTAAAAACTGGTTCTAAAAATGTTGTCCGACATAAGGCTTCTGAACATTCTCAGAAGTGGGTGTTAATACTTGATATGTTGCGACAAACTATTGGTTGGATATTCCGGAATATGTACAATTCCTACAACCTAGGAAAGGGTGTTGCAAGACAAGAGATTCATGGTAGAAGAGAGTCTGAGTGGAAAAAATATATTAAGGAAATATACCATAGTAATATTCAAACTACAGAACCTGGTATTAAATTCGGAGATATAAATAAAATCGCAAGTTGTATATCTAATGTTGATGACATTGAAGATATAATTAATAAAACAAAAGCTCCTCTGGCCCCCGGCCCCGATGTAATCCCTAATCTGATATTTAAAGATAATCCTGGTTATTGAGCTAATCTGTTTACCCAACTGTTTTATACAATTAGATGTACGGGATTCTTACCCACTAGTTGAAAGGCCACTGTCTTGATTCCAGTAGAAAGGGGTGCCATTTAACCCATGTTATAGTTTGTTGGCCATCACTGATGCCTGCTCTAAAATATTCGCACAAATACTAAAAGGTGGATATATGGATTAAAAAAACAATACATTATCCAAGCAACAATCTGGCTTTTGACAAGATAACCACTTTACATAATGCAATGACATTGTATTTAATACAGGAGAATATGAAAAAAAATGGTTCACTATTGATCTGTTTCATTGATTTTAAAGGACCTTCGACACGGTTGATCAGCAAATATTGTGACCCAGACTACAAGAATGATTTGAAGTCCATTTGTACTTTATTTTTTTACAGGAATTCTATACAGACCATGTGGCCCAAATACATTTCAAACAAGTGGGGACACTGAGATAATTGAGACTAATGTGGGATTAAAACAGGGTTGTTCATTAGCACCAACCCTTTATAATCTGTATGTTTCCTATATGGGATCAAGTCATTGTAGCAATTGCTCGCCTTAAATTGGTAACGAACATCTTGCATGGGTAGCATATGCCGGCGATATTTTATTGCTGGCTAAAACTCCAATTGGATTACAACGTATTATGGATAGGCTTGCGCAATATTCAAGAAAGAATAATCTGATTCCTCAAAAAACTAAAATCATGGTCATTGGGCCAAGAAAGTTAACGCCCTGCAATTGTTTATGGATATTAGATAAGTATAGGATTGATGTTGTGCACTCCTATATAGGAAGGAATTTTGCATCGGATACCATGAATGTGACACCATTGGAGGGATTTATACTGAAAAAAATTGGACAAAGGTTAATGGCTGTGCTAAAAAAAATGTAGATCCAAAAGTGGCTAATTAAATTATATAAATCCTGTTTATGGCTTAGAATTATTTACTGTACGAAACAGCCTGGCTGAAAAGAATTGCATGGAAAAATGAGGAGAAGAGCCTTGGGCCCGATTCATAATACTCCTGTGGAAGGTTTAGATTGTGAGATAGGTTTGTATTTCCTTACTAGGCAAAAGAGGTTGTCAGTGGGGATTTCTTATATTTGCATGATGAGTAAAACTGATGATCATGATTGGGTGGACTTAGGCTTATAGAAAAACGGGACGCTTGAGTATTTATTTTTGGGTCGGTAAAAAAGCATTTGCTGTAGTGGAATTCATTAAAATCACATAGCTCTGGGAATTACTGCTTGCGCCCTGGCACAGTGATAGTAGGGCTCCAGTCTACATTGGGCAGTGCTGCGCTGGAGCCAGAAAACCATGCCCCCCACATGCCATGCTCCAAAGGAGAGGTCCACCATCTATTGGCCACGCTGGGGTCCACAATGGCCAAGCAGCAGAAAGCAAGCAAGAGTGCAGGCATCTGCGCCCTTCTTCAACCACCGGTGAAAGCGAAGGCAACTGAAACAATAAGAGCTTTGGTCCAATCCCAGGATAGGCCCCCAGAGGCTTCAGTGCAACTTGAGACAAAGGAGTACATGCAGGTGTTTATGGCAGATATAAAGATTGAAATCCGGAATTGCATGTCTGAGCTCTCTACTAAGATGGAGCAACTGGATGGCCGGGTGACAGAGGTTGAGCAGAGACTGGGGGAGGTAGAGGACCAGACAACTGAGTATGCGTCCGTGATAGCAGAACTATAGCACCAGGTCCAGGCCCTCTAGGGCAAGAGCGAGGCCATGGCAATGAAGCAGGAGGACCTGGAGAATAGGGTGCCAAGAAATAATCCTTGCCTTAAAGGGATCCCGTCCTCAGTCCCATGAACGTGTTACCCCTGCTGCTGGATGTACAGACTGCGAGGGAGAACAAAGCTGGGCTTTTCGATCCCTGCCACCCTCCAGGAGATGTGATCAGGAGAGTGTATTTCTTCACTACCAAACAAGAGATCATGGCGGCGGCCCGGACGCAGTTGGAAATTATCTACCAGATGGATCTTCCTGGCAACACTGCAGTTCACCATAGCGGATACTACCAGGACAATCGGATCTCTCCGAGAAGCAGAAGACCTGTGTGAAGAGTCCCAGCTGGTGGCGAACAAAGATTCTCCTTCGCAGCAGCTTTCACCGGCAAAGAGGGAGGACCCAAAGCTGTGACAAAGCCCTTGGTCAACAGCAGGGAAATCTTGAAAGCCTGGAAGTCAACTGAAATACAAATTAACCTGCCTTCTGCTCACACTCTGGCAGGCGACGCCTTCGTGCTGATGGTAGGCTGACAAGCCCAAGCTGACTAAAGTGTTTGGTTGGGCCTGGCTCCGCATGGATTTAGCCAGACCACCAGAGCGATGTTGCTCGCTGGTTGCCTGGGCGGTTTGCCCAGTCTTGGTGCCCCTTTGGCACTGGTTCAGTTTTCATTTAATGTTGAAAACCCGGTTACACCAGGAGCGTGAAGTGACACCAGAACCAGATGTCGGCTGACACTCGCCCCGATCACCCCTCCCTTGCAGAGAACTAGGTGCCACAACCGGCACCTTCCGCCCCTACCGAAAGCTGAAATGGTTTTGCACCACACCCTTTTGATTTACCAAGAGGTTGGGTATATGGTCTCTGCCTCAAGGCGCCAGGTATCCACATACAAGGGAGGTTCTGCTCCTCCCTGCAAGACCTCAGGTGAGCGTTAACAGCGGAATACAATAGTGGTCCTACGGGATGCGCAGGGGGTAATGCAATACTCTGAAGACATTGAAATGCAGCTGGCGGAACCTTACCTAACAAACCATTTCTACCACTCCCTGAGTTCTCACAGAACTGAGGCAAAATCTAGATGGGCTGTCCTCCCTCGCCTCACTGATGCAGTCAGGAGCACACTAGACTTGCTGATTACGATAGAGGTGGATTATGTAATGAATGCCCTGAAGGCAAGAGCTGCGGCCCCTGACTGCTTCACACTGAGGTTCTATAAACTCTTGCGGGTACAGCTCCTGAAACCCCTAATTAAGCTTTTCAAGGCCTTATGGAAGACTGGAAGCATTATGGTATCCTTGCAGGAATCCTCCTCCACCATTCTCTTGCTAAATCCTGGTAAGGACCCTAGAGATTGTGGCTCCTACAGAACAATCTTGTTGTTGAACATCAATGCCAATATTTGTTCCAAAATTCTGGCCAATCAGCTGACCGCAGTGCTTGCTGAAATGGCCCATGCGCACAAAACCGGGTTTGTGCTGGTTAGAACCACTGAAGATAATCTCCACCAGGCTTTGAATCTGGTGGCGTTAGGGACTTCAGGGCACCGTAAAGATTGTGCTTTTGGGACTAGATGTCATCAAGGCATTCGATAAGGTTGACTGGGCCTTCATGAAATACTCTTGAAGCATTACAATTTGGGCTGCCCTTCCGGACGATGCTCTTCCAGAACCTCACTGCAGGTGAAACAAAGGCAGACACGCCCCATATCCCTCACGTGTGGGACGAAGCAGGGGTGCCCCCTCTCTCCCCACTAATTCTTTCCCTCGTATGGAGCCCTTTGCCCAACGGGACTGCAATAATACTGCCATTGAGAGGTTTTGGGTGGGTTGGAAACTCTATAAGCTGTCCCTGTATGCAGATGACGTGATGCTTACCCTCACAAATGACCAGCCATTGTTGCGCCAGTCCCTCCTAGAGATGGACTCCAAACACGCTGTGGGCTTTGAGTTGAACTACCACAAATATGGGGCCCTAGGGGTGGGCTTGACGCCAGGGGAGGTTGAGGCCTTCTGGCCCTGCTGTCTGATCAAGTGGGGCGACAAGACCATAGAATATCTGGGGATTCGCATCTCGGAGCATCCGAAAGAGCTGTATACAACACATTTCCCAAAACTCTTCGGAGAGCTGGAAGCTGATCTCGAGAGGTGGGCATCCCAGGAGATCTCATTGATTGGTCGGATCGCAGCCAGTGAAATTAATTTGCTCCCAAGGTTCCTTCACCACTACGCAGTGGTCCCAGTGGAGTTCCCAGAGAAAATCCTCCTCCAATTACAGCAGAAGGTCCTTGGATTTATTTGGCGGGGGAAGAAGACAGTAATTCCTAGGAGGGTGATGGACAACGGCCATCTGGTTTGGATGGGGGTTCCTAACCTGCAAAATTACTATGCTGCAGCACAGCTTGCACATATTCCTGCTTGGCTCACACCCAACAAACCCCTTAGACGGGTGGAAATAGAGCAATCTAGACTGCCCCTCCGCTTTCTGCCAATCACCTTTGCTCCCCCGCTGAAACATTGTCCCGGGCTACTGTCCTCCACAAACACAATGGTGAGGACATGGGACTGGGTGATGAAAAGGGTAGGAATCCCACGGGGGCTAGGCCCACGCACCCCAATCTACCACAATCCAGACTTTGCCCCCAGACCTTCGGCCCACCGAATTCAGGCAATGGTTGTAGGGTGGGGGGGGGGGCTACAATGCCTTTCCCAAGTCTTCGAGAATGGCACTGCAAGGAAATGTTTGCACTGTCCGAGGCGGTTAGATATAGCTACGTCCACCTTTGGCACTGACTGGTTCATCCGTTGGTTCGACAGTGGGCTGGGTGCCATTGGGCTCACTTTAATGGAGGGCACACAAAGGGGGGAACCATTTCTAGGCTGTGTAGGCTTTTACATATGGACATGTGGACGCTCCGGCTTCAATACACAACCCAGTGGGAAGTGGCTCTGGGCCAACCCATAGAGGACCAAACATGGGTGGACATTTAGTGAAGAAACTATTCTTCCTCCAAGTGTGTGACTGACCGGGAATGTGCCTTTATACTGATATACCAGTGGTATTACCCCCCAGTGAGGCTGCACCACATTGAGAGATCTCTGGACCCGGCCAGTTGGCAGAAGTGTGGGTTTTGGAGGACACATTTTCATAGGTTGTGGGAATGCCCCCCAATTCAAGCCTTTAAATTGTTTGCACAATTGAGGCTATCACTTAAGATTCGACTCCCTATGGAAGCCGAAGTAACTTTGTTGGGAGTGCCGGCCCCATGGATATACCCGAAGTTGTGGGTGCCGGCCAAGTTGGTTACTCGCCTCCTCTTGGCCACAAGGATCATAATTGCCCGGGCTTGGAAGACCTCTGAAGGCCCACTGGTTCCCCAGTGGTGGGCCAAAATGTGGGACATTCTAGTGGCGGATAAGGCCACACTGGCTGAAGAGGGGGTGCTACACCAGTTCGCTGACATTTGGACCCCGATCTTGGGAGTATGGCCTAGACTTTCCCGTTCAAGTGCACAAGCCACATTTAGTGGCGCAGTTCCTCCAAGGCTGTTAAAGAGTCTGGGGATTGCTGCCTGGACCTTGCAGGCCTCGGAGGGAAAGGGAGTGAACAGCAAACGGAGGGAAGGGTAGAATTGCTTGCATGTTTTATGGTATGTTGCATGTCTATCTGGTTCCTCGATGTCCGCAAAGGGTTATGAGAATGCAACCGATCTTAAAGTTGGTAAAAAAACACAGAAGCACCAACATTATGGAGGCAGTTAACACAAACGGTTAATCGTAGAAGTGTGCAGCTCACAAAGGGTTTGTTATAAAATAATAGTAAGGTAAAGAACTAAGGCATAAAATAAGCTTGTCGCATAGCTTTCTGCTATGCAATTCTGTAGGTCTGCTAATCAAATTTACACTTGTGTAGCAAAGCTAGCTATTTAAGTTGCTCTGTTCAATGAAAGCACAGCTTGTCCCTCATTCCTCTTGCCAACGGAGGCTCTCTTCACACTCTTTACTGACGCTGCTAGTTTTTTTGCATCCAGGTGGGGTCTCATGTAGGAGGGCGATTCCGACCTTGCTACGTTTGATGAATGTGTGGATTCGGCATTGATTGACGTAGCTGTTCATTCCTCGGACGTTCCAAGTCATTATTATGATTTTGTCAGCCATGGGTTTTATATGGCCCACTGTTTAAGGGTGGCATTCTTTGCATGTCCCCTTACGGTTCCGGTGATTTACGGTGCTCTGGGTGGTCTTGGTTCTTCTGTGTATAATTCCCCAACTGAGATACTAACTCCCAAATTCCCTTTCCCAAAAACTTTAAACTCCCTTGTAACATAACATGTCTAGCGAGGTTTCCCCTGTTCGGACTACCCCGTTTCTGCTCCATTTGACCTCTTGGTGGTCTCATTGGTGCACTACGGGCAGGTTAGATGTACCCAAACTACTTCTGGGGGAATAAGAAGTCTGCTTCAGCTGCTATTGTGTTAAGAGCAGTCCGTCTCCAGTGTGGCTCCTGTTCGGATCAGTCCTGCTGTATCAGGATATGGGTTCGATTTTTGTATTTATTATTATTTTTTTTTCTTGTGTGTGCTTTGTCCAGTTGCTAGCAACGGTGGTCGCTTAGTTTGCAGATTGCCGTGGTTTGCGCTCTTTCACCTCGAGGTCGGGGAATTGCGCTCTGTCCATCCACTCTCTGGCTTTGGCCGGAGTATCAAACAGGTGCGCTTTGTTGTTGTGCAGTACTTTTAATCTTGCTGGATAAAGGAGCATGTAGCGCACTCCTGCGTTTTTCAGTCTTGCTTTAGTGTAAATGAATTGGGCTCTTCTCATTTGGACTTGGAAGGTATATTCTGGATATATGGCTATCTTCGCCAAGTCTCTCTGTATGCGGCCGCCTGATCGCGAAAAGGCTATGATCGTCTCCCTATCTCTGTAGTTGAGGACCTTTGCGATTATTGGCCTGGGAGGGGTTCCTGGGGTGGCCGTTTGGTGAGAGATCAATGGGCTCTCTCGATGGTGAAGCCTTGTGAAAGTTTACCAGTGCCAATTTCTTGCAGCAGGAGATCTTCAATATAGTTTGTGGGGTCGTTTCCTTCGATGCCTTCAGGCAGGCCCAGCATTCTAAGGTTATTTCGGCACGCCCGCCCTTTGGCCTCGTCTGCTCTATCTTACAGGTTTTTCACCTTCTGCGCCAGTTCATCAACCTCCTTGAGGAGGTGAGTTTTGGGCTGTGTTCTCTCAAACCTGGGTTTCAAGCGCTTCAGTACTGCCCGCTATAGAGCAGACATCTTGATTCAGTAGGTTTAGGTCGATTGCCACTGCGTCTATTTTACTTTCCATTGTCTTCTGAAGTGTTTTGATGGCTTCAAGGAGCTGTGAGTTAGCCGTTTCAAGAGGCTCTGTCCGCGTAGTCGCGTTGTCGGTGGTGCTGGTGTCTGATCTAGTTGGACCACCGGCCGTGTATGTCTCCATGGTGGTCTGTTTGTTTGCCTCTTCCACCTTTTGCGGTCATTACACTGTGGGCGGTCGGGCTTGCCGGTTCTCTAAACTGGCTGTTCCGCTGGCGGCGATGGTGCTGTGCCTAGAGTTGGTCCTGCTGTTGCGCACACTTTTAGGGAATCCTTTGGTGATCTCAATGTTTTCAGGGAGCTCTGCGAGTCGCTCACGTTCCCTCAGGTGTGTGGTGAATGGGTTCCTGGGCCTGCTATGGAGGCGCCCGGCACCTGTGATCCTCAGTGCAGAGCGCGTGAGGATCCCTCTGGGTGCGTCCAACTAATTGCCTTTGTTACTGTAGGCTCTGTTTGATGCCGGGCTCCTGCAGTGGCTCACCTCGCCTGTCTCGTCTTGCCGGGTGCTTCACGTTTGGTCCCGGTGCTCCTTACACTATCGCCAGAGGCAGTCTCACTCGGGGCACTGCTGTGTCATCCCCACTGGGGAACGACGCGTCGCTGCTAGTGGTGCGGGCTGCGTCCGCACTGCAGTATCTCTGCTGCTCGCCGAGCTACCCAGGTCAGTCCTCATGTGGGGCTCCGAGGCACCAAGTTTCGAGTCCGACCGGAGCCTCCGGGTGCAAGCTTCGCTCCTGCTCGATCTTGGGTGCGGGCTTCTCACCCGGCCCCGGGTCACCCGCAGGGTCTAGCCAGTGTTCTCTGGTCCCTCTGGGTATCTGCTGCCCCAGCCTGATGAGCCGGGTCTCAGCGCTCTGAACTGCGCCGGCTGTTCACGCGGCGGGCGCCATTTTCTCATGTTACGCCGTCTCCACTCGACTCGGTGCCCTGTCATGGGGGAGAGTCGTGGTCGCTTCAATCTTTGGGCACGGCTGCCCAGGGTACTAAGCAGCACTTGTGACAGCTTTCCTTAGTTCGGGCAGCCCAAAAACCGTGGTTTATAGCAGTATTTTGGACACATCAGCAGAGCTCTCTGGATGAGCGACCTTCTTACGTGGCAGTTAGCCACGCCCCCTTGGCTCCCGTGCACTTAGTCGGCAGAATCTGCAATGGTGGTCACAGGCTCTTGGCACCAGATTAAGTTCAGCGGGTGCAGTAGGTACTTCGCCATCTCCTAGGCCTACGCTCGCCAATTGTCCCTGCTACCGGCATCGTCCCAAGGTTCTCTTGAGGCCAGACTTCAGGGGCTACACTTCGGATTCTAAAAGCCCTTGTCTATGAACATGGATCAACCGCCAGTTCTTGGCCAGGGGAGCTGGCTGTGAGGTTTACACCCAAAGTTATACACCCAAACGCTGCCTCATGTTATTGTTGGCTGAACAGACAGACCTACTATTTAACTGGTACTTAGCCATAAATATTTTGCTGATACAAATTGTTTGCATACCCAGACACACTGCACAGCCAATTGTAGTTGTGGTTGATTTAGGTTGATTGTTGCATTGCCAGATCTTCTTTTCTTGTGATTGTTTTAGTTGCAAACCTTGCACATTTAATATTTTCATAAATGGCAGACAATAGACAAAACACATCATCTAAGTTAATACGACATGTAAGATTAATGAAAAACATGTAAATAAACAGTTACGACAATTGTTAAGCAGAGCATTCTTTTTATATACCAATTTGTAGAATTCTGCTTATATATGTAATAGTGGCTAGAATTGATGACTTGTTTCCCAGATAAAATTCGGGAGCAAAAGCTTGATGAAAAACACACTCGTATTGACAAATTTACTAATAAAGTTCACTTTTTTAATAGTTTTTTAGCAAGGACGACGAATAACCAGATGCTCTAGGGTTTCTACCATTTCAGTATTTTTGCAGAAGCACTTTCCTCTAAATATTTAGCACCCAGCACCTCAAACGTTGGTAAGAGATTAAGCTTTATCCTTACAAATATTTAGCCACTTTTGATTAAGAAATCTAATAAGTTAAGTGTTAATTGTATTGAATCTATTTTACTCTTGCGCCATGATAGAAAAGAGAATAATCGGATATAGAGTCTTGCACCAATAGTTCCATAATTACAACACAAGGAGAATAATTTACGTGTTCCATTGTCCGGTTTAAATTCAACATAATATCCTTGTAATTAATCACTGAATTATTTAGCAATTCATTTTTTTTAATATTTGTTAAAGACTTTAGCTCTTCAAATTGAGAGAACTTTGGAGGGAGGAGATCTTTTTCTCAGTAGTCTGAATTGCTTCCATGGAGACATGAATTGGAGTTAACAAACCTAGTTTGCTTCTTATAACTGGCATTGGAACACATTTAAGACTTGATGGCACTGAATCAACCCTACCAATTTTTGCCAGGTTCAACCATCAACAAAATAAAAAAGCTCAGTACCATATAGCAAACAAGGGACTACCTCGCTTAGTAAAAATCTAGGGCTGCAATTAGGAAAATAACCATATTTTCCTTATCTGTGCAGCAGATGATCTGCTGTGGCTTCTAAGCTTCTGCACAATTGGTACTGAATTTGGTTTCCTGTAAAGGAAACATCCCTGGTACATAAACATTGTCCTTTTCCTTTGAGAATATTATGGTCTTAGATTTCTTGGAGTTGCCAGTTTTAACTTTCCTTTCTCAGACCTTTTATGCTTATCCAGATATTGTTGCATAGCCAGATTAGTTAAGCTTCATCAGATCATTTGTTGCATAGCCTGACTGATGTATTGTTCAATTTTGGATGCTTGAATACACTTTCTGCACAGCGGATGCTGATCCAAGTATGTTGATGCACAGTCAGACTTGCGCAGTGTTTGATCAAATCAATTTGTACATAGAAGATTGTTTTAGTGCATGGCCAGTATTTTCAGTCATATTACCAATCTATTGCTATATACTCGCTCAACCAAATTAAATCTTGCATAGCCAAACTCATTCATGTAGCCCAGGACCATTTGCTGTTGTGGATGCAAAATGCAGTATATGTAAATGATTGCCTAAAGACTGTGGATGGCAAATGTAATTGAAAGTGGATCTAAATGAAACGAGAACATGGCCTTCGATTCAGCACTTGGGTCTTCTAGTGGCTTGCAACTTGAAATTTTGCTGCCAGATTACATGCTTGCTATCAGAATGGAGAAATGCTTGAAGCACTGGAGCAGTATTTTACTTGCAGGCTAACTTTCTGCAGTTTGAGCGTGTTTCTTACACTGCCAGAAGTAGATTCATGTTCTAACCAAAAGTGAACATTGGAGTCCTAATTGAATTATACTGCTCTTGAGGAATTGGAAGGCTAGGGGTTCGTCTGGAGAACACCAGTGCGCTATATTCACCAACTTGAAAATTCCTAATAAGCAATTGCTACTAAAGAGTGGCCTGATGCTTTGGTTACTTCCACTTGGACCTCCGACTAAGCCCAGAGTGGTTACTAGTCAAAGAATTGGTTTTGGAAGTAAAAAGCAACGCGCACTGGCTAGGTTTTTCTGTGAATCAATCTAATTAAGGATTACAGATACAATTGTTATGGCCACAAGCCCCAGAACACACAAACCACACCATCTAGTGATGGGGGCAATGGGTCACTTGACTCTTACGTCCCTTTGGGACCTATAAACACAGGGGCCCTGGCTGGACTCAGTCCTGGCCCCAGGCACATATAGAGATGTGAGCAGGAACACTTTATTTCAGTGCAGGAGTGCTTTTATTTTACAAGAACTTTCCAGGAGCTGAACCCCTTTATTCCAGAGAACATCCTCCTATGGTGATTCATCGGGTGTGGCTCCCTAGGCCTGGTCTTAATGTGCTGGCAGGCAGGCAGGCTGAACCTGGTGGGTGTGGCTTCAGAAGCTCAGCTATATAAGCTGCTCCACCCTTAAGGCCGGTGCTTCGCGTTACTGTGCACTTGCGTGCAACGTGACGCTCACCGCCGCTAGCACCAGTTTACTTACTTTGAAACCAGGCATTCTCCTGCATACTCACCTCCAGGAAACCGGTGCTTCATCTGCAGACTCATCTCCTGACATCCAGTGATCTTGATCCCAACGCTGCAGCACCACACTCTGCATCCACGAACTAGGACCCTGTGAAGAAGAAGAAAGATAGGGTTAGAACCTCTGTCCTAGGGCCGCGCTGCATTTGAACCCTGCGCGCACCCTAGTTAACTTACCAGCTAAAATACCACTGCAGCTTCGTTCCTCATTCCCTCCGGCTGTCTCTTCGAGCTGCGCAGCTTCTGCCGGGCCGCCAACATCACCTGCAAGGGAAGAAAGCAAAAGAGCAAACATCAAAAGTGGAACGGACAACAATGCAAGACAACAAACTTTACAATACAACAAAAGCAGACGAGGAAAGACAAAGGCAAACGGGAACACTTACCTGAAGTATAGTGGCTTAGTCGCAGCAGGACTGGACTACCACGTGCAAGGGACTAGTGAAGGAACTCAGTCCAGATCATACAAGCGCCCCTGCCAGAAGCAGCAGGGAGGAGTGCTCGCCAAAACTAATCAAAAGGTGAGCTTTCCAGGGACTGCGCATGCCATGGGTACCACTGTTTGGGAGAAGGGGTCTGGAAGGGGATCATGTGCACAAGCTGGTATACTCACGGCCCCTAGTCCCCACTCAGGGGCAGTCTCGAGCATTAGAGGAAAAAAACAGGTTGATAACATTCTGGTATCTGAAGTGTGTATTTGTTCACAAATATATGAATGTAATTCATTTGCCCTAGAAAAAGACCTTGTAGGAGTGATTTTGCTATGATGAATTTGAGAATTAAAGAAGCATTAAATAATCCATGCAAGAGGATAATTGGATCTAGTTGGTGAGCGCTGGTTTACCCTGGTGTTAAGAGACTATTGTGAAGAATACTTGTTGGAGTCTATGGAAGCAGTGCCAGAAAGTGCATGCTGTGAAAAAAAAAAGTAAATGAGTGATAGATGTAGAAAGTAATTATGGTATGGGATTACCATAGCGTACCTAGCGGCTAGTCAAGTAAACTGCAGTATAGTAGTGTTGTCAGAAAAAATGCTGCCGGTTGTAGATTCATGTTCTAACAAAAGGGGAAAATTGGAGTCCTAATTGAATTATACTGCTTGTTTTTTGTTTGTATTTGTTTGTTTCTGTTCATTCTTCTTCTGGATCTGAGGAGCACTCTAAAAAAAAAAAAAAAAAAAAAACACCCTGTCTGGGAGGGGGGCTCCAAAGATGGCTGCTTAAGTGTGCTGCACTGGCCCACCTCACATTACCTATTACGCAACACCCTCTACCATCCTCTACCTAAAGGAATTGCTCCCCCTCTGCTTAACTCATTACAGTGACAGTTGTGGGCTGCATATTTCTTCACTGCAGCGTGCTCAGTCACTGGAATTGGTACCTCCATGCGCTTCCGGTGCCCTGCGATGACTGGCTCTGAGAGTGTCCGTCTCCTGTGTGGAGGCTCCCGGTAGTGGCAGTGATGTAATCAGCTGGTTCGGGCCTTGTCGGTCTTTCTCGTTCGATATCCAGCACCACTTCAGAAGATTTGCTTATAAAATTAACAGCATTGGACTACATATTGGAGGTAACACTAACTTTATCTCAGTTACCTTTTATCACTTCTTTGGAAAATAGAATTTCTTGTACCAGTGTGATATATTTCTTCTCATTATTGTATCTGCTTTTCATCTGGCTATTCATGCTTCATCTCTGGTAAAAAGAAAATCACCCGAAATTGCCTACAGCATCTAAAGATGTACAATCTATGTCTGCCACTCAGACTCAAAAGTGAGTCGCCTCTGCCGCTATCTACCCCGGGCCATTGAGGTCATTCTAAAAGAAATTGGGTTACTCAAACCTTTTATTGAAACCAGCAACCAAAAACTACAGCAATTAGATGAAAAGTGGAATGTCTTCGAAAACAGAATGACTGAAATGAAAACCAGAATTGGTTATGTTGGGGACATCTCACCTAAAGTCACTCAGTTGGAAAAAGTGATAAAAGACCGCCAAGAACATAATGAAGAATTAGAAAACAAAAGTAGGCGCAACAACCGACCCATTACTGGCCATCGTGAGGGATGTGAGGGCAATGACCCTCTTCTGTTCCTTCAAAATGTTATCTGCTTTGTTTCATATCCCAAAATAAATCTCTCTCAATATTCATTGGTCCTGTGATAAATGAGAGCTTCTCATAATATCCACTGCGCATTTGCATTTATTTTTTTTCCGCTTCAATCTTTAGAGTTAGAGAAGAATACCCTCATCTGGCATGGAAATATGATTTGTATTTCTCAAGCTGCAGCTAAGAAGACCGCCCAACGCAGAAAGGAGTTCCTCTTATTGTCCTCCTTTGAAACAACGTGACGTCCGATATGGACTATATCATCCATGCTCTTTTAAAGTGACATATGATGGTCGTACGTCGATATTTGATGATCCTGCTGACCTTAAGGCTTAAGGCTTTTATCTGATCCCTCAAGACTGATGGCATGGATACGTCGCTCCCTAACAACCCCTATTCTTCTGGATCTTGATACCCTGTGTGTTGCAGTCTCTAATTTTTGCCCTCAATTGTGGTGGTTTTGGTACCCTTCTTCCGGGGCCGGTTTGGTTCTTTGTTTTTCTTTGGCCCTGCTGGTGTCATCTGCTCCTATATCTCGCTCTCTCCTTTCTCCTTGTTGTATCTTGATCCTACCTGTTCTTCCAATATTCTATGTGTCTTAACCTTTTATTCTGTTCTGGGTTGTGCCTTTACTCAAATTACGCAACTGGGTCAAGTTTCCCCTTCCTTACCCTCTTTCCTCTTGTGTTGGCGTTTTGTGCCTTGCCTTGTTTTATTTTGGGCACCTATTTAGTTTGGATATGTCTATGCTCATTTTGTTCTATTTGGTTCACAGTATTTCACACCATTCTATTTCTTTGGGATTTTTATGTGCCAGTACTTGCTTACCGATTATCAAATGTCTCTAATCTAATTTTAAGTAGTGATGTAAATCATGTGTTGTATTCCAAGTGCTCTTTTAAAAGTTCCAAATCCTATAAAGCCTTTACGCACTGCCTAACAGACCTCATTGACACCTGGAGATTTGCCCACCCGGTTGACTTGGAGTATACGTATCACTCTCACCCCCACAACTTTTTCACGCCTCGACTATATATTCACTACCAAATCCCTCACTAATACTATAATTGATTCCCTCATTACTAATATCTCTGACCATGCCCCAATCATTGCAACCGTGGATCTGTCATGATCCCAGTCAGTGTGCATAGACCTCATTCAGGCAGTCTGGCTAGGCAGGGAACATTATATCATTCAGCAGATCAAAGGTGGGTGTTAGCCTGGCACATATGGCATTTATACCATCCACAGCATATACTTCCATAGGCTCATGTGATGTTCAATTGTAATTATGATACACTTAACATGGCCACCTCCAAACCCATTTACAAGTAGCAGCACGGTTCTATTAATATTTGCATAGGAGCTACTTAAACCCTGCCTCCGCTGGATTGCGAGCTTCGCGTCTGCTCCCCTGACGGCGGGTAATCTACCAGCGTTTCTCCTCATAAAACCTGTGAAGAAAAGGAGATAATAAAGACATTAGTTTTACGAAAAGCTACAGAGTACCATATAGTTCACAGAAGAGACTTAACCGACAGACGTTATCTGACGCTGTTATCTTCAGTTAAGAGCTTTTACTCACTCGCAGCATCTTCCGTCACAAGTTTCATTCACAGCCGCAGCATCTTCAGTCAGCAGTTTCTTCCACATCCTCCGAAGGTTTTTTCTTCCACTTTCCGAAAACCTGCAGACAACACAAGAGGTATTTAATAAAAAAACAAACTTAGAAGTTTAACAGAGAAGACGTTTTTATAAGCGTTTACGTACCTGAAGGTTCTTCAGGTTTTCACCTTGCAGTTGTTACCACGCTCCACATTGAAGGCTGTAGTTACTCCGTATTGACAAACTTGCGTTTTAAAAAAAAAGGTTTTCTCATCCTGAATAACTCCGCAGCCATAATTCTTTCTCCGAATTCCTAGAACCTGCGAAAAGGAGAAAAAGAACAAAAGTAATTGGAAAGATATCTCTCCAGCGTAGAAATCAATCCAAGCCCTTAAGGATTACAGTATCTTCACCTGCTTATTTACGCAAAGACTCATTCTAAAAAGAATAGACATTTCAAGGCAAGAAGCTACAGAGTTCATTAGCAACCCAAGTTACCATTGTTTCTCCATCTCAACACGCCCCTGTAGAAAAGCAGGATAAAGAGCTCCACAATAATAAAACGCAGGTGAGAAGGGAATTCAGCCCTAGAGTTAGAAGGGAGTGATTTAAGGGAATACACATCTCATGTTGCATTATCTTGGTTAATAGATGTTGTAGCATTTCTATTGTTGTCATTTGTTTGTTCAAACAGAAAAAGAATCCTAAAGGCTCCAAGGTCTCAGGTCCACAGGCTGGGGAAGGTATTACGCTCCCGAGGAGTCCAGGTAAGCGTTACAATCTCTTATATCAAGAAACCGTCCTCTAGATGGAAATTCAATAACTATCTACTCCAGGACCAACAATTTATCCAGTCCTTTTTGTACTTCCAACATTTTTTTTCATAAAACCTAGATAAGGATTCCTTGGTGTCCACGAAATGGGATGCTTTCAAAGCTGCCTCAAGAGGTCACATAATTGCATATTCCAGCATGTAAAAGAAGTGATATAAGAAAGACCTTGATGCCTTATACCTTCAGCTCACCAATGCTGAGAAGCAATATTACCGCTCTTCAAAAATTGACCTTTGCACTGTCATGTCCCTGCGCTTTCAAATTAAACTCTCTGAACAAGCCTCAGGTGCTATCATAAAATAAAAATACAAACTTCACCAAACCTCCAACAAAGTGGGCAAAAGCCTGCGCTTCTTATCTTAAGCCAGAAACGAAAAAACCCTTCTCATATTAAAGAGACTTCTGGCTCCATCGGTACCATACCATCTGGAATTATTGAAGTCTTTAAGAAATTTTAGTGATTTATATTCCCAGAGGCCAGTCTTAAAACTTTCTTTGATAACATCAGCAGACGTTCTTATTCTTCATTAGACCTTAGTTGTCTGGAAGGAGACATCACTATTCAGGAAATCAAGCAAGCCATCAAGGGGTTCGGAAGGGGCAAAGCTCCTGGCCTAGATGGATTATCCACAGAGTTTTAAAATCAGTTTTCTAACTCAATCTTTAGATTTAAAACTCTATACTCCTTTTATCTCCAAGGGTACTGCGCCTGGAACCTTCTCTGATGTGCCCCTCATTCTATTCCCGAAGGCAGAAAAAGATCCAGAGCTCCCTAAACATTATAGACCAATCTCCCTCATTGGTGTAGAGCGCAAGATTTTTTCTAAATTACTTGCCAACATAATCGAGTCTCGCTTCCCAGACTTGAACAAACCAGATCAAGTGCGTTATGTCCAAGGTCTGAACATCCTGGCAATTATTGCTTTGGATGCCGAGAAGGCTTTTGATCGGGTCAACTGGGAATATACGCTCCAAGCCCTGCATTGGCACGGCTACAGTGAGAGCTACATATGTTTAGTCAAACGCCTCTTTTCTGATCCTAAATCCTCCATTGGTAGTAACGGTCAGTCCTTATCTTTTTTTTCCCTTTATGATGGGGTACCTGGCAGTGGTGTCCTTTGTCCCCCATTCTGTATGCGTTATCCCTAGAACCCATTTTGGAACATATTAGAGCTGATCAAAATATCCCTGGAATTTCATGTTGTAATTATGAAACCAAGATAGCGGCTTATGTAGACGATATTCTTGTTTTGTTAAAAAAATCCCAAAATCCACCTCCCCCATTTGCGGGCCAGGTTGCAAGACTTTTCATCCGTATTCGGGTATAAGCTTAATAGGGACAAATCAAAGTTACTACCACTTAATCCATTTTGTCTCGAGCATGAATTGGAAGTCTTTGTTTTCAAATGGTACGATAACTCTTTTAAATATTTAGGCTTACGGTTTGCCTCCTCCATTAGTGGCACTATCAAATTGAACATGGATATCTTACTCAATAGACTTAAGTAATTATCCTCTATTTGGTCCCCTCTTTATCCTGGTGGGGTCGCCTTGATGCAATCAAAATGATGCTATCCCCTATTGTCCTATATTACCTACAATTGCTCCCTGTACCTCTCCCAATTCAATTTTTTAAGTCCATCAATTCAAGGTTGCTCTCTTTCCTATGGGGAAAGAGTAAAAGCAAAAGAATAGCAATTAACAAGCTTAACGCCCTATTTGAAAATGGACGTGTCTGATTTCCAGACTTCAAAATGTATTGCAATGCTTTTCTACTTAAGCAGACCAGTTGCTGGTTTGCCCTTCTGATTCTGGTGATATCCCTACCTGGTGTGTGCTTGAGAAATAGATAGAATCCCTTGTGACATTGTTGACATGATCTATATTTTTAGCCACTCCGCTGTTGCATTTTCTGACCCCATCAAGGTCTCTAGATCTGCCCTACGAATCCTTTTCCCATTAATCAAATCCCTGTCCCAGGAACTCTTACTGTATTTGTGACATAACAGATCTATCTCTATCAACGACCGTTTTGTCTTGTAGATCCTGGCTCACCAAGGGTATCGGATTAAATTATCAAATTGTTCAAAGATACACTATTACCTAATTTCAAGATCACAGAAGCTTTCTCCCTGCTCTTATCCGACTTTACCTTTTTATAACAAGTTGCTAATTCTTGGTTGGACAGCCTTAATTCGCATAACAGTGATGCTCTTACACCTGATAACCATAGGCTACAGCGTTTGGCAACGGCCACCGATATCGGAGCCACCAAGTTTTACAAACTGCTAGCTGCTGTTGATTCGCCTACCATCAAGTGGCTTGTTCAATCCCAGTGGGAGACTATAGTCTTATCTTTGACGGTTCTTGGACTCAACTGTGGACTTAGGACCAGGTGTGTCTCCACCTCAGCCACATTACACAAAATATTCTCTTTGTATTCCCATTGCTATCAAGCTAATTACTGCCAATTGGAAACATTTTCCGAACATTTCTAATAAGGGCTGAAGGAACAAAATTTGCTATATAAATAGAATTGAACATTGACTACATACCTTAAATGGGTTCCTTTACTAGTATTTAGATTATCATTACATGTCTGCTCATGGCTCATAAAATGTTTTCTTTCTCTGATGTACATTCATCTTACTAATGGTGAATACTTGTTGCATATATCCTTGTTAATCAATGAATAAATGTCAAATGTGTCCTTCCCTACCTGCCTCCTCCTTTTTGTGTCGTGTCTGTCTTCTTGTCTGTCCCCCAGTGAGTCAATGATTAATCATTTTTCTCCTGTTAGTGAACGCTGGTTTTACCTATGTCACGGCATGATTCAGTATATCCAATATTCTTGTTAAGTACTTGCTTAATCTCCTTTGTATTACAGTGATATTAGATTGCCTCATAGTTTAATCACATTGTTGAATTCATTATGTACTATTGTTTGAATGTCTTGTTGTTCACATACAAAGTCTTAATAAAGATTATTAAACAAAAATAAAAAATCCTGTCTGGTCAGAGGTCAGCCATCAGTCAGTAGAAGAATCACTTGCATCAATACACAATATTTAAGTGGTCACCGTTAAGCGTAAGGGAGTGGGTAGTTTTGTATGAATGGTTCTTAAATTAATGTAAACAAAATAAAGGTCTGATTGGGAATCAAAACCGTTAAACAGCCTTGTACCTCTCCCACGAGATGTTATGACGTGGAACAGGTTGTTGTATAGCGTCTGCGGCAGAGAATACTATACAGGTGCCTAAAAGTGACCATGTGAAATGTGTCCACTTGTTTGTGCAACTATCAACCCATTGGTTTAGTTTTTGTGACAACTTTAATTTCTGCTCTCTTCCTCATAACAGAGCTTGATGGCTTATATTTCTTCTCCTGTGTAGCTGTAGTCTCTTACCCCTACCCAGTCTCTGGGCCACTGACAACATTGATATTAATTGGGGATGTTGGAGGAGAAGATGTATACAGTGTCTCGAGAGTGATGCATGGTTACTGGTTATTGAAAAGCTGACGATAATGAGGGTTGATGTTTTTAGAGTAGGGTCCACAATCCTGTTGCCATATATGAGTGTGCTCTTTTAAAATAAACAGTCTCATTTCTGGGCTGCCTGGATAAGATCTGTTGGCTGCTGAGATCTCTAAACATAAACTAAGAATAAAGAAAACCTCATGTATGATAAAGGGTATCCACAGCGCACTCAAATCTGGTTAACTCCCTTCCCAACAACATCCATCCACTCTGAGCTCAGCAAATCATTATTTCGAATGTATTGTCCACCCACGTATTCCTCATCTTTGACATCTAATGTCCAGCTTCAGCATTTTCTTTTCAGCAGATTGCTCTGTGCGTCGATTGCGTCGAGCCGATGTCCCGCGAAGGTTACATATAACTTGCACAGCGCACGTTGGCCTCAATTCCGTTTTTCCACAAACAGCGAAATTCGGTGCGCCTCATCTGACGTACTGTTACTTCAGCAAGAAATTGTCTTTTTTCAACACTGACGTCTGGTTTTAAGAAATGCTGAGATTGCGGGTTGAAGATGTCTCTAACTGACCTGCATTGTGTCTGTCTCTGGTGCCTCGGGGAGGACCACAACACCACTGAGTGGTCCAAGTGCCAATCCGTGATGGGAAAAGCCTTGCGGGAACGGAAGGGGAAACTTAAGGTAGGAAAAATCCCCAAATCCCCTAAACCCTGACGCGCTAGGCCTTCGACAGACTAGTCTAGAGGGGACTCTCCTCGGTGGAAGACGATCAAGCGTCCTAGGTCCAGGAGTGGTTCCCACCACTTATCTTCGAAGAAATCGAAGAGGAGGCATCAAAGTTCGCCTTCGTCAACTTCATCGGACGGTTCCCCTGAAAGGGTTGCATGTCGTACAAACAATCAACACCGGCTGAATGGGAAGCCTTCAGGATGTAAAGGTTGAAAATGTTTGACCAGCAAAGCCATGTTCCGAACAAGCATTTGAAAGAAGCTGGAAAGGAGAGGTCTCGACCAAAAACCTGCGCGCCCTCGAGCCCATGTAAAATAACTGATCCACATTGAGAGCCCTACAGCGATGCCGAAATCTTCGACGCAAGCTGCGCCCAATTTGCCAGGTAACCTGTCAGAGCCAAGCACCCCTTCAAAAACGGCACTGACAAAGAAAATGTTGACGACTTTGATGTCAAAGCCTCTGGTTACAAAACCTGAAAAAAATATGCTCCACTCCCGAAGATAGTTCTTTAAGTCTCTTCTATATTTGAAGAGTAAGGACAATCCGACAATGAGGGAGCCCCATTTGGCTTCCAGTATGGTACACCCAATGTCAGAGAGTTTTATCTCTGAGGAAAGTAGAATGCAAAACCTATATGAAAACTTGCAAACATTAAGTGCGGTTGATACCTCCCCTGCACTTGAATTCGGAAAGCCAGAGCCAGGGGAACATGCAGACTCTTATTATAGACAGTTTATGTCAAAAGTGGTCGAATATTTGGGTTGGAGCAGGCCACATTTGCCCTATGACCAAGACGATCTTGCAAACATTCTGGACAAGGGTCCACAAACTGATTCCATTTTGCCTTTGCATGTGGCACTTCAAAAAATTGTGGCTATGAACTGCAACACTCTGGAATCTAATCCGGCAGTCGACAAGAAAAATACCGCCCATCCAGTAGTAACCCAGACTACCTGTTGAAACACCCTACTCTGGAGAGTCTGGTGGTGCAGGCAGCTAAGGCTACTTCGAAACAGGCAGTGTACCCTACCAACCTTCCTGATGGGGACGACAAGCGCGTAGGGATTTTCGAGGAAGGTATTTTCTGCAGGGAGCATGGCACTAAACTCTGCCAACTCCCCTTGTGCTCAATGTTTTAGTATACTCTATGGGACTGTATCTCCATGAGGGCAGAGCATATTTCCGAAGAGGATGAAAGGGACAGCTTCTTAGCTCTTGTCAGGGACTGCAAAGAAGCCATGCGTGAGTCCCTTCAATCTGGATTGGATTGTGCTGATAGCATTAGCAGATCCATGGCCACCAGCACTGCGATGCTCAGATTTGCGTGGTTGCAGAAGTCTGGTTTTGCACTGGATGTGCAAGCTAAGCTATTCAAGATGCCTTTTGATGAGTCTCATCTTTTTGGCAACAAGGCTGACGAGAGCTTTGAGAAGTTGCAGACCTCAAAGGCGGCTCCCAAATTTTTAGGCGCTGCTATTCGGCAACCTCAGCTTTTTTGTCCTAGTGGACAACCTTGGAGAGGTAGATCTTTTTGCTGCTACTCCTCAGTTGTAAGGGTAAGAGGAATGGCCAATCGATCAGCCCAGAGAAGGTCTCCTCGTGGTGGACGAGGTAGAGGTGCGAAGACAGCTCAAGCAGCAGCCTCATTACCATCGGCCTCTGCAGCAGCCGCCACAAAACCACTCTGAGGTCTCGAGTCAGTTCACCAGTGGGGGAGGGGGAGACTGTCTCAGCATCTAGAAGAATGGCGACACATTACTTGGGATGCTTGGGCTCTGGAAATCGTAGCCCACGGTTACTGCCTTCCTTTTTATAAGGAGAGCTCAGAGCAATCCACTGGGGAACCACTCTTTGAGGATTCCGGAGTCGCTCCTTGTGCAGGAAATTTTAACCCTGCTAGAGAGTGGTGCTATAGAACCAGTACCTGTAGTGGAGAGGAACAAGGGTTGGTACTCCCCATATTTCCGATCCCCAAAAAGGAAGGAGAACTGAGACCCATCTTGGACTTGAGATACTTGAACAAGTTCCTCAGGAAGGACAAGTTCAAGATGGTCACACTTTCTCAGATCCTTAAGGCCCTCCAACTCCCGGATTGGTTGGTGACATTGGACTTTTAGGATGCTTATTTTCATGTGCCAATCGATCTCAAGCACAGAAAATACCTGAGGTTCGCAATTGGCGGTTCTCATTATCAATTTCGAGTTCTGCCATTCTGACAGACCTACACCCGAGGGTTTTCAACAAACTGATGGCGGTAGTGGCAGCAAGTCTCAAGAGGGGGTGGGGGGATTCACATCTACCGCTACCTGGATGATTGGCTGATCAGGGTGTGTTCTCCCGAACAAGCCCTAGATCATCTCGAAGTCACCTGCCACTGTCTTCACAGACTGGGCTTCTCCCTCAATTACAAGAAGTCCCATACGACACCTTCCCAAAAGCTCCAGTACATTGGCGCTATGCTAGATACATCCTTGGGAAAGAGCTTGCAACCAGTGGTGAGGGCTCAAGACATTCTTCAGATGGTCCCAGTTCTCAGGAAAGATGTAGGACTGACTTCAGATTCCCACCAGAGTCTCACAGAATCTTCTGGGGTCGGCCTGCGAGGAAAATATTCTGAAGGGAGAACTTTTTTGGCAACCATGGCCGGAGATTACAGTAGTGACAGACGCCTCACTCACGGGGTGGGGAGCACACGCCAACAATCTGACAATCAGCGGTTGTTGGTCTCCATCAGAGTCCAAACTACATATCAATCTTTTGGAGCTGAGGGCAATCAGACTAGCGCTGGAGGCCTTCCTGCCCTCTGTATGGGGAAAGAATGTCCTGATAATGACGGACAATCTGCAGCAATGTACTACCTCGAAAAGAGGTGTTGGGTCACTACCACTGTGCAGAGAGGCAATGCAGCTCTGGTATTGGGCAATTGGTGAAGGTATTTATTCACCTAGTCAGAGAGAAGAACACGGCGGCGGATGCTCTGAGCATGCATAGCACAGTCTCCCACGAGTTGGAACTATATTATGAAGTCCTTCTAGAGATCTTCACCCTTTGGGGAACTCCTCGGGTGGATCTATTTGCAACCGAGATCAATCGGAATTGCGAACGATGTTGCTCAAGGGAATTTCTTCCAAGAGGAGCTCTAGGAGACGCGTTTGTAGTGGACTGGGATTTTCCACTCCTGTACAAATTCCCTCCGGTCCCCACCATTTCTCATGTAATCGGGAAGTTGAGAAGGTACAGGAAATACATGATCCTAATTGCCCAGGATTGGGACTGGAGGACGTGGCACCCGTACCTTCTGGACATGTACATCTGCCCTCCGATTCATCTTCCACAAAGAGAGGAACTTCTCTCGCAAAAGGAGGGTCGGGTTCTCCATCCAGAGGTCATGACTCTCAACCTTCACGCTTGTTTTCTGAAAGGCTGAGATACAAGGATTGAGACCTCACGGATGACGTAATGGAGGTGTTGCTTTCAGCCAGAAGACCAGAAACCAAGTCTCTGTACAGTTGCCATTGGAACAAGTTTTGTAACTGGTGCAAAGAAAAGAATGTTGATTCTTTTCTGCGTACAACTCAGGATGTTTTATCCTTTTTACTATCCATAGCTAATAAGGACCTTCAGATTGGTACCATTAATGGCTACTTGGCAGCGCTGTCAATCTTTAAGCGCTAGTCAGAGGAATATTCCTATTTCAAAATTTCACTGGTGACTCCATTCTTAAAAGGGGCTCTTTTGATGTGTTCCCTCATCTCCTTTCCAAGTTCTGATTTTGGACATCAATCTGGTTTTAAAATTTCTGATGTGTGCTCCATTTGAACCTCTGCACACATGTCCATTAATGTTATTAACCTTCAAGATAATCCTATTGGTAGCTGACATCAGCCCCGTAGAGTGAGCGAGTTGCAGGCACTTTATCCAAGCCACCCTTTACTGTCTTCCACAAGGACAGGGTTGTTTTAATGGTCAACCCCGCCTTTTTTCCAAAAATCATTTCCGACTTTGATTTGAGTCCGGAAATTGTTCTGCCTTCCTTCTATCCTCCACCTCATCCTGGTAAGGAAGAGGAAAGACTCCATAGGTTGTAGCCTAGGAGAGCGCTAAGCTTTTACATCTCCAGAATGTCTAAATTGCGAGTTGGTGACCAACCTTTTATCGGATACTCTGGACACAAGCTAGGTCAAGCTGTTTCCAAACAGACCTTGTCTAGATGGATAAATCTCACAATATCAGAATGCTACAGGATGGCAGGTAAAGACCCTCCTGAAGGTTTGAGAGCTCATTCCACCAGGGGCATGGCTACATCTACAGCCCTTCAAAGGGGTGTTCCAATTAGAAATATTTGTGAAGCTGCAACGTGTTCTTCCAGCCACACGTTAAATAAACATTACTGTCTCGTTAAATAAACATTACTGTCTGGATGCTTCCCATGGCCAGGATGGTATGTTTGGCAAAGCAGTACTTTGCTCTGCCCTTGAAAATGTTTAAATTGTAATTCTACACCCTACTCCAAACATAATACTGCTTTGGGAGTCTGTCAAAGATGAGGAATACTTGGGAGGATACAATCCATTCGAAGAACAAGTTACTTACCCTGGTAACATTCTTTCGACTGGATGTTCCTCCCACGTATTCCTCATCGCCCTCCCAACCTACCCCTCAATAGAATTTGCCGTGCCATTACAGCTTCCGTTCCACCAAGGCAGACTATATGGTAATGTCCATATTTATGGGCATCTCTGTTGCAAGAGGAGGGAAAAAACAGAACTGAGGCCAAAGGGCGCTGCACGAGCTATATGTACCCTTCGATGACATACCCCTCGACTGAGGCCTTTGAGGGACATCGACTCAACGCAATCGACGCCCAGCACCCTCTGCCAAAAAAAAAAAAAAATCCGAAGCAGCTGAAGCTAGACATTACATGTCAAAGATGAGGAATACATGGGAGGAACATCCAGCCGAAAGAAAGTTACCAGGGGGTAAGTAACTTGTTCTTGAATGCAACCATTTTTAGAATCCCAGGTCTTATTAAAAGCAAATTCAACTTCAATTCAGTTCAAAGAATTCTATTCAAATTGAATTCAAAGATTTATCAAAATATAAACAAATTCACTTAAGTTCATACATTATTCACAACTTCATGAAAATTCATTCGACTTGGTGGACCACAAAGTATTGTGTCAACGCCTTGCCACTTCTGCTCACTTTTCACAGGAGGCCATCACGTGGATCAAATAGTTTTTGAACAATAGGACTGAGAGTCTTTTCTACCACAGACGCCGCCGACCCCATTCCAATTACATGTGGTGTGCCACAAGGTTCTTGTCTCGCCAACAATGTAAAATATTTTCACAAAGCCACTGTTCGACAACTTGGACTATCTGGCTGTCACCTACACTATGCAGATGACACCCCTGACTGGTGATTACGGTAAGGACATGGCTTTAGTGAACACAATTTACTTAATCATTCAGGCATGGATGGCTGCCCACGGCCTATGCCTGAATGACGATAAAACAGAACTCGTAATACTTGGCTCGGCAGCCAACCTGAGCAAACTTAATTCAAATTACTCCTCCTTCAATATTGACGGAAACACTATCAAAGTGGTGAAAGAGGCCAAAACACTAGGCTTTTACCTTTACTCAACTTTCACACTAAACAAGCGAATGCCATGTCATCCTCTACAGCATATATTTGCAAGCTGATCAGGGCTTGCAAACCCTTTCTCTCCAAAGAAAGTTGCATGACCCTAGACGGAGCCCTTATCTTGTCTAAGCTGGATTACTGCAATGCACTCTACTTAGGAGCGAGTAAGTGCATTGTTAAAGTCCAGATTTTACAAAATAATGCGCTCAGATCAGCCTGCAGTATTTCTTTGAGAGAGCACATTTTAAACTAAAGGAGACCGAATAAATGGCTCTCTATTAATGACAAAATTACTCTCAACTCTCTCCCTTACCCACAAATGCCTTAATGGTGCTGCCCCACGCTACCCCTCAGAAAAAATGGTCAAGAAATCCTCCACTCGCTTGACTAGGACAGCCAACTCATTCAGCTTGGTCGTGCCCAGATTCAAACTAAAAAAGGCAGGGGGGTTGACCCTTCTTGCATTTTGGGCGCAACCTCATAAATTGGCTTGTCTCGAAAGACATTTGACCTATCTGTCTTATCACCTGCACCGATCTCTTGAAACCCTAGCCAATGACCCTTATGACATTACCCTGCTCCTACTCTATTTTTTCTAATGTATCTTTATTCGGTATCTGGGCATAAAATTGCGGCAAAAATGTCGCCAGTAAAAGAAATCGCAGCAAAAATGCTGTGGTTTGACACAGTAAAGGTGTACCCCATTATACCATTTAAGGAATGCACGGGTTACCCCCGCTCCTCTTAAATGGTATAACGGGTCTAGGGGTAGCGGGAGGGTGTCCCCCGCATCATTTACATGATTGTGACGGCAAAACCGCAGCATTTTTGCCACAATATTTTGTATTCACTGCCATTTTTGCATCGATTTTAAGACATGGAACTCTTTATTCACGTACAACTTATTTGTAACGCACCTCTCTGTAACACTTCTGGTACATGCTATCTGTGCTTATTATGCATAATTCAAATTGTAACTTGTGTAACTCTTTCAACTGTAATAATGTAACCTAAGCTGAATGTATAGTTGTATTCTTGTGCAAATGCGCCCAGATACCTTCGAGTTTGGCGCGCAATACAAATCAATAAACCTAATTTACTAATTCAGGACACTGTTTCCTCCTCATAAGGAAGTCACGATTATATTGACACACCTGAGATAAAGATCATAGTGATCATTTTTATTTTTACATTTATTTTGCTTCGAAGCCCGCAGGCAGCAGGGCGCGAGGTAAGATGCAGGATAAAGTAGCCTATTTGAACAGTATAGTTTTCGATTGATTACTAAAAGTCAATAGATTACTGTTGGTGCACAAACTCTTAGGGAGCTTGTTCCAAGCCAAGACGGCCTGTACCGGAAAGGATCTACCATTTCCTCTGAACCGCCTCCTCTTAGGGTAGACCAGACATATTGAGTCAGTGGACTGGGTGGTTCTAGCAAGCTTTTGGCAATGATACACTGATAAATATACTGAGGTACTTGTCCATAAAGGCGTGTATGAACAATTGTTAGTGTTTTGAAACTAATTCTAGCTTTCACTGACGGCCACTGTAAGTCCCTACTATAAATGGTACCTGACTCATGTCTGGGTATGCCTTTTACAATGTGCACTGCATCGTTTTGCAGGATCTGCAGTTTTCCCAAGCAGCTCTTGCTGATACCAACTAGCAGGGCCCTGCAGTAATCGATCCTCGGCATAAAAATAAGTCCGACCAGTGTAGAGCACTTTACTTCTGAAACGTATGGTTTGACTAATCTCAACAATCTGAGATGATACTGTATTTTACCTATGACACTGTTAATATGGGCATCAAACTCGAGGAGGGTTCAAAGATCACCCACAGTGTCTGGAGCTTTGAAGCTGCTTTAATATACTGATTGTCTATATTAAATCCAGTGTACTGGGCGTCAAGCCTGGAGCGTGCCAGGGATGAGCCAAAGACTTGAAATTCTCTTTTGTCTCCATTGAGAAACATCCCATTAGTCGCTATCCACTTTTGGATTGAGCCATAGAGTAGGAAGATTCTCGCCACATCTTTTTCATAAACTGCACTCCTCTCCATAATGAGCGGAGTGTTGTCAATGTAATTAGTAAACCGCACTCCTAGCTTATCCAGAATATCACACATCGGGCGGCGATATACGTTTAACAAAGATGGAGAAAGGCCTGCTCTCTGTGGCACCCCGCATTCCATTGGTTCCAACTTGGAACAAACATTACGCCAGACGATTTGAGACATTCTGTTGCTGAGAAACGACCTAATCCAATTAGTCACCTACATAGCAGCCTCACAAATGTGAGAGTCTCTTGAGCTTCTCATAATCCACAAGATGGAAGGCTGCTGACAAATTCAATAGCATGAGCAGCCCCGATTTGCTTGTATCCATGATCTTGAGCATTTCTCTTTGCAAGTCCAGACATTTCATAGTCGCCGTCAAGGGACCCTATGTGGGAATCGGATGGAGAAGTAGAAACTCCTAGAAGCCCGGCACAACCGTCATCTCCAGATGACATTGGGGCCTTTCATGCGATGATGGCGAAAGCCTGTATCGAATTTGGTCTGACCCCAGAGGAAGATCGGAAGGAATGCTTCTTATTTGACCATATGGGGAAGAGGAGAAAGTCAATCGTCTCAGTTCCGATTCTGGACCACGTTTAGCAGGAAGGCTTACGTACCATGCGCCATCATTTTCGGAGCCTGCAATCAAGGGCAGGTCCCGCTCAAGAAGTTTAAAGCCCCGGACTCTACACCTAAATGTTTGACCGCACAGCCCTCCCTGGAATCAGTAGCGTCAGCCTGGGCTAGAAGAAAAGCTAGATCGCAACACAAGTGTACAACACCTCCGGACAGCGAAGCCAGAAGACAGGATGCTTTTGGTAAGAAAGTCTTGGCAGTGGGAGTGACGACGGTCAAGGCGGCTAAGTCGTTAGCTATCGTGGCACGATACGACCATGAAATGAGGCATCGCTTGGCCCCCATCTTGGAACACCTGCCCGAGGAGCACAGGAAGACAGCCATGTTACTGGTGCGTGAGGAGGAGGAGGCATCAAACCACTCATATCAACATCGCTGTGGATTTGGCGGAGTCGGGATTCAAGCAAATAATGGAGTGGTGCTAAGAAGACAGGCCTGGTTAAAATGTACAAACTTTAGGCCGGAAGTCCAGTATAAAGTGCTAGACATGCCATGTGAAGGTGAACAGTTATTTGGGGAAAAGGTGGACAACGCCCTTAAAGGGCATGAAGGAGGATTCAGATACTCCAAGATCACTGGGGGCATTACAAAGAGGACGAGCATTTCGGCTTTTTTGCCCCTTCCGCGCTGCATCCAGGGATCGGAATTTCAATAGATCAACATACTCCTCCCAAGGATACAGACGAGCTGTCCAGGCGACACAAAGAAGCTGGGATTTCCAGACTTCTAGAAGGAGAGGAGGACAGTCTTCGTCTACCAAAAGTAAGCAATCAAAGTCTCAGCAATGACAATCTTCAGGACATCCCGGGAGGCAGAGTGTCCCATCGCGTCGACGAATGGGAAAGAATAACATCGGACCGTTGGGTGTTGGACACGGTGAAACTAGGCCACTCTTTGCAGTTCAAGATCATGCCATCTCCCATTCCACATGTGTATCCGGCGCAACCCCATCTTCACATATTACAGCAGGAGGTTGTGCTTATGCTGCAAAAAGGGGCTATAGAATTTGTTCTGGTGGCTGAGAGAGGCCTAGGGGTTTACTCCCGTTACTTCGTGGTCAAAAAACCCAATGGCAAGTAGCAACCCATTCTGGATCGTCGAGCTCTCAACAAGACTCTGCAACGCCTGAAGTTCAAAATGCTTACACTTCAGGACGTCATCCGGTCGATACAGCCGGGGGATTTTCTGGCGTCGTTGGACTTGCAAGTGCAAGACGCATATTTCCACATACCCATGCGTCGACGACACAGACAATTCCAGAGGTTTGTGGTGGGTCAGAGTCATTACCAGTTCAAAGTGCTTCCATTCAGCCTGAAATCGTCTCCCAGGACATTTACGAAATGTTTAGCTCCGGTGGCAGCATGGCTACGAAGAAAAGGTCATCACGTCTACCCTTACCTAGACGACTGCTAATAATGGGTTCGTCGCCGGCAGTGGCGCAAGCAAGCCTAGACGTTACCATGCAGCTACTACAACGGTTGGACTTTGCAATCAACTTCGAAAAATCCTTTCTGGCTCCCTCAAGGAGCTTGGTGTTTTTAGGGGCAGAGTTCCAGATTGTCAGGACTGGTGAAACCTTCTTTAGAGAGTTCAAAAATTCAAACAAAAAGCGGAGGAGTGGAGAGCTGGAACCAGAGTGTCAGTCAGAAGATACATGTCGCTTCTGGGAGCCATGGCGTCATGTATCCCGCTAGTGAAGAACTGTCGTCTCTTCATTAGACTGTTACAGGAATTTCTGGCGGACTGATGGTCTCAAAGTCGCAGATTGTCGTCTGACAAGTTGATGATCAGCAGCGAGCTTCTAGAAGCGCTTCGGTGGTGGCAACTCTCAGACAATCTGACAAGAGGGATGCCCCTGCTAGAACCGGAATTTCAATCAACCATTGTGACAGATGCATCTCAAACAGAATGGGGAGCCCATCTGGGATCCCTACAAGTCCAAGGTCGATGGTCCCCAGGAGAATCAACCCTTCACATCAATGTGCTGGAACTAAGAGCATTACGTTGGGCTCTGAAGTAATTTTTGGCGTGCATACGAGGATCAGTAGTGAGAATATTAACAGACAATACGACCAAAATGTTCTACTTCAGGAAACAAGGGGGCACTCGCTCCAGAACCCTCTCGAGCGAGGCTCAGGAACTATGGCATTGGGCCCTCGAACAAGAAATAAGGATAGTGGCGTACCACCTAACAGGGGTGAACAATGTACAGGCAGACTCTCTCAGCAGAGAGATGAACCAACTCCATGAGTGGGAGCTGAACGATCAGCAAGTGTTGAGCATCTTGAGGAAATGGGGTCGTCCTTCTCTGGATCTCTTCGCAAACCGGGAGAACAAAAAGTGCAAGCAATTTGCCAGCAGATGGCCTCAGCCCAATTCGCTGGGGGATGCGTTCTCCTTCCTGTGGATGGGCAGGTTCGTGTACGCGTTCCCTCAGCTTCCGCTCATTCAACGGACCCTCCAGTGGATTCACAGATATACATGCCGTGTGGTTCTAATTGCCCCTCACTGGGCGAGGCAGCCGTGGTTTTCGGACCTGCTCCAACTGTCCGTCGTAGAGCCAGTGAGGTTTCAAGTGATGCCGGACTTTCTATTCCAAGACAATGGAGCAATTTGGCATCACGATCCGGGCTCCCTCAGCCTGACGGCTTGGCTCCTGACTTCTCAGAGTTTGGGGCCCTGAACAATTCTTCAGATTGTCCCTGAATTTTAGAGGCGGTGAGGAGGTGGTGAGGGCTCCGTCCACGAATATTTCATATGCATGCAAGTGGAAGAGATTCTGTGTGTGGTGTAAGGATCAACCGGAGGTGGACCCGTTAAACATTTCAAATTCTCCGTAATTTACTACACTTGGCGAAAAAAGGTTTGTCTTTCTCCTCCATAAAGGTTCACTTGTCAGCCATTTCAAGATTTACTCGAAAAAGCCACTCAACTCCGTTGTTCAGTGATCGACTAGTCAAGCATTTCCTGAGAGGGTTATTTCGGACTTTTCCTCCGGCCAAAAAGTTCCCTCCTAGTTGGAGTCTCAATCTGGTACTATCAGAGCTAATGAAGGCTCCGTTCGAGCCTATGTCGTCTGTCGTTACGCCTCAAATTTCTGTTGGGGAAAATGGCCTTTTTGGTAGCCATTACTTCAGCAAGAAGACTCAGAGCTGCAATTTCTGGTGATCGATCCCCCATACTTGCGTTTCTTCAAGGGACAAGGTGGTGTTAGCAACTAACCCTCATTTTAGCCCGAATGTTCCAACTACATTCCACAAGCACTCTTCGATTGTGCTACCAGCATTCTTCACTGCGGCTTCTTCTTTCGCAGAGAAAGCTCTCCATACGTTGGACGTCAAAAGAGCATTGAAGTTTTATCTGAGTCGTACTCAAGAATTCAGGCGTACAAGACGACTGTTTGTAGCTTATGGGACCCTCTGTAAAGGGAAGACCAATCTCCAAACAAGGACTAGCACGCTGGGTTTCGTAAACTATTGCTTTCTGCCACTCTAAAGCAGGGAAGCCTCTGGAAAGGCATCCAAAGGCTCACTCGACAAGATCCACTGCGTCATTGGCAGCATTGTGGTCCTCCTGGTCGGTGCCGCATACATTTACTCGGCATTATTGCCTGGAGCAACAGCATGCAGCAGATGTGCAGATGGGACGAGCAGTCCTGCAACACCTGTTTCAGTAAGGTAAGTCCCCACGGGGGGGTACCCCCCCTTTCAGTGTACCATGGTTGTTGGCCTTTCTTGCTGATTGCATATTGTGTTCCTGTAGTATTGGTTTGCATTACACACCTCCAGGTATAAGGATACTGCTATGTAATCTATTCTAAGCATGTGAATCCATGAAAGATCCAATGCTGGAGAAGAGTAGTTTCTTACCTGTAACTCCATTTCTCCTGCGTTGGTATCTTTCATGGATTCGCATGCGCCCGCCGGCCTCCCCTGAATGCAAACTTAGTATTGCCTCTACTTTGGGGGTTAAAAACTGAAGGGAGTTGCGGGGGTGGGGCTATTTATACCTTACGCCCTATTGGGTCATGCGTAAGCGTCCCAAAAGGACGTCGATAGGACACAAGTGTCGAGTTTTTCCAATGGAAATTTTTTTTAAATAAATATACCGAGGTTGCCGGCCTGACGATGGGGAATATTCTAAGCATGTGAATCCATGAAAGATACCAACGCTGGGGAAATGGAGTTACAGGTAAGAAACTACTCCCTGTAAGGGAGTAGTTTCTTACATAGCGCTACGAACCCTCAGGCATCTGAGCACTACTTATTATTCTTACCCACTGTTTGTGGTGCTCATGTATCGACCTCGGAAGGATGAAAGGCCAAGTTTGGCCCTGACGGGATTCGAACCTGCCCAGGTTTTGCACGGATGTCAAAGTGGGCGCTGTAGTCGCTGTGCTATCTAAATGGTATTTTCTTGTTTGATCTTTCTTCAAAGTTCTTTTGCTTCTTCTTTTTTTTTCTTGTTTCCAAGTTATAGGAGTGTGCCGACTGTCTTCTCTCTCTAAGTGTCTAGGACTTCAGAGGGGGACACCTGATCTAAAAATGTGGTTTGGGATTTTTCATATTCCTTAATCAAGAGATGCGGAGGATCACCATCTGAAGTAGTCCATAAGCCCTTTAAAACCGATCTACTAGTGACCACCTTGACAATTTTTTTTTTTTTGTTGCTACATAAATAGGAAGTGTGAGTTTGAAGGTAACAAAGTGATCAGACCAAATATAAAATCTGATGTTCACAGGACTTGGCACTTACTTTTTAGTAGCAACCCAGTCCAATGCATTGCCCATATTATGGGTGGGGTTTTTATTGCAGATACCGTAGGCACTATTTTTTTTTTAAACTGTTCAAGTTCAATAGCTTTGAATTCTGGGACCTTCCACACCATCTGTTATATTCACCCCACACGATGATGGAACTGTTCTGCTTATTTTACAAAGACCGAATGTCTGCAAATTCTTCGCAGACGCCTGACATGCCAGCATGGTGGTCAGTAAATAAGAATAATATTCATACAATAATTTCGAGTAAGGGTGGTTTTTAACAAAATAATTTCACAACCACTACAAGTAGTGGGAGCCTTTCCTAACCAGAATTTCAACAATGCCCCTCCCCCTTCTCTATTTTGCCCAAAGAATTTGAAACTCTGTGGTGTGGCCACTAGCATCTCTTAGCCATGCTTCAGTGGTGCACATAATGTTGATGTTTTGCTCCTAAATAATGATTAGAATGGGAATCTTAATGAGCCTCTTTTAGTCGCATCTGTATTATTTGGCAAATCAGTGGGCTTGTGTGTTCCCATCTTAGACTGGCTTAAGACAAGGGAAGTGCCTGTTAATGGAGATGCCATCCCAGCATATTCCGGCATAATTATCCTTTGTGCATTACAGATATCCGCACAATTCTGATTCTGCCAGTTGTGCAACGTGACATTATTACCCTGAGTCTGAGGGATACAGCCCAGTATGTCGGGTATGGCCTCTAGGTTTGTGGCTATTACAGGTGGTGATAATACCTTGACCACCTCACGGACCAGGTATTTCTTCTGTCTCCGTACTGTGTGTGTGGAGTAGAAGCAACCTTCCGGAGGCGACAAACTTCCCCTCTACAGCTACGTACCTGGACAGCAGGACAATCGCACCAATCACATGTGGTGGTCCGTGCCGGCGCGCTGCACAGACTTGCAAGTCCCAGCCGTGCCAGGGCTGACGCGCCTGAAAAGATCCTAAATATGCTCACGGACTACACTTCTTATGGGGATTGTAGTGGCGTGATCAGCGTCCCTAGAGGATCAGGGCAAGTCTCGTGATCCACGGGCAGCATCTGAGCATGGAAAGATAGTAATTAGCAATTTAAACCAATAAAACCTGCATTTTTTTTATAAAATACTAATAACACAAGAAAAATAAGTGAAATCTAGATGTTAAGCAATTTCCTGTAAAAAGGATAAACTCAACTAAAATCACACATGCCACCCCATTAAATGAGAAAATGAGGATGAGGAAGGTGGATCTCACCACTACCTTCCTCCAGTTCCTGCTACAGTTTTCGTAGTATTTATCCTTCAGGAGGCTCTATCAACATTGATCTTGCAAGGATTTAACTAAATGAATTGTATTTTCATGAAGCTGTGACTACTTTATGAACTAAGTGTTAATATATTTTGAGCCTCCCAAGTTTCCACATGGTCCCTGTTCAGATGTAGTTAATGCATTGAGTATTGAAGGTAGATCATGCCTCATCCAATTACGCAACTTGTGACTGTCACTTTAGATTTGATATGGCATTTATAATGCACCTGTACACAAGTGTTTCTAGGCACGACAAGACAAGGGGGAAACGGAGGGAGGACAAAACAATGATCTTACTAGGCCTTGTCATTCAGAGCGCACAAGTGCAAGGAAGTGAAAGGCAAAGTGCTGGGCGGGGGGGGGTGAGAAGAGGGGGAAAGGTGCAGGTAGCTCAATACTTGCAGCCAGCAAGTGGCTCATGAGGCAAGAGATAAGGGACTGTAGGGTTGCAGATACAGACCAGAAGTGTTGGGGGAGCCTGGAGGCGGTACAAGTGCAGCTGGACATGCAGGAGCCTGGGCCGAGTTCAGAGGGTAGCCAGGTGACCAGTGCATGGAGCAGTCTGGACATCAGCAGAGGAGAGAAAGTGGAAGCTTAAAGGAAGGTCTTGAATTGGTTCTGGAACCAGAGGTGGTTCTGCTCAAGTTTGAGAGAGGCTGGGAGGCTGCAGCCGAAGAGGGAGATCTTCCCCCAACGCTTTGCTTGGAATAGCGTCTGACCCTAAGAGTTGGAGGTGGATGAGCGGAAAGCTCGAGAAGGGAGATGTTTAGAAAGCGAGAGTGCGAGGTAGTGTGGTCCCAGGCTCCGGAAAGCCTTGTGGATGATGCAAAGGGTCTGGAACTTGATCCTTGCTGCCCCGGAGCCAGTGAAGAGATTTCAAAGCTGGAGAGATCTGATCCCCAGGCTTGAGGCTAAGACTCGCAGTCCTGTTCTGAATAAGTTGTAGAGGTCAGAGAGTAGAGGCAGGCAGATTTAGGAAGAGGCTGTTGCAGTTGTGCAGCCTAGAGAGGACCAGAGCTCTGGAGACATTGAGCTTCTAGGGGAAACTGAGGAAAGGAAGAATACCTCTGAGGAGGTGCAGCTGATAGTTTAACTTCTTAGAGACATCAGAGATGCGAGGAGAGGAGGAGAGGGGTGGAGTCGAAGATGACACAAAGGTTCTTAGCCTCACAGTTAGGAAGAGGGCCCAGACTGGGTGGCCAGAGAGGGAGCGGAAAGGGAGGTGGCTGGTGTTCCCATGAAGAGGATCTTGGTCTTACTGGCATTAAGGAAGACGTAATTAGCGGCACACCTTCTCAGAATTGTGGCCAGACAGTCTGGTATGAGAGCAGGGGAAGAAGCAGCTGACGGGAGCCTGAAAGAGCTGGGTGTCATCCGCGTAACACTGAACGTTGGAGCTGAAAGTAGCGATCTGGTGGGCAAGAGGTGCCAGGTAGTGGTTGAAAAGTCAGGGAGAAAGATTAGTCACCTGGGGGATGCCACAAGTAGAGAGAGAGGTAGAGGAAAGACACCAGTTGAACCTGAGCGATTCGGTCTGTGAGAAAGGTCTGCCAGGCCAGGGCCTGAAAAGTGATACCCAGGTTATCACGGAGGTGATTGAGCAGGATGGCATGGTTGACCGTATCAAAAGCAGAAGAAAGATCGAGGCAAATGAGGGCAGAAGGAAAGTTTGCGAGCAGTTTCCGTGCTTCTGGCAGCTCTGAAGCCAGACTGGTTGTCGTGGAGACAGCCAACAGATTCAGGTTGCAGATTAAGCTGGGAGATGATCAGCTTTTCCAAGCGTTTGCCCAGGAAAGGAGTGATGGTGATAGGGTGATAGTTAGCCGGAGAGGACGGATCGTCAGAGTGCTTCTGCAGGAGGAGGAGCCCCCACTAACAACCACATAGCCTTCCGGAGGACCCTCAAGACATGGCTATTCCCCCTACCACCCTGGCACCACTGCCCTTAAAGTAGACTGGGGCCGCAGAAGAACATTCATGACTGTAAGAGTAATCTCCAGCAGAACACATGAGTCCATGCCACATATACAAAATCAAGAAGCCTACCAGAGAAAACTGGTACAGATCACACTCCATGCATATGGAAGATGACCGAAGGCAAAGCCCTCACACACATCTGCAGCCCTACATTACTCCTAATGACACATCACCTCTGCCATTCAAATGCAGCTATCCCCCACAATGAAAATGTGGTCTAGTTGGACACCTAGAGTTCCACTACTCTTGCATACTCTTTATCATCAACCTCAAAGCACCCATCCCCTTGCCAGCTGAATATGGGTAGCTAGTAGGGACCTGGCCACCACTACCCAACTTCGATTTGGCCATGATGTGCACACACCTTCTAAACCAATTTCCCAAACCTTGGACTTGCGGTCACCTGAGGGTGTTCACCTACAGCGCTTTGAGGTCATACCAATGGAATAAAGGCGATATACTATTTATCTGTTAATGCAGTTTGTACCCAACATAAGGTTTTGGAAGCATACCAATTGCCAAATGTTCATTCTGCTCAAGTCGCTGAATTGATTTTTCACACGTGCATGTTTGTTGGCTAGGGGAAAATCTGCCTGGATCTATATCGATTCCTGCAATGCACATAGCGTAGTTCACCACTGTAACGTATTGTGCAAGCAAGCAGCATGGCTATTTGACATCTCAGGTACTGCGATTTTGAAATGGTGTCCGTCTCTGCCTTGTTGGAAGCTTTTATTACCCTCTGCACTGGCTATCGTTAGATGGAAGGGACGCAATGTGTCCCAATCTGTGACCGCAACTGGTAACTACCTTCCTGACAATTTAGTGTGAACTGTGGCTTTAGAAGACCTTCAAGCTCCTGGAAGTGTCCTTGTCGGTTTTCATTGTTTCACTGATTGCAACACTTTCTATCCTGGCTGTACTGCAGGACCCAGTACCAGATTCTGAGGATGGACTTTGATCCAGAAAAAGTTGTAAGTTGTTTCCTGATGCCCTTTGTCGCACTCCAGGTGGCTGCCTGGTAGGGCTCGGGCTGATTCACCCTTATCCAGTCTGATTGGTGCATTGTGTGCCTCTTTCTGGAAAAGGGACATGATTGATGTGGTCATCTGGGATTGGTTTGCACCATACTGTCCTACAGTGGTCCAGTACTATTGCATTGGCATTCTTATTTGTACCTTAACTTAGCTGAAGCTGTACAAAATGTTCCAGCTGTGCACCCAGTATTGGAAGGCATATTTATTTTATTGATTTTTGTTTTAATTGTTTTTTCATAACACACTTAATACCAGAGTTAGGTTTCTAAGCGCAGATCCAGGATTCAAACCTCTGATGCTCTGTACTATCCTCAGTTCACATTTTGAATACTGGTTGGTAGTGGTGGACATGTTTTTTGAGTGGGTGGAGGCCTATCGCGGTCGCTTAAGCAGCTTTCTCGATTTATTCTTAGGTTTGGTATTCCTGCACGATCGACAATGACATGGGTAAATATCTGACTGGGCGAGTGGTTGGCGGCATCTGCAAGGCTTGAACTATCGCCCAACATTTTAATTGTGCAGATGAGCCCCGATCTAGTGAAACAGTGAACTGCTCTAACCGACCACAAGAACAGTTTATCCAAGAAACTGGCCTTAGATTGTCCGAAGCCTACCATTGTTTTTGCTGAATATTTGAAATGGTCTAACTAAGCAGCATGGGTTACCACCACACCATATTTTGACTGTGCTTTATGCACATGGCCACAGCCCCTCCATTAGCAGCGTGATGTTTGTTTTTACACTTGGAAGATGACTCATTGATGAACTATTTGAACTATTGAAAGTTCCTTGTGAAAGTTTGATTTTTATAGTCCTAGGTTAAGGAAGCACTGCTGGGACCCACTGACTGGTTCTGCCATTCCCTTTGGTCTGGTGACTAGGTCCCCCCAGCAAGTGCAGCCTCCACCTGGATGATGAGATTAGACAGCAATGTTTGTTTTAAAAAAAATGTATTTATAGCAGATTGATTTGAAGATCAATGAACAAAATTCAAGAAACTGGATTATGGGAAGTCCAATATTATAAAACAGTTAATTAAACTTTAAACAAGTATGAGAATAGTAATAAACTGTCATGACCACAGGCTCCAGTACACAAAAACCACACCATCTAGTGATGGGGACAATGGGTCACTTGACTCACTTATGTCCCTTTGGGACCTATAAACACAGGGGCCCTGGCTGGACTCAGTCCTGGCGCCGCTCATACAAAGGTGTGAGCAGGAACACTTTATTTCAGTACAGGAGTGCTTTTATTTTACAAGAACTTTCCAGGAGCTGAAAGCCTTTATTCCAGAGAACATACTCATGTGCTGACTCATCGGGTGTGGCAGGCAGGCTGAGCCTCGTGGGCGTGGCTTCAGAAGCTCAGCTTTATAAGCTGCTCCATCCTTAAGGCCGGTGCTTTGCGTTACTGTGCACTTGCGTGCAATGTGATGCTCACCGCCGCTTGGACCAGTTTACTTACCTTCGAAACCAGGCATTCTCCTGCATACTCACCTCCAGGAAACCGATGCTTCATCTGCAGACTCCTCTCCTGACATCCAGTGATCATGATCCCGACGCCGCAGCACCGCACTCATCCACAAACTCGGACCCTGTGAAGAAGAAAGACCAGGTTAGAACATCCGCCATAGGGCCGCGCCGCATTTGAACCCTGTGCGCCCCCTAGTTAACAATTTACCAGCTACTGTACCGCTGCAGCTTCTTTCCTCATTCCCTCCGGCTGTCGCCTTGAGCTCCGCATATTCTGCCGGGCTGGCAACATCACCTCCAAGGGAAGAAAGCAAAAGAGCAAACATCAAAAGTGGAACGGACAGCAATACAAGACAACGAACTTTACAATACAACAAAAACAGACGAGGAAAGACAAAGGCAAACAGGAACACTTACCTGAAGTATAGTGGCTTAGTCGCAGCAGGACTGGACTACCACGTGCAAGGGACCAGTGAATTAACGCGGTCCAGATCATACAAGCGCCCCTACCAGAAGCAGCAGGACGGAGTGCTCGCCAAAACTAATCAACAGGTGAGCTTTCCAGGGACAGCGCATCACACAGGTACCACTGTTTGGGAGAAGGGGTCTGGAAGGGGGAATCGGGCGCAAAAGCTGGCATACTCACGCCCCCTATTCTCCAAACAGGAGCAGTCCCGAGCAGCATCACCTATTACCATCAGTTACCACATAAACTCAGAGGGTGAAGTTGGACCCGAGCAACCTCACCCCTGGGAGTGCTGTAACCGTGCCCAAACGCCTCCACAGAGACCAGCTGAGCCTAAAATCAATTATACCCAATATTAAACTTAAACATCATTCTGTGGACAAAACACAACACACACGCGGACCCACATACAACACTTACATTTCAACACTAAACTACTCCTAAATAGTGATCAACAAATAAACCTGTGTAGTATAGAGGAAAACAAAATAATTCTTACAATGTATTAAATACTCCATAGTGTAAGATATAAATCCTCTCGATCCTGGTTTAACAATCTAACTTTTTCATAGTTAGTGGAGATGCAGAGTTCTATCTGAGGGCTCTTCTGCATCACCCGCACCCACATCGGTTTGTGTGGAGGACTGAGTGCTGCATCAGTGCTTGGTCAGAGCAGTGCGATAGCTTCATTACAGGCTCTGTAGGCAGCATCAGTCAGAGATGCAGTCTAATCATCAGTGAATGCCCACACAGATGCCAGGGAACAGCAGCCACAATTTGTTTCTGCTCTTCATGAGCCCGATTCTACCTTTCAAGGTAGATGCAATTTCATTCTACGAAATCCTGAGTAGTGATTAATAATTTATTGTAAGAAAATGTGTACACAATCTTTTGCAGGTTGTATTACACAATCTGATATCGCCTAATTGAAGTACTATGCTGCATTTTGAACATGAAGTTGAAAGAAATATCCATAGAAAAGCTCCAGAGTTAATTTGCTTAAGGCGGTTTGACATCCTTCAATTATGCTACTGGGTAATTTCTGTTTGTAATTGGTGGTGTGATCCTGGTATATATTTATGGGCATCTGACTATGCACAATAACACTGATCACTGTTCATCCATTGTCTCACATTGATGACAACTACTGTTTTTTGTTTGCATTAGTGTTCGTTTTGCACCGAAGTCTATGCACCATACCAACTTCTTCAGAAACTGTCGAGACAAATATTGGCTTCCGACCTGCACTTACTGTCCCATGCCAAGAAATGTAAATTGAAGTGAATTGTCTTCACTAAAATTAATCTTGTATATTTTCTGGTGTTGGCTTTTATATCTGTGCTGTTCATAAGCGCCACTTATGAATCAAAGAGACCTATTGCTCATCCTCAGATAGAAAGTAAGCACACTTTTGAACATGCTACCTAGCATTCTTGCATTCAAATGTCTACAGCTGTGAGTCCGTGGCCATCTCCCACATGACCAAGCCTTACGTTTCCCTGTTGCATCCGGTCCATTTAACTGGCATGACAGCAGCAGTGTTTTGAAATTGGCTTCCAGAGCTCCATCCCTAAACCCTGTTCTGAGATTGGATTCTCACTCTATTGGGAAAGATTTTCTTTTCGCAACTCTCCCTCCATAGTTGTCTATGGCCCCCCATTTGTTTTTCTTTGATTTTCATCCTTACTTGACATTTGAAAACTTCACTTCGCTTTTGCTCATCCGTTATGTAGAAACGGAATAGTCGTTCAGACTATAAGTTCTGTGCATAAAGACAAGCTGTTTGCAGCAGTTCAATTTTTACCCTGTTTGCATTATATTTGGTATGCACATTTTCATTTACCGCATCTGGCTACGAAACGTGGCTTGTGCCGCCAGATATTTGCTTGTTCCTGTGCCATATTGTTGTTTGACCTTTCTACTGCCGGTAAGGAAAGTCCTTAAAAGGTCTTGTACTTGCCCTGGAAAGCTCTCCTTTTGGGCGTATGTCTTTGTCTAACTAGCCCAGGAAGAGGGGTGGCACTGTCTAGTCCCAGTCTACATTGCTGGTGCCAGTCTTCTACTGGGGCGGATGTAAAATCCATAGCGGTCAATTATTGGACAACTACTGGCTATCTGAATGGTGCAGATTTTTATCATTGATGGCTTGTTCCTGCTTCCAGCTCAGATTTTGGATAAGAGGACTCCAGCAGCCATTTTGTAGATTTGTTGGAGCAAAGAATCCTTCGAGCAAGAGCATCCAGTTGATGACCCGAGGTCGACTTCTGCAATGGCCCAATGAATGGCCGATGAAGCCCTGCTAGTCTGTCTGTTCTCAGAGGGCACTAGTCGGTGCTTCATTTGGACTAATCTCCATACCTTCTTGAGGATCCAGCCTGCTCGGAGCCTTCGGAAGTGTTGCTGAACTTGGCGGTGGACTGACACGCCGCCTTGTAATAGGTAATAGACTGAGTGTAGAGGAATTGAATCAATTGTTGAATTTGTTTGCCTACATCTCACCATACCGGCCCAAGGAAGGACCTGCCTGGTCTCTGCTATCATATATCTCATAATATGCTAGAGCATGTGTAGTGCAGGTATGGAGGAAGGTAAAGCCACTTATTGTGGATGTCGGTCCCTGAGGATTTATTGTATGGAAAAAATGATTTGTGAAAGGCCCATAGACCAGGAAATGGTGCTTCCCTTTTTGGTCAAAATATTTACTCCTCGCACCCGGACTGGCCCAAAGCAGGGACTCTGCGTGGTGAGCCTGGCACCACCTAGGCCGCACTGGAGACGCAGGTTTGGAGAGTTCGGAGGTGGAACCCTGGCGGCCCTTCTGGGTGGTAACCGCACTGAGGCAGTGAGCCCACAGTGTCCCCTCCGCCATCAGAAGCGCTGTTGAGGGAAGCAGCACGAAACAGCAAAAGACCACAGAGGCCCTTGTTCGGTGGGGCTCGGAGCAGCAGGAGACCCGAGGGAGGGAGCCGGGTCCCAAGACCAATGGACACCACAGAACTGTGGGTGAGCCCTCGACAGGAGACTGGGAGAGGGCATGCACGGGCCCCGCAGGCGGCGGCTGGCCCTCACAGCAGGAGATGGGAGGCGCGACATGGCACAGCCCCTCCCCCCCCAGAGCCACCTGCATTGGTGGGAGGAGGGTGGATGTGGGGGTCCGCGGTCAAGTGAAGGAGAGCGACAGGGAGGGGGGGCCACGGCAGGGCGCCCTCCGACCCCCTCCCACCCCTAACCCCCAGCGTACACATACTTGAAGGGAACGCCAGAACTCCCCCGAGCCGGATCATAGCCCCGCTATCTCGGGACCTCTGCGGGGGAGCAATCCACACACACACGGGTGGCCCTCATTTTCTGGGTACACTGGACCAGCCCAACAAAGCATAGACCGCCAGGGGGCCAAGTTTGTGGTATATTGTGTCCCAGGAGGGACACGGAGCTGCAGGAAGGAGACACTCCGCAACGAACGAAAGGGAGGAACGAACGGAATTCCCTGACAGGAGGCTGGGCCGGCACGGGACACCACTCACTAATCTCGCCCTGGGAGTGGGCCCCCAGGAGGCTCGCCTGGGTAGTGGTCCTGCCGTGGACACAGCTACTACACGACCGAGGGCTGCTCCGATGAGGAGGCATGGGGGAAACCAGAGCCATCTGAACACAAGGGCTGCTCACCCCCACAACCCCCGCGAGCCCCCCATGCGGGGGACCGGACCCCCAAAGTGTATATACACACAGGCCAGTGCCACACAAACTGGAAGAGAGGGCTGTGACGGCATATGGGGGAGCAGACCCTACCCTTGCAAAGAAGCCCCCCCCCGCCGACAAACCTGTATAGGGGCCATTGAAGGAATTGGTAAGTGACCCTGAGCCTTGGTCTTCCCCGCGTGGTGGCCCCTGGACCCAGTTTCGGACCTGCAGGAGACCCACAGCTCAGGGTCCCCAAAGTCTGAGGTGAGACTGGGACACGGAGGGGTGGGGGAGACAAAGGGGGAGAATCTGCAACAATGAGGAGTAACTTTACCTCTTTATCCGGCCCGCATAAACCTCTCAAGGACCAGTAAGGACTAAAACAGCGGCTGAGTATTTGGATGCACTAGACCTGCTCCCCCCGCCTTCAAATACATTCAGACCATCACCGGCCACCATTGGATGGGATGAGGGCCCCCAGAATCTTTAATTGGGGGGTGTGCCCGCCATGGACCGAGCTATCATCTGGCTAAAAGCCACCCCAACATAGAATCCTGAAACAAATCTGTTCCGATCTCACACAGCAGAGGCCACCGGAGCCGAACGCCCTCTGCCCACTGGGCACTCATAGCCACGACACACCGCTAGAAGAGTCACGGATGCTACATGAGCTGGAGGAGAGTCCTACAGGAGTTCCAGTTCCGAGAGGTGTCTAGAGAAAAAGGTGGTTGGGGTGTGGACAACAATCTGGATCAATTAGGGAATCTGACGAAGGACGCCTCGGCCATGGAAAAAGGTTTCGCCACTGTGTTGCAGGAAATTCTAGACATGCGCTCAGACATAAATCAGAAGCTGGAGAGACTAGACCAAAGAGCAGACAAGGCGGAAAACAGACTGAACGAACTTGAGTCCAATCAATCATCTTCCTCCATCCTGGAGACGCAGATAGACGCTAGACTGGCTGCCCTGGAAAAAAAGAGACGAAGAGCGAGCCCTGCAAATGGACGATTTTGAGAACGGGGAGAGGAGGAACAACCTTCGCTTCTTTGGCATCCCGGAGGTGGAGGGGGAAACGGAGAGAGAGATCCGTCGGGTGGCAGGAGATTTGGTTCACCTATTGTTTGGAAATGAAGCGACCAAGGAACCCACGATAAAGTACACAGAGCAGGAGGCCCTCGCTCCATTCTGGTCTACGTCCACTATCACGCGGAGAAAACAAAAGTCCTGGCGGAAGCTAGGAAAGCCTGGGAGATCACGTACAACAATGCAAGAATTTCGATCTTCCAGGACCTATCTGCCTTCACACTGGCCAGGCGAAGGCTGTGCCACCCCTTGACGCAATGCCTGCGGGAGAAGGGGGTGCGCTATCGCTGGGGCTACCCCTTCTCACTTTCCTTTGAGTATATGGGACAGAGAATATGTCTGGTCACCGAAGACAACATCAGAGGGGCAATCCGAGAATATGTGGACTCCTCTGATGATCGGAGACAGCCCTCGGGGAAAGCCGGAGCAAGAGGGAAGGGAAGTGCAAGTGACCGGAGAAAGATTCCAGGCTCCGGCACGCGATAGGGACAGGAGAAGCCCAGACGTATGACGGAAACCACGGACCAGGCCGGAGAGGCAGCTTGGCATTCTGAGCTAGGTCATAACGAGGTTCTCCGGTGACTGGCGAGTATGGGGGAAAATCTTTCCACCTATGATCACCATTGGTGAGGGGGGGGCGGAGAGAACGAGGGGGCTTGAGAAAGGTAAAGTTGAAATGGGGCCCGAGCGTGGTGGGCATGATGGTGGTCCAGTCAAGTACCAGAAATGGTAGAACTTTTGGGCTGGGCACTGGGGTAGGAGGGCAGGGGGGGGGTCACAGAAGGTGTTAATGGTTGGGGGAGATGAAGGGGGGGCAGTTGGGGGTTAAGCTCCACCCGGGGAGGGGTGGGGCGGTTTCTAGTAAAAGACAAATCCCAGTTACTGGGCGAAAGTGAAGTGGAATTGGCCAAGGGGAGGTACCAGAGAGATCACTTGGAGACAGCCGCATGTTGGGTAATGGCTGGTCAATTGCTTGTGTTGGAGATGGGTTCTCTTAATGTTCGAGGGTTAAACTCACCCACAAAGAGGTCCTTGCTTGGCAGGGAGTTTAGGCATGCCAAATTGCCTCTCCTCTTTTTGCAAGAATCACACTTAGTGAAACGAAACGAACCAAGGCTCCGGGGCAGAGGGATGGGAGAGGTATATCATGCCTCATGCAAAACCAAAAAGAGGGGGGTGGCAATCGTAATGGCCAACGAGTTGGGCTATACAGTAGAGGCGTCAAAGACTGGGAAGGGTGTTATTTATTAAAGGGCAGCTCAGAGGAACTCAACTGACCTTGGGGGTGATGTATGGCCGAATGAGGGTCACGTGTTATTCTGGGAGGGGGTTAAGGATAAACTTAAGCTTTTTGTCGAGGGCACCGTAATTGTGGGAGGGACTTCAATATGGTCATTGATGCAGTGAGAGATGGGAAGAGAATGGCTCCCCACCCCCCAACGGTACTGGATGACTCTACGTCCCGGAGCTTTCGAAGAATTAATCGGGAGTTGGGTCTGGAAGACACACTCTTGGATTCAGCCGAGGGTGATTTCCCTACCCCCACCCCACCCCCATATACGTATTAATCCAAAACCCATGAAACCTTCTCCAGAATTGACAATGTCCTGGTTGATAGTTCTGTGTTCTCCCACACAGCAGACTTAAGGACGGACCCAGTCCCCTGGTCTGACCATGATTTGGTGAGAATAACCTTGAAAGGAGGGTGGGGCTTACAAAGAAGGGGTAGATGGAAATGCAATGATGCCCTATTGAAAGATCCAGTTGTCGCCAACACAGTGCTTGAGAGTATAGTATGGTACTTCGATATCAACTATAATGGGGTAAGTAGGCCCGCACACATTGTGGGATGCGTTCAAAGCCACGATAAGGGGACCCTTAGAAAACTGGGTCCTCAAAAGAAGAGAGACAGACCACCAGGAGAAAGCCCTGCGAGATAAGATATTAGGGTTATTACCAGGACAGACATCGGGCCACTCCATCACCCGAGCGCAGACAAAAGCCATTGACCAATACAAAACCCAACTCAAAGATCTTCTGTTCTCCAATTCGTTAAACAAAATTATTATGAAAAAGCAGATGGGGGCAGATAAAATTCTGGCATGGAAGCCAAGAGAAACACAGAAGAGTAAAATGGTTAAAGCCACAAAGTCCAGTGAATGCACAATGCACTATGATACCCCGAGCATAGGCGAGGCATTCAAACGGTACCATGAAAATGTATATGAGTTTGAATTTGGTGGTGATGAGGCTCTGATTGAAGAATTCCTTGAAAAAATACCCATACCGGGCCTGGATAGAGGGGTTGCAAGAGGCTTGGAAACCCTGATAGTAGAACAGGAAATAGTGCAAGCGATAAAGGCCATGAAGGGAGGAACAACCGAGGGGGACGATGGGTTTTCAGTTAAGTTCTACAAGCTGTTCTGCTCCACCCTTGCTCCACACTTGGTCAGAGTTTTCAATGCTGCCCAAGGAGGGATCCTACCCGAATCAATGATGGGAGCCATTATAGTGGTGTTACCAAAGGAGGGGAAGGACCCGACTTTGTGCTCTTCTTACTGACCAATACGATGTTACATTTTTGGGCAAAGTACTGGCTGGGAAAAAGAATGGAAGGGATCTTACCATCCCTGGTCCATGGAGACCAAGTGGGCTTTAAGGGATGCCAGGGATCGGATAATATCCGGAAGACCATAGACCTGATCCATTATACACAGGGCTCAGATCTCAATGCCAGCCTCCTTTCTCTCGACTCGGAGAAGGCTTTTGACAGGGTGGAATGGTGGTATATGATGGCCCTCTTACAGAAAATGGGGTTCGGGGAGCACATGAGAAAATGGGTAGCCATCCTGTATAGGAGTGAACGGCAAACTCCGACTAGTTTGGTATCTCCTGGGGTACGCGGCAGGGATGCCCATTGTTCCCCCTGATTTATCCACTCACCATGACTCTGGTCGCAATAGCGGTGAGAACCCATCCGGGAATACAGGGGATGCAAAGGGGCCCGATGGAATTTAAAATCTCCCTCTTTGCCGATGATAGTGTGTCCTATATAATAGACCCCCGGACATCACTCTTCCCCCCCCCCCTTTTCTCCCGGATTGACACTTTTGGGACCTTCTCAGGATTGAAAATTAATAAATCAAAATCCTCCTTGCTATCCCTCCAGCCGCTTGACCGGGACTTGGACCCGCTACACACATTCCTAGGGGGTAGGGTTGAAAAATCAGCTCTCCCATACTTGGGGTTTCAGATCACCAGGAACCTCTTGACGCTCACGACAACCAATTGCAACCCTTTGATAGCGGTCATTGAGAGGGATCTAAAAAGATAGATCAATACGATCCTCTCATGGTACGGTCGCATGACTGCCGTGAAGATGAACATCTAACCGAGAATACTGTATCTGTTCACTGCCCTCCCCTCGAAAGTGCCGGACCACATCTTTACAGAGGTCTAAAAGGCGGTTCAGAATTTTATTTGGCAGGAGAAACCCCCGAGAACCAAGAGATCTGTTCTCACCCTCCCCATGGAGGAAGGGGGCTTCGGTCTCCCCGACCTCCCAACACTATTATAGCGCAGCCCAACTCCGGGTCCTCCGGGAACATATGCAGGATGGGAGGGACATCTACTGGACATATCTGGAAGATATGGGCAGGCACCCCGGGACCTTCTACGGGCCCGCCGTAGGGATATCCCGGGCAGGATTCTCGAGCACCCCACTTTAGGGGTATTGTGGTCGTTATGGAGGGGCGCACTAACAGAGCACCTATCCACATGGCCTTCCCCAATGGTCTCGCAATGGGGGCCCCGTAAACAAAATAGGGGGATACAGGTTTTTCACAAGTCACAAATGTCGTCGGACATGAGTATGGAGAGGGCTGGGCAACTATTTCAGGAGGTGAAAGGAGCATTGGGTCCCGACTCAATCACGGTCTTTCAGTACCTCAGGTTGAAGGGGATCCTATGTAACCAGAAGTGCAGCGATAATTTCAAGAGACCTCTTACCCCCTTTGAGAAGGTGCTTGACTCTGCTAGTTCAAGGAAGGGGATGGTGTCTAGACTATATGAAGTTATCAACACTAGCAGAAACACATGTATGGGGTTGCTGATGGTACTCTTGCCATAGCATTTCGGTGCTGGACTGCCCTTGTGGGCGGGACAAAGACTGATATGCAAATGGATATTTCCCATCTGTGAAGGTACAGTGAGCAAAAAGCAATGGCTGCGAACTCTCAATGTGGTTAATAACCACTGAACAGGTTATCATGCCTTGTTCTTTCGAGAGAGGGGCGCCTGCTACCCTTTTTTGTTTTGTATTATCAACACTAGCAACCTGTCTGAAAGGCGAGGGTTCAGACAATACTGGAATGACCTGGTGGGGAGGGAACTCACGGAGGAGGAGTGGGGAAAGATCTTTAAAATAGCCTTTCATGGGAACCTCTTCACAGCGGACATGGAACATAACTTCAAAGTCCTCCAGGGATGGCATGGGGACTCTCTCAAGATATCAGTGGTTTCAGGGGGTGTCTCCTCAATGTCTGAATGGGTGCGGACCATGGGATAGAGGGACCACATCTTGTGGCATTGCCCACGGACACATGGTTACTGGGAAAACATGCGTAAGTGGATAGCCGAGGTGACAGGAGCTTCTCCCACAAGACCCGTTAACAAAGCTGCTGGGTTTGCCACCAGGGGACTTGGATATTTATAGGTACCCTAGGATGTGGGAGACGATGTTGCGAGCTGGGAGGGTCGCCCTGGCATAAAAGTGGAAGACCCCTTGTCTCCCAAACAAAAGAATGGCTGCTAAACATGTTTTTAATGGACAAATTGACAGCCCTGGTAAATGACGAAGTGGGTGCCTTTCGGGCAGCATGGGAGGGTGTTCGACAAAAGTGGGGTTTGGATGTGCACAGAGAGATCGAAACCGATAAGAGGGGTAGTGGTGAAGGGCAGGACGTTGGGCAAGGACTGGGGTGAAATGCTTGAGACATCCTCAAGGCACTGTGCCTGTCTCCAGCCTGTCTACACCGTCGAGCCCAGAGCCAGGACCCCTTGCCCTCCAGCTACAGGGTAAGCATACTGCCCCCCTCCACAATCTACTCCTAACCCTCGAGCCAGCGTCCTGAACTGTTCCCATCCATCACGGACCCGGCGTACATGCACCTCCCAACATTGCTACGTCCAAGGTCCCACCTGCACCGTTGTGCTCTCGAACTGCAACATAATGTTTCAATGCTTAATCTGAAGCTAATTAACCATGCCCTGGCCCTGCATTGCTGTATGCTGCCACTTGATAATTGCATCTGCACCACGGTCGCCCAGAGACCACTGTGATATTGTGTAGTGCCTTATGGTCGCCCAGAGACCATTGTGATATTGTGTAGTGCCTTATGGTCGCCCAGAGACCACTGTGATATTGTGTAGTGCCTTATGGTCGCCCAGAGACCACTGTGATATTGTGTAGTGCCTTATGGTCGCCCAGAGACCACTGTGATATTGTGTAGTGCCTTATGGTCGCCCAGAGACCATTGTGATATTGTGTAGTGCCTTATGGTCGCTCAGAGACCACTGTGATATTGTGTAGTGCCTTATGGTCGCTACTGACCACTGTGATATTGTGTTGCGCCTTAGGGTCACTTGAGACCTTAACCCACCAGCTCTCGCTAACCTATCTCAACATGTACACCTGCCACACACTGTACCTCCTCACAGGTCTAGTCTACACCTTACTGACTAGTACTATTGACTACTCCGTGCCCTCAGGGCAACCCAACAGCCATTTCATGGAACTCAGACACACCACCACACACGCTACTCCTCCCGAGATCATACTCAGACAGTACAGACTTAGAACACGCACACTCCCTCTAGCTTTCCTCTCCACACCCATGCAGGCTACACCTAGGAACTCACGCCTAGGCTCTTGCACTCACGCCAAGACCTGCTGCCCACCATACACTATTACCCGCAAGCACCTTATCAGGTCCCCGAAGCTCGCTCCAACCCCACACGACCAATGTGAAGTCAGACATCACTTGACTAACAAGCCTATTCACGCTACCAAAAAGCTTACCCCCAGTACCAACCTCAAGCCACCACTACCAAAAAAGCTCCAACACCTTAAATGTGCTCTATTAAATGTTCGCTCACTCAACGCCCACGCTTTAGAAGTCAATGACATCGTTACCAATCAAGACCTAGACATATTAGCCATAACAGAAACATGGTTGCACCCTGCCTCTGGCCCGACTATCAGTTTAGCTGTACCATCAGGTTACTCGATCTTAAGACAGGACAGATCAGCTAAAATGGGAGGTGGAGTCGCACTAATCTTTAAAGACACCCTAGCCTTAAGACAGACTCCCACCACAGGGGAAGACTTCATTGACATCCTCTCAGCCAAACTCACCCTCTCCCCCAAAGACACAGTAAACATTCATGTCATATATAGACCCCCAGGCCCCACCAATAATTTCATAGGCATAGTCAACCATCTTCTTGGAAAAAACATTAAACAAACTTCCAAAACATTGTTTCTAGGAGACCTTAACCTTGGCTATAATGATAAACTTGACAAAGAAGCTATCACCCTCACCAGAAACCTCACAGATCTAGGATTGACACAGATAGTCACTGCCCCGACCCATAATAAAGGCCGTATCCTAGACTGGGTGGCTGATCACAACTGTGGCTCCACCCTCAACTCCAACACAGCCCTTCCATGGTCTGATCACAACTGCCTTCAATTCTGCATCCCCATAACCTCCTACTCCATACCTCTTATACCAGCACCGGCCATGCTAGCCAGAAGTGCCAAAAAACTTACAGCAGACAATATACGTCCCCTTCTCAACATCCCTTGCCTAGCGCCACCGTTCTCCTCTGACCCCAGCATACTAGCAGAGATCTTCAAAGACACACTCACCCATGCCATCAACACCGCAGCCCCTCTTGAAAACAAAAAAAGAAAAAAATCGTTTCACTCCAACTCATGGTTCACGGAGGACTTATAAAATCTTCGCCAATGCAAGCGCCAAGCCCTCAAAACATGGCAGGCCAATCCCTGTGACGCCACCAAAGTAGACTTTCTCAGTATCTCTAAAAAATACAAACATGCCATATTCAAGGCGAAATCAGAAACCTACAATAAACGTATCCTGGAAGCCAACTCCCACTCAAAAGAGCTTTTCACCATCTTTAAAGAGCTCACTATCCCCCCAATTTGCACAGATGAGATTGTTAAGGATGAGGCCTGGTGCAACAGCATTCAAACAGCAATGTTAAATAAAATAGACCTTCTTCAAAAGAAAATAGCAGAACACTTTAAGGCTCTGCACCCCCAACAGACCCTCTCCGTCAATAACACCAAAGATGAGCACACCTCCAAATTCGATTTCTCCCCAATCACCGAGTCAGACACTCTCAACATCCTCAAACAGCTCAAACCATCTCAATGCAAAGGAGAGATATGCCCCCCCAACATCATTAAAGAATGTGCGACTGCCCTCGCACCAATCATCACAGCATTCATTAACGCCTCATTCAAGACAGGCAAAGTCCCTGACAGCCTTAAAGAGGCATGGGTGCGCCCACTCCTAAAGAAACCAACCCTGGACCCGGCCCAACCAAATAATTATCGGCCCATTACTACGGTTCCATTTCGCCTAAAAATCTTAGATAAAGCTGCACATATGCAGATACAGGCTTACCTGGAAAACAACTCTGTCCTAGGTAAAAGGCAGTCCGGATTCCGCAAAGGTCATGGCACTGAAACCGCCTTACTAGATCTTAAGAATCAAATTACCCTGATCCTAGATAAAGGCAAGCCGGCCCTTCTGCTCCTCCTAGACCTCTCGGAGGCATTTGATTTAGTCGACCACGCCATCCTCACCAACCATCTCACTCAGGCCGCACATTTCTCCAAACAAGCCACAAATTGGATCACCTCCTTCCTCGAAGGTAGAGTGATGAAAGTGTTTTCCAATACAGCCAACGCAGAACCTACCACCATCAGGTATGGAGTCCCTCAGGGCTCATGTACGGCTCCCACCCTCTATAATCTTTTTACCAAACCTCTCTTTGATAAACTGGACGCACTTGGGATCACATACACCAACTACGCTGACGATACCCAAGTACTCCTCCCGCTCACAGGACTCTACCACCAGGACGCAGCCACCCTCCAGAATATATACGCCACCATCCAAGCATGGATGGCCACAAACGGTCTATGTCTTAACGGAGACAAGACCGAAATCCTCATCCTTGGCCAAAAATCCACTCTCACAAACCTCGACCCCCTCTTCACCAACTTCTGCATTGACAATTGTGTCATCCCAGTTCTACCTTCTGTTAAAACACTAGGAGTCCACATTGACGCATCACTCTCCATGGACAAGCAAGTCAACTCCATTGTCTCTGCCTCCGCCCTGAGCACTAAGCTCATTAATGCAATCAAACCATTCCTAACTAAAGATAACTGCCTATCCATTGCCAGAGCCACCATTGGAGCCAAACTAGATTATTGTAATGCGCTACTGGCTGGCACCTCCAACTCCAATCTCAATAAACTCCAAATTACACAAAATAATGCACTAAGAGCAGCCCTCAATATACCTAAAAGGGACCACATCGCGCAAACCAGAAGGGAAGCACACTGGCTACCTGTCAAAGAGCGCATTACATTCAAAATACTTACCACCGCACACAAATGTATTAACCTGTCTGCACCTTCATACCTGTCCGACACGCTAGTCAGATCTCACTCCAATAGACCAATGAGACAATGCCACACCAACCAACTTAGGGTCCCACGCATCAAGCGAGCTAAAGCAGGTGGAATAAGCTTCCCCTACATCGCACCTAAACTATGGAACGCATTACCTAGCACGCTCAGAGCAGAAACCTCTCTCACTGCCTTCCGAAAAAAACTGAAAACCACCTTGTTCAACTAACTCCTCCAACTTTTGTCTTCTGACCCTCTCCTCTCTTCTCTCCTCCTCTCCTATAGCTACTACTTTTCTCTTGCAACTAAGTTATGACTTTTCTGTATGTATAACAAGTCATGTTCATATCTGTAACGAGCGCCACGATGCCCATGGGCTGCCTGTGCGCTTAACAAATGCGAATAAATAAATAAATAAATAAATAAATAAATAAATAAATCCTCGCCCACGAGAACTGTGGGAAGGGGAGCTTACACCTCTCAAACTTTACACTGGGAAGCATCAAGAAACCATTTGATGATCAATGTCACTGGTACCTCGGTATTAAGAATAGCGTCCGCTTACTTGGGACGTGGACTTATAGTAATCTCCTCGCCGAATCGCCATTCTTTTTCAGAGAACTTAGGAACCGTCATAGTTATTCTTGGGGTTGAGAGGGAAGGGGGGATTTTGTGGGGGGGGAAATGTTATGACTTTCCAGGATATCATTTTTTGTTGTTTGGATTTGTACTGCAGATCCCTGTCATGTTCTTGTTTTGAAAAATGCCAATAAAAACTAATTTTTTTTAAAGTGTGCTTTAGCAAGAAAGTGTGTAAGAATGTAATCCTCAGTCATTGCGTTTATCCAGATGTGATGAGATTGTAATAATGCTTTATGACCATAAACTTAAACAACAATAGCTTTCCAAGAGGCGAGTATCCTGAATGTTCTTTAGGGAAACGTGTTAGTTATAGTTGGAGAATTGCAGTGTACTGGATATGTATTCTGATAGGTTTAGACACAAGGACAAATCTAGCTGTTGAAACTAGTCTTTGAAGGCAGATTCACTGCAAAAGGTACTTATTAAAACAGTGTACCACATTCATCTGGTGAAGCTCTAGCAATACGGTGTAGGTTTGTGATTTAAGATGGCCACAGCATAGTTTGTTCGATTCCTTTGGAGACAGATGGACCCATGCACCTGCTTGCCGTCAGTAAGACCCAAGTTGAAAGTTGTCATTTTGTTTGCTTTACAACTAGATAGTTTTGTGATTAAATTGACAGTGGGGAGTAACTGAAATCAATATTTCCTTTACAGATGGTTTATTAACTATTCTTATTTGATTCAATGTAGACCATTTAACTTGCAAAAAATAAACATTTATTAAAGATTTTATTATTGAGTGATAACTCAACTGGACCTTCGCATGAGGTTGGTGTGAAAACAAGTTGAATTGCCTATTTAAATACACGTTTTGGTATTCTGACAGTCTGGACCAGAGTGGGGTCGACACACAACCAGGCAAGACCAGTTGTTTCTGGTCATAATCCTAAATAAACCAGACCGATCATCCCATTCTAGAATTGCACAAATCAATACAACAAAAATCCAGATAAAGAACCTACTAATCCGTTATTACAAGTTATTGCTACATAGGTGAAAATGTGTACAGCTAACTCGGTTGAACATGTTTCCAATTGGACTCTTACTTTAGGTCCTGAGGCACTATAAGGATGACAATCATCACTGAAAGGCTTTTCACACAGTAATTCCCATAATAGATTTAAGGTTGACCCCCTCCTCTACAGAAGCAATCCTAGTATTGGACTTGCGAACCGGGCACTGGATTGCCTGACGTTTCCTATCGAATCGACCCTCCCAAGTGCAACTGGGCCCGTTTCTCTCCTCTAACTCACTCTCTACTTGCAGTGTCCCTCAGGGGTCTATCCTCCCACTGTGGCTTTTCAACATTTATCTTGCCCCTCTCGCCCACCGGATCTCCACCTTCTCTCCTCATTTCCAATGTTATGCCGATGACACACCGCTCTCCTTTAAGTTTTCCTCCTTTCCCTCTTCCTCCTCTCATTTCCGACTGTCTGGCTGCTATTCAGGCACAGTGTGCTGCTAACTAGTTCTACCTTAATGCCAGTAAGACTCGGATCCTTTTCATTGGAACCCCTGCCCCATCCTTCCTTCCAGATCTCTGACCACCCTCCTTGGGCCCACTCCCCCTCACCCTTGTATAAAGCAAAAAAACCTGGGTGTCATCTTGAACTTCTCTCTTCTCACCCCATATCGCTGACCTAGTCACAAAATCCAATTTTCACCTTTACCTCCTCAGAGGTATTCTCCCTTTCCATACCTTCCTCCAGAAATTCAATGTCTCCAAAGCTTTGGTTCTCTCCAGGCTGGACTACTGTAACACTCTTGCTTAATCTGCCTCGTTCCTCATGCCGCCCTCTTCAACTAATCCAGAATAGGACTGTGACATTTATCCTTGGCTTCATGTCCAGGGACTGCATCTCTCCAGCCCTTAAATCTCCCCACTGACTCCCTGTGGTTGTAAGGACTCAATTCAAGACCCTTCGCATCATCCGCAAGGCTTTCTGCGGCTGGTGACCTCTCTACATCCAACTCTCTCCCTAAATACCTCGCTGCTAAGAGTCAATCGGTCCTCAAGCTCTAGCTCTCTGCAGGTAATACATTTCTCCAAGCAGAGAGTGGGTGTTAGATCTTTCCTCAGCAGGAGCCTCCCTCAGAAATGGCCTCCCTGTCGCTCTGTCTTGAGCCAAATCTCCTTAAGTTCACAAAGCTTCTCAAGACCTTCCTTTTCTCCTCCCCTCCCCTGCTAGCTTCCACATGTTTCGATGTCTGCTTCCCTGTATCCCTCATGAGCCTTTTGGGGCCAGGCCCTCCTTCGACCAGTCTTCATCCTCCCCCCTTATCAACACTTACCCTCGGGCACCCTTCCATGACCAGCCTACTGAGTCTGGATTACCCCCCCCCCCCCTTTGCTTTAGTTACCCTCCTCCCTTGTGCCCCAAGCACCTGGGCCTCCCTGATCACTTGCCTAGCCTCTGGGCCACCCTCTCCCCTACACTTTACTTTTCCGCTCTCCCACTTCCTGTTACTGCACTTGTACGATGCAAGGCCTAGTAGGACCATTACTGATTTTCTACTCTGGATCCCATCCAGTTCCCCCTGCTTCCCCACCCGCAGCCGCCCCTAATGTATAGGCGTCATACAAATGTTAGATAAATAAAATAAAAATAGTACTGAAATTGATGCAACGATTTTTGTGATCTATCACAAGCATGCTCACTTGGATGGATCTACTTTGCCTATTGGTCCCAGGCAGGTTTTTTCAAAATGTTCCTTTTAACATAATCCATGTTTACAAATAGTTTGCCATGTTTAGGACTCATGTCGGATGGTAGGTACAATACTTGTCATCGACATATGTAATATCAGTTGTCAAGCGATGCATCATTTGAGATACAAGACCCTTTGTTTCGACCAGCAGCTATCGACACATTTCTTTCCTTTCCCCCTCTGTTGATAAACTTATTGCACCTGTGCGCTTGACGCAAACTGCCCTTCCCATACACAATGTTTTAGCCATGTCAAACAGGTCGCTGATCCACTGTGCTCCGTCAATGCCAGCTGAGCTCCTGGTGGCGTACCTTGTTTTTGTTACATTCATGAATGTAACATGATTCATAACCACTGCATTGGTAGGGTAGATGTGTGACTACAGAAAGTGGTCAATTGGGGAGCTAGAAATAAAACGCTTGCTCGGTGCCTTTTTAAAAAACATCAAACCGTCATGGCCTGGAATGACATAAGGGTTGTCTGTTAAAAAAAAAAAAGTAATAAACTGATCAGTTAGACAAAGTATACATGTCCAACTTAAAATTATCATGCACTAGAGACTAGAAGCACCAAAACGTACATTAAGACTTTAGTAGCCAAGGGGGCGAGGGGAGGGGAAGGAGGGAGATCTGCCACCGCTGGATAGTATCAAAGTGCACAATTTCAGGCCTTGTATTCGGCCAGTGCTGTTACTTGCTTTGTTTTTCCCTTTACAAAAAGTATGCATTTTCATTATTACTATTAAAACACTGCTACATTGAAATATGTGCTACAGTTTCTATAGCAAATCTGGTAGGTTAGAGGGGGAGCTAACTTTGTTCAGTAGAATTTGTAAATTATCTTGTTATTTAAGAGAGCAGGTACCATAATCCGTTTGGCATAGAAAAGAAAGCCCCAAGTGCTATAGTGCTTGTGTGGGCGACATTACCAGCGGTTAGCGGTTCACGAACCTTATGCATGCTTGTTCTCCAATACTGGCCAAGCTGCTGATTACTCGATTGGAATGTGTGCTATTCAGGTCTCGCAAAATCTACTCGCATAGTCGAGATTTTATGAAGGTAAAATACGATTTTCATGGTACTGGACCTTGCTGGCAGATAGGGGGATGTTTGAAACTTTCATTTGCCATTTACTGCTATCACTTTGCTGTAAATGACATATAGGTTTCACTGTGTGGCTGGCTTCTGGGTAGCAGCATTGCGCTAATTATAAAGTGAGGCTGTCGCAAGTGTGCGAGGCATCAACAAGATGGTATCAGTGCTTGACTTTGTGGTGGTCCACAGAATTATGTCTGGTGATGACAAATGCTGCTAAATGTTATTTGTGCTGCTGCTATTGGGACATGCGCTAGTAGTTCTCACTTTGGAAATGTTGATAGTGACATCTTAGTTCTGCCAGTGTGATGTAACAATGAGGATTGTAGACAGTAGGTACATAGTCTCCTTATAACAGTTTTGGGTGGGCGTGAGGCAGGAATTGGACCCTAGCTGCACAGTGCTGGATCTTTGTGTAGACATCGCTGTGAACATCAGTTTTACTCTACCTGCAGATTGCCAGATGTTTTAGCTCCAGTTAGCCCTCTCTAGTGATGTTAAATGTTTTTATGTTCAATGTTTTTTTTATAAAGCGCTCGCTCGCTGGAGGCATCTTGGCACTAAGATACTGCAGGACAAGCTAACGCCTAGAATAGATAGGTTTTCAGCGAGCGTCGAAGCGCAAGGAGATCCACAATAGCTCGACATTAAGAGCATTCCACTGCATCCCTGCAGAATTGGAGGAAGAGCGGCCGCCAATCTTAGGAAAGCGAGGAAGAAGGAGAAACCGAGTGTCTTGCTAGCGTAATGAACGTACTGGTTGTTAGGTTGATGCTTCTCCCACAAGTACTCTGCACCTTGACCATAATATGCCTGGTGAACAATGCAGAGAGATTTAAACGTTTCTGAACTGACAGCCGATACAGGGAGCAAAGTACCGGGGAAATGTGCAAACCATAGGGAGTGTCTGTAGCAATGCGTGCTGCCAGATTCTGAATCGGCTGCAATCGATTGGAGAGGTACAGTGGCGGAGCAAGAAACACGGAGTTGCAGGAATCCATGCGGCTCAGGATGAGAGCAGCAATTACAGGGGCACTCGGGTGGAAGGGGCGAAAGGTGTTAGGCAGAAACCTGTGCAGTTCCCTTGGGGACCACTGCAAAAGATTTAAGACTACAGGTGTTGGCAGTAAACCCACTTGGTAGCAGTCTGTACCACCCAGATTTACCTGGTAGCTGTGGCTGAGCAGTCAGACTTCCCTCAAGAAGAGTTAGGCAATATGCAGAGTATGCACAATAGGCACTCAGGTACAATAATACAAGCAAACACTAACCAGAGCTTTGGTATCAAAGTATATAATTATTTATTTAAAAACACACAGTTTGAAACACTCCAGCACTCTTATTGTAAAATATCCTAAACACAGTTACTATTGTAATATATTCACCCCTTTTCCCTTATCGGATAAGTCACAGTAAAACACTACTTATTTTCATACAGAGGTGAGCGCTTAACTAGATTGCACTCCAATAAGTTTGTGAGAAAGGGGAGGGGAAAGACAGAATATGGAAAGGTACACCACTCTAAGGTTCAGGAACACTACAAGCAAGGCAGAAGAGCAAAAGTCACTGGTGAGCCAAAGTCCAAAAGCTGGGCCCACTCTTAGAGAGAGCAGAGCACAAATGCGCCCAAGATCACACAGTTACACTAGGCTTTGAAAGTCTTGCAGAGGGTTCAAAAAGGGTTTAGAGAGGCTTTAAGAAAGTTTAGCCAGGGTGTCCCAGACTAACCCAGGTTCGAAAGCCGGGCACTAAATCTACCCCGTACAGTCGGTAGCAAGGGGAAGCCAGGCGGGACACGGTACCTTAAGTGGGAAGGATCCTCCAGCGGTGGCAGTTGTTCCTGGTAGTGGGTGCAAGTTGCGTCGTCGTCCAGGGGAAGAGAAGATCTCGACTTGGAGGAAAGATGAAGGTCGTTGCACTACCAGGGAAGAAACCAGCCGCAGAGTTTTCCGGTTAAAGGTGGTACCTTTGTTTCGCGGTCGTGGTAAAACATGGTATCCCGGTTGCTGGGGTGCTTGGCACGGGCAAGGCGGCCACGAGATATGTCGGGAAAGCGAAAAGACGGTGAAACTGGTTATCCCCACCAGTCAAAGGAAGAAGAGTCTCCGGCGGGAGATCTCCTCTGTCGTTGGGAAAAGTGGTGAGGCAGTCCAACAAGGCTCTACCGGTGGTGATGTCGTGGCAGGTCGGCTCAGCTTCTCCCTCGTCGGATTCTTAGGTCCTGTGGCGACTTCTGAAGTTCCAGTCCCCAAAGCCCTGCTTTTATGCAGCAAACCCCCATTCACTCAGCCTAGCTGTCACTCAAACATGCTAAGTGGTGAGCCGGCCGGCTCACCACTTGGGCCAATCAGGATGGAGTGAGACTTGAGTTGCCTAGGCAACTCAGTCCAGGGTGCCTAAATTCCCCTCCACCCCTCCTAAGTACCCCAGACAGAGTGGCACCACTTTGGAAGGCTTCTGTGGAGAAGCCCGCCAAAAAGTGGAACAAAGGGCTCGACTTGGGTTGGAGTCACAGAAGAGAACACAAACGCCATTTTAGAATCAAGTTTTGGCAAAAAATACCAACCGGAGAATTAATATTAATTAAATAAACCCGCGGTATGTTCGAGGCTACCGTAAATAATTAAATAAAGATAGTAGCCTAAAACAATGGGAAATCCCATAGGAAAATATTCGCGGTTGAATATAAAAAGTAATATCCACTGCCACCAGCCAAAACTCGATCAGGGGGGACGGAGACGTGCCCCCTCGACTAACAGACCCTGGGGCAATCGAATTGCCCCAGCCAGTACGGCCACAATATGATGGTTTGTACTGGTTCTGTTCAGAATTTAAGACTAGTAAAGTCAATGGTGACTTTACATGCCCTGGGAGTGTCATGATCTCTGCTTCCAAAAGGTCAGGGTTTTCCCAACTCCCTTGGAAGCAGATCCATAACCCAGGTTCCGAGTGCCAACCAGTCCCAATTGGGACCTTTTGGACCCAGTCCTGGCGCCAGTGGCGCCAGGCTCATAAATATGCCCAGTCCCAGCGCTGGAAGCGCCGGGCTCATAATGCTTGGGTGGACTTACCTGCAGCAGACCATGCTGCTTACTTGCCTGCCAGTTGAGCCTCTGATCCTCTTCTGTTTGGAACTACTTTTCCTGTTGGGTGGGGCTGGAGCCACTCCCTAGATTCAGAACACTGGAACTCTTCTGGAAGGCAGGAACTCTTTTCTTACCAGGAACTCTTTTCTTACTTAGGCGTGGCTGTGGAAGGAGACACCTAAGCACTACAGGAGGCTATTTAAACCACACCCGGTGGATGAATCTTGCTTTGCGTTATTCTGCACCCTCTGCAGCAGAACACTCATCGTGTCTTCTGCATCCGGTCCTGGGCCTAAGGAAAAAGGCTTACCATCCTGAATCCAGTCTTCAGCAACACCTATAAAGACAAGAAAGAACATGTTAGCATTCCGGCATCTGAAAGGCAAAGGCTTACCTACTCTTCGTGCGCTCCGGAGGTCTTCATACTGCATTCCGGGATCTGAAAGACAAAAGCTTACCAACTCTTCGCACGCTCCGGAGGCCTTCGGCGCTGCATCCCGCATCTGAAAGACAAAACAAGGTGCGTTTAAAGACATTGGGGAACTTTAATACTCACGTGCCATTACTCCTTTCCACATCTAATCCAGTGGGTATTCCGGCACCCTGCAGCCGCTCCGAACTCGTACCTGCAAAATAGAAAGACAGTTAGAGCGCATCGTGAAGCAGGCAACAAGCGCTTACTTACGTGCTTCCAGGCGCTTCCATCCATCACACGGGCTCCATCTTCAACTCACTTCAGCCCGTCATCCGCCATCGCCGGAACCCTGCAAAACAAGAGACATCATTACTAAAGACTTTAAAGACATTTGAATGACTCGAAACTTACCGTTCGTGCAGTAAACGACGGACAGCAGTTCTCTGAAGTCAAGAGGCCTGCGCTACCTATCCAGTGAAGAAACTGGTTACAGCACCCTGCCCCGAGGCAGATGGAGAGCTCGGCATTCACTTACCTAAGGTGAGAGCGTTAACCTTTTGGGGGTCTACAGGAGAGGAGAAGAGGAAAGAGATAGGGACACCCCAATAACCCCAGTTCATTAACCCCATATTTTCTATCTGCAGACATCTTACTCTACACGTCAGGCATACAGTGCACAGAGGTCCAGCCCAAAGAGCCAACCGGGTGCTACACATCACCTTTGAAGATACAGTAGTCGCCCAGTCAAGACCGGCGCCTCTGCGAGAATCAGGTGAGCGTTACAGGGAGACAGTAGTCAGTCCCAGGGTATGGAGTCTATACTGGGGGGTCACTATGACACCCCTGTGTCACTGCACTGAGGGTGCTGTGTAACACACATCACAAAAACACATGAAACCCTAGGGAGTAAGAGACCCCATAGCCCATTAAACACATCTAGATTCAAAGAAACACACTTAAATCATGCCCAAGAGTGAGGGTAAAAGAGTCTCACTCTTGGCAGGAGAAAAAATATAAACCCCAAAAATCCAGCAAAGCTGCTGGGGGACTCACTAGGTTAGGAAATTCAGCCTAAACAGAGAATTCTCCCTAACAAAAGGGCAAAACCTTTCAGAGGACCCTTTGATCGAAAAAGACAGTTTTACAGATTGAACGGACATGTGTGTATAGAGATGCAGAAAACTTGAACCTGAAGTATTTTACAGCCGAAACAGGTGACGGGCAGGGATCAAGCTCAGAAGGCCAACACGAAAACCAGGGGGAGGAAGAGCAAAACAAGGACTGGGGAAGGGGCCAACCACCAGTATCTTCACTTGTCTGTTAAGTTTGAGCCAATTGCTGCTCATCCAACTGGCCACTGCTGACCAGCACTCCCTAAACTGAGACGCTGTACCTGGTGGATACAAGTCAAGCCGGATGATGATTTCCATGTCATCAGCATAGGAACAGCAGAAGCTATGGGATTGGATGGGCAAAGCTTGAGGCTGAATATAGATGTTAAATAAAGCTGGAGACAAGGAGAAGGCTTGGGGGACCCCACTTGATATGTTATTAGACTGGGAATAGAACAACGATGGGGCCAGAGCCTGGCTCATGTCCGATAAGAAGGAAGCAAACAAAGGTGGAACATGTCCAGAGGGACTGACCATGGAGAGTCGATTCAGCAGCACAGAATGGTCTACCGTATCAAATGCTGCTGATGGGTCTAATAGAATCGGCGCCCCAACCTCTCTCTGGTCCGCCAGCCGAGTAAGGTACTCTGCTGGTGATGATACTTGCTGGGCTAATGGGAGTTGTCTTGATCATGTGTGGAGTCTAAGCACCCTGAACAAGCATTCTCTTGATATAGCCTGGGTGGTAGGAGAAGGGTCAAGACATAACCTAAGAGGGTTAAGTGCTCACTAGTCTGCCACAGCCACCATGTGATAATTTAGTCCTCCGGTTTCCTTCAACCTAATTTTTAGCACTACCAAGTGATGCATCCTTTTTAGTTTTTGCTATTGGGTGGTGATGCAAGCACTGCCTAGATGACAAAATCTTTGGTGTTGGGTGTGGGATGAGGCGCAGATGGTGGGTGGCTTTTATCCCCCCATTGACTTCCCGTGGCCTTTCTATTACCCATTGGCTGTTCCCACACATTACCTGCCCCTCCCTGCCCAAAACTATCCCCTCTTGTACCCTTAGCTAGCTCAGTGCTTTTTAGGGGATGACAATGTTATTTGGAGGCATTATTTTGAACGGTTAATGGCTTGGGTGCAGTATAAACCTGCTCCTATTGTAAATCAACATCTTAAGTTTCCCTTCACAACTTTTATAGGTGAAGTGCGTCCTTGCAATTTTTCCTTTAGCTAGATTTTTGTAAACACTAGCAATGGCAAATTCAACAGTTCTCCAGCATGGGGTCTGGCATGAATTCACATGTTCATGATTATTCCCTGTCGTCAGGCTGTGAATCCTTGGTAAAAGAAATAAGTTTCAGTTTCGTTTCTAAATGCTCTGGTTCATACCCCGCCCCCTGCCAATGACGGCCCTTTATCTAAGCCCCTCCTCTGGCAGCCATCTTCAGATTATTTTACCACACGTTCAAGTGTTGGGAGTCCTTGGGCTTCGATTTTCGAGTTTTTTGTGTTTTTTCTTTGCGTTTTTTACTAGGAAAACTGTTTTCGGTTCAATCGAGCCTGTGTGATCCATAGTTTCACTTTCCGATTAACGGGAAGCAGTTTTCCGGCATCTTTCATCGCCCCTCAAGGGCAGAAATTGTTGAGTGTTCTTCTTGGAAGCTTCCAGAAGTTTTCATACCTACACCGCGCTGGACCATGTCTGAGAAGAAGTCCCTCTTCAAGCTGTGCACCAGCTGCGGTTTGCAGAATGTTTTTTCGGATGACAAACTTTACAAGTGCCTGTATTGTCTACACCCGGCACATAAAGAAGATTGTGGTATCTGCAGTGGCAGATGAAGGATCGACACGCCCCAGTTGGCGTTGTGGCTCAAGTCCAGGGCCGTTACCCCGGGTGATGCACAGGGGCATGCCTCACCCGGATCCAGCCAACCTGAGCAGGCTTCGAAGTCCTTTAAGGGCGATCCATCCGTGGGGGCCCAAAACTGCGAGTCTGCTTCTGTCGGGTCACAGCGTAAGCGGGTCCCGTGATGGTCGGGGCACGTTCATAGTCGGTCTCGGCCTCCGCTCCAGCTCTTCATCCAAGAGGATGTCTGCTACCCCAGGGAAGCTGCGGGAGACACCGGAAGAGGCCAAGTACGGCAAGGTGTCTGAGCTGCCCGTGAAGGAGAAGGCCAAGATGGCCAACCTGCCTGTGAAGGCCCAGGTGATCCAAGCCAAGTCATCCTCCTCGCTCAAGATGTTGCCATCCTCCCTTTCAAAGCCAAAAGGGTCTGACCCCGTTCAGGGTGTCCCAGCAGCAGGCGAGAGTCTTTGTTCAAGCCTATAGAAAAGACTCTGGGGAAGAGCATGCTGGAGCTTAGCCCGGGATCAATCCTTCAGGACCGGAAGAAGGGGTGTGAGGGGCGGAGAATAAGTCCAGAGCACAGACATTTCTTCGTCCGACGAGGAGGAGATGCTTTCTGTCCATACCATCCATGGTGGTGACGACAATGGGAATGTCGGAGATGCCTGCCGGAGGCAACAACGACGTCTATACCGTCAACAGGGACGATGACACGAGCTGGGCCCAGCGAGACGTTCCTGCAAGAGACTTACCGCAGGATATCCTCTCAACACTCCACACGCTGGTGTTGTAGATTCAGAGGCGGTTGCCGACAATCCCGCCAGTGGCACCGCCGGTGACCCTGTTGACACCGGGGCAGCCACCGGCGAAGAGGAGGAGCCACCCTACACCTCCATTCCAAATGTCGCTGCCTCACCCATCCCAGGGGCACGGACACGGCCACGACGGATACGGACGATGTCGCAGGACTTGGAGATCCTGCATCACTGGCACTGAGAGCCTTCTCCACTGGATGAGGTGGGATCTTTTCATTCCATGATTGCTCGGGCATCCTGTACCAACGCCAGGAGGCAAAGAGGAAAACTATCCTGTCGGCACCGCTCCTGGACGACGTCTGCGATTAGGGCCTGGCACTGCTGAAGAAACCTGCTTCAGCTCCAGCGAAGAGAGACTGGCTTGAGAAAAAGTACCGGGTGCTGGAGTCTGCGCCCAAGTGTCTTCGGCTCAGCCGTCGCCGGACTCGGTGGCCTCGGCGACCGCCAGGAAGAAGTCCTCCAGGAAGAATCCATGGCAAACCCTTGCTGGAGAACACCAGTTACAGGTAAGTAACTTGTTCCTTTTTGGCTTTGTAGTCATTAGATCGACATTTGCTAGGGACTAAAATACTTGCCCTTACAAATCTTATCTGGGGAACTGGCTCTACTAACACCATTTGCCAGCACTTTGCTTATGAGCAGGTGTTGCCATTATCATAGTGCTTGTGAAAGGCCTATACAAAGAACAAAATTGTTGGCTTTGCCAATACTCGTTTGATTTGTGTTGATAAGCCCCCCCACACTCTTGCTTATCAAGAGCAAAAATGCACACTTTTTCTGTTTTTTGTTGTCTGTCTACGTTAACCCTAGTGAATTTTGTTAACAAGAAAGTAAAGTGCATTGCTCAGGGGGGTGTTCATTTGACTTGGCTTATGCTCTTTTGTGGTGCTTCTGTGAGTATTAATGAAAATGTAAGGCGTACAATCCAAAAGGAGCCCAGAAAGACTTGCTGTGCAGCACTGTGACTTCCCCTGGCAATGAGAACGTCTTGGCTCTTCTTTGGGGCAGTGGAACGTTCTCACCCTTTATCGGATGGTCTCTTTCTTCTGAGGTATTTCCCAGTTTCATTTTGGCACCTCACGTCCCAACACTGGTCTATCAATCTTGGGCATTGCTTGCCTAGTGTGGAACCTACTGGCCTCCATTTAGAGATCACTGCTGTTAACAGATCAAGGTTGGGGACATTGTGGGTAGACTTGAACCAACTGTAATGTTGGTACTTGGAACCTCTGTTTTAAGTGCTACAAGAGCCACTGTCACGTCAACAGAAATTCTATCATACATCTTTTTTAATTGTTCTGATTGAACTACCGTCAAACTAGCGAAGGAAGCGTTCCCATTGATGGTGTTAATTCACTGCAGGGAAACCATTGTGGTCTACCTTGGATGTAATACACACTGTAAACAATGCATACAGAATACTGTTGCTATGGGCAGGCCCTCTGGTGTGACCGATCAGTACTGAAGCTACTGCTCTGTCTGATGGCTATGGTGGAAGGGACATTCTCCGTGAAGGGCAGTCTCCTAGGGGAGATAATCTTCTACATAACCTAGTAAAGATGAGGTGGCTCATAGACCAAGAATTATAATGATTTATTATGAAGGGCAAAGATCACCCAGAAGAGCGCCATTTCGATTGCAAGAGATGTATTACCAGAGTTAGCCGGTTCTACAGCCTCCATTGGTTACCTGGGAGGGATTTACAAGTTAAGCCAGCCACTTCACTTAGACTACCAACAGCCTGCCTGGCTCAGCAGTTCAGGTTTTGAATAACCATTTTATTTACACCCACCAAAAAAAAGCAGTGTTTTTGTAAGTCTGTGTGAAAAAGCAATTAAAATAAAACTAGTCCTTGACCGACCATAGTGATGGAACTTTATGGCCAGAACCTGACAGAATGGGTAGGTTGACCTGCAAAAAGAAAAAAGTGCATGAATAAAAACAAATTACTTTTTGGTATTTCCTAGACCCGGGTGAAACACTGAGGGGATTGTACTATTGCTGGTGTATATCAAAACCCACAACACCTTGTTCCCAGGCGAGTATTCCACTGACCTAGGCAAAGTTCTGTGCCAGATTGCTTAATGTGCTTGATAACTGTGTGCCTGTTCATGGGACATGCAGATGCCAGTGTGTCGACCCCTGCTGAATAACCAGGGAGATTTTTGTGAAATTGTAGCATCTTTGAGGGTTCTATCGGTTGTATATCTGGGGTAGATTGGGTCCAAAATAGTGATGAAATGGCTGTTTCCGGGTTTGAAAGAGAGAAATGTATACAAATCTTTGAGTACAATATTGCGTTGCCTAAATAGCCTTTCACTAACTGGACAGCACAACATGCCCCATATCTAGCATTGATATTTTCCAGTGAAGTGAGCGCTAAGTGTTCAGCTGGATTTCTAGAATGTGGCCTGGTTGATACATTTTAGGAAACCACCCTAGTTATAGCAAACAGGTGAACTCTGAGCTGTTAGCCAAAACCCAATCAAGGTAGCAATGGGGAGCAGTCAATGCTATTCTCAGGAGAGTGAGAGTAGGGTCCAGGATCATGAGTGAGGCCACACTGTGAAGCACACAATTCAATTTAGACAGGAATGTACACACAATTATATTCTGGGCACAAAACGCACACAAAATGCACACAAAATGAAACTAGCAGGTGATATCGCAAAACTCTCAGTAAGCTTATATACAGCCACCAGACGTTCTTAAAATGCATTCAATGACTTAAATCAATAAAAGAAGCGAAGTGATGCAGTAAGATGGAATCAATTAACAAGAAATGTCCTACCTTTAAAAGTCCAATCCCTTTGAATAGTGGGCCCTTGTGCCCAAAACTCACAATGCTTCTCCCCAGGATGTCTCTAATGCAGGTAAAGAACTTGTGCTGGCAATTGTTCAAGAAGAAAGATTTAACAAAGTTACTAGTAAGTAAAAATGTGTTATTGCGACAACCAAAAAGCAGTGGAATGGAAGGATTCAAAGTGACTTGTTCTCAACGTTATCCTGTGCAGGAATTGGGGAGATCAATGCTTTCTCTTTACTTACCTCCCTGACTCTGATTTTGCCAGAGGACTGGATGGGTTGACTGTGGGTCGCTGGAGGTTGGTTTTCTCGCTGCTTGTTCCAGTGAGAGGTGCCCAGGAGCTGTGGGTGCAAGGTTTCTTCTGGTCAGGGTGCAGGGGTAGAGTGCAACCCTTGGTGATGGAGAAATGCAGAAAGCACTGGTGCAGACCTCTTCAGGGCACTTAACAGGATTAAGGAAGGCGAGTTTCAGTGATGAGCCACTGCACACAGACGGCAGGCGCCCTTCGAGTTGCTATTGAAGATAACCTTCCTGAGCACATCCCTTGAAGCTGGGAGGCTGAAATTCAGCAGGAAAGGTGACTTGCACCACAAGCTGACAACCACCAAAGTTCCGACTGCATACATGGAATGCCGACAGTTCTAGCGAGGTAGCTGACTGCAGAGCTCGCCAGTCCATCCGGTGGTCCAGGACACTTCCGTAGGCTCAGGGTGGCTTCATCCTCGAACATGTCGAGACTTGTTTGTCCCACTAGTCCAGGGGTTGAAGCACCGCACTGGGCCTTCACATATCAGGTAGTCCAACAGGGTTTCACCGGGCTGATGCAGGAAGGGGGGAGGCTGGGTCTCTTCCGGAGTCGTCTTTACATATTCAGTTGGCTGTTCTTCTACACAGGATTCTTGACTCCAACGCTGATCTCAAGAAATGGCTGAAAGAGTCCACTTCTTATCCCAAATCCAGCCTGGAACAAGTCACAGCCCACCAATGGTAAGGAGCTGCACCAGTTGTGCAGTCAGGGACAACTCTTTTGCCCATGCCCCACACCTAGACTCACTGGCACCATGGATGTGGAGTGGGACCAGACTGTTCCACCCACTCCCCGAGCCATGCACATACAAAGGCATCCCTAGCCTGCGAAAGCAGCTTTCCTGGGCAAGTGCATGACCTTATATGGGATTACCTGCTCTGGGAAGGCAGGAAGAAGCCCAAATAATATGGCCAGAGAACAAGCAGAAATCTCGTTGTGTGACCATTTTAGGTCACTTGCCCGCTTTAGTAGCCATAGTAAACACGAATGTGTGCACTAGAATAGCACAAAAAAAGTATTAAAAATAGAATTGCTGACACCAGCTTGCCTTTAACCACATATAAAAGAAATCAAGGATTCCAAGTGTAAAAAGCTAGGGTGATAAAATGATCCAGATTGCTCTGCATTGTGTGCAATATTAAAGTTAAAAAGTGCAAGTCAAAAGGGAAACCGTTTTCCCAGTACTAATAACTTGAAGGACTTATCATGTTTTCCCTAACGGACTGAGTATAAACCCAGGGGAGTGTAGCTGAAAGCTTCACTTCCTGTAAAGTCAGGAAAGGTTAAAAGGCAAAATGTTTGGGGGTCCTTAGAATTATGGGGGGAATGCTAACAAAAGAGAGCTTTCCTAACCATAAGCATTGTATCTGTGTTTCATCCAGGGGTATGAACCTACCATTAAACATTGGCCCCAGATCGTGACTACTTTCACATTGTTTGACCCAAACCAAAAGAAACCGTTTTCCTTTTCCCCAAAAAATATAGACATTTTAAAAAAATGTCCCCAACTCTTTCATGCAAAACCCCCAATCTAAACTGTGCTGCACGTCTGCTGGTGTTTTAATACAGCACTAGGCCATCCGCGAAAAATGAAGCATCTTGTTCTCGATACAAGAGAATTCTATCCCAACTCAAACCCCACTCTAAACTGTGCTGCACGTCTGCTGGTGTTTTAATACAGCACTAGGCCCTCCGCGAAAAATGAAGCATCTTGTTCTCGATACAAGAGAATTCTATCCCAACTCAGTCCTGCTCATCTTATAAACTGCGGTAGTTGACTCTGCATTTGTCAAGTTGCTCTACTTCAGGTCACGACAATGAACATTCTGAGATACTATGGTCTTTATATTTGCATACTGGTATTTTATGCAAATTAATCATGGTTGGTTGTTTGTATAGCTTGGTTGTGTGAGGAAGTGCCTTCCACTGCTGTTGTTGAAGAACACATTCATCACCATACCAATATTAAACATTTGGTAGATAATAGTTTTCCTGGGAAGCAATAGAAATGACATTTGGATTGATAGTGCAGCAGGGACAGTTCTTTAATGCAACCTCATTCCACACTTCCTTTTTTCCCTTCTAGTGTAATTTGTAGCCATTGCCGAGAGAACTGCATCGGATTACCTGAATAAAAAAAATGTTGGAGCATTGTGAAAGATTCAGTGGCAATCTTAAAACTGGTCAGGTTTACTGATGTGCCAGCATAGTTATACGTGTAGATTAGATGGTCTTTCTCCCTCTGTTGTCCCCTCTCCCACTGAGGTGGAAGGAATACATTTAGTTTTTTATAGAAGGAAAACTTATTTTCTGTCCATATTTTTCAGCTCTTAAAACCTAGCTCCAAACTAGTATGCAAATATTTGTCTGTCATAGTGTGCAATGTTCCTCATGAGCACTAAACTGTTCATCTTTACTCTTGCATGACAATTTAACAAGGAAACGCCTACAGCCCACTTCAAAGAATCCCACAAATTAAAATTAAATATACCAATTGTTTTAACAGAGCAGGACATTGGTTCCAAACAAGAATCTCAATGCGCGCTCTGGAAAAAAGGTTGAAATGGAAGCTAAAGCACTTTTAAAGTAAAGAATATTTTAGATGATTTTATTTTGGTGTCTTGTTCTGTAGTTGGAGGGGCTTCTGTATGGTAAAGTATGACTTGCCTAAACACTCTACCTGGCTTTCTTACATTGCCTTAATGCCTGTTTCAGCAGCATGTCTTCCTGTTGGCACTCTAAACTTTCCCTGAATCAAATAGGTTCTCTGAACACAACATTGAAGATAGGTGGTGAGTTTCAGCTCACAGTTAACTCATTATTTGGTCAATTTGCCTTACAGCCACTTTATGGTTCTGTTTTGGATTTCTCCATAATGCGCCTAAGTGACTAGGCTTTTTCTTGGATGGTCACTGGAAGTAGTAGGTTAGGTAATATGGTTTAAAAGCACAGGTTATTCTCACCTGAAGGATAGCATGACCCTCTCAGAAAATACATGTCTGGATGGTTTGTAACAGATGTTATATAATCATCAGAACGAGGCAAACTGTGAATTGAGGATGAAAACATGTTTTACGTTTCTTTCTAAAACTAAGATGATCACATTCTTTGTGAAGATAGGCAGGAAAAGTTATGGATTCAAAGGCAGAGTGGTTGAGGAAGTGACTTCATTTGACTGCTTAATCCTCCGATTGTCCAACAATGGCAAATGCGACAAACCAGTTGGAAAAGGAAATATCACACTGTCCCGTTGAACAATTGTGAACTTCAATAAGCAGTTCGCAAACAATGTGGTAAGTCCTGCCATGGAACTATACTGATATCAGGCTGTTGGGGCAGCAGTTTATGGTGCAGGGCTGTGGGCCCATAGTAGAACTGGCTGTTTGTTTATTATGGTGGGGGGTGGGGGGGAGAGAGAAGGTGACGGTCCTCTTCGAAGCACTCGTCTATGGACCGGCATAGGTACTCTTCCAGCCAAGATTCGTCCAAGCACCGTTCCGGGACTTGAACCACACGGACGGCGTTGCCAGAGTCTCCGACCGTTGTGGTACAATCCTCACTCCCTTCGTCGACAGGGGTGTCGGCGGCACCGTCTATGGCATGACTGTCAGTGGTCTGCAGTTGCTGTTGACGATGCAGCTGGAGGCGGATGGTATTTTGTTACTGGCGGGAGATCTGTGGCAGTCTGGGGCCGGCTTTGCGCCGTTGCTCCTGGTGGACATTCTACAACAGGATCCGGCTTCGTATTCAGTCTCCTGGTTTGGAGGAGGAGCAGGAACCCGGTTTCCATCCATCAGCGCTGGGTCTACAGGAGGCAGGTCCGTCTACGTCGAGGAAGGATGCGGCTGAACGGGGTAAGGGGGTGTACTCCCGGTATCTTGTCATAAAAAAGCACAACGGAAAGTGGAGGCCTATTCTGGATCTCCGGCCGTTCTGCAATGCCTGAAGTTCAAGATGCTGAAGCTGCAGGATGTGATCCAGGCGGTGCAGCTGGGGGAGTTCCTGGCGTTGTTAGATTTGGAGGACGCTTGCTTTCACATTGCGGCTTACATTCTGCCGGGGTCCAGAATGTGCAGGCAGAGACACTCAGCACAGAGGGTGGGGGGGGGGGGGGGGGAGTTGCACGAGTGGATGCTGAAACAGGAGCAGGTGACTAAGATCTTCAGGAAGTGGGGATTTCCCCCTCTCAACTTGTTTGACACTCCAAAGAACAAGCAGCAGAGTGGCTCATCCAGGGTCAAAAGGAGATGCGTTCACGTTCATATGGACGGGCCTCTTTGGGTATGCGTTCCCTCAGTTTCCGCTGCTTCGACGGACGATCCAGTGGGTGCGCTGATACCCGTGCAGAATAATCTTAGTCACCCCATTCTTGCCCAGACAGACGTGGTTCTCAGATCTCCTTCATCTAGCGGCTTCGTCTGGCGGTGGAACAGGCTCTCCTATCGCAGGACGAAGGAAAGAGTGTGGCATCACGATCTTGCATCTCTGAGCCTGGCTCCTGACAACTCAGAGTTTGGTCATTTAAGTATTATTAGGTATATTACAGTAGAAAATTTGCAAGATGCTGTGTGTGGTGTGAACAGCAGCAGGGAGTGCGGCCATTGGAGGTTACACCGGCCCAGGTTCTCCCATACCTGCTGCATCTGGTGTAGGGGGGCCTGGCGTTGTCTTCAGTCAGGGTGCATTTGGCGGCCATTTCCAGATTCACCAGACAGCGCCATGCTGCTCCTCTGTTTAGTGACAGATAGGTTAAGCATTTTCTGAAAGGACTTTTTCAGACATTTCCCCCAGAGAAAACGTTTGCTCCAGTATGGAGTCTTAATGTAGTTCTCACTGCTCTCATGAAACCGCCGTTTGAGCCCATGTCGACGGCGTCCTTGAAGTTCCTCTCGTGGAAAGTCTCCTTTCTAGTGGCAATCATATCTGCCAGGAGGATTTCGGCACTTCAGGCACTGGTCATTGACCCACCGTACCTGAAATTCATGAGGGACAAGAGTCTCCTGTCTACTAATCCACACTTCATACCAAAAGTGCCTTCAGAGTTTCACAAACACGCTGCAATGGCATTGCCCTCATTCTTCGCTAAGGGGCCCACACAGGCGGAAAGAGCCCTGCATGCTCTGGACGTTAAGAGGATGCTAAAGTTTTATCTGACCCGTACTCGGGTCTTCAGGCAGTCGAAAGGGCGGTTTGTGGCATTTGGTCCCTCCAGCAAGGGACGATCCATCTCCGAGCAAGGACATTCCCGTAGGGTCTCGTCCCCAATTGCATTTTGCCATGCAAAAGGCTGGCAAGCCCTTGAGGTGCACTCCTGAAACCCATTCTACAACGTACATGGCGTCGTCGGCAGCGCTCTGTGCTGGAAACCCTCTCATTGACATTTGCCAGACAGCTTCTTGGGCAGTCCTGCATACCTTCACCAGACACTATTGTCTGGGTCAGCAACATGTGGAAGATGTACAGGTGGGACGGGCAGTCCTTCAATGCCTGTTTCAATTGGGTAAGCCCAGCAGCTTCCAGGGTTTGTGTTTTACTCTATCGCTTGCTGGTTCTGTTATCATTCATGATGTTAGATGTTATGTTGTGGTTATGTCTAGGTGCATGGGGTTGGTTTGCCTGTCCTGCACCTCCAAGGGTTGTTCGTTCTGCTGTGTAATCTATTCACAGCATGTGAATCTATGAAAGATCCAATGCTGGAGAAGGGAGTAGTCTCTTAACTGTAACGCCATTTCTCCAGCATCAGTATCTTTCATGGATTCACATGCACCCTCCGGCTTCCCCCTGCAGGCAAACCGTGATTCGGGTTTCCTCTACTTTGGAGGTTAAAATCTGAAGGGAAGCTGCGGGGGTGGGGCTAGTTATACCAAACGTCCTATTGGGTAGCCTAAAGCACCCAAAAAGGACGTCTATCGGACACAGTGTCGAAGCTTTCCATAGGAAAACGCTATGTTAAAGTTACTGAGGTTTCCCAGCTTGACGGCAGGAAATATTCACAGCATGTGAATCCATGCAGGATACCAACGCTGGAGAAAAAAGACAATCTTTAATTTGTTTCAGGATGTATTGTAGTTAAAGATTATTCAATTTTATATGGTAGTTTAGTTCTCCAGCATGGGGTCTGGCATGGATTCACATGCTCATGAATATTCCCTGTCGTCAGGCTGGGAATCCTCGGTAAAGAAAAAAAATCAGTATCAGTTTCGTTTCTGATCTGTCTTTCTTAGTAGTAACCAATCACTGATCATACTGCCCCCAGCCAATGACTGCCCTCTCCCTAAGCCCCGCCTCTGGCAGCCATCCTCAGATTTTTACTGCACATTCAAGTGTTGGGAGTCCTCGTGCTTAAGCTCTCGTTTTTGCTGCGTTTTCGCGCGTTTTCAGGAGATTTTCTCATTTTTTCCGTTAACCGAGCCTCAAGCTCCACCGTTTCTACTTCCGATAACGGGGACCCGTTTCGGAATTCTTCTATGCCCCTCAAGGGTGAAGTTTTCGTCGAGTTTACGCTTCTTGGAGGATTCCGGAAGATCTGCAGCCTACCTCAACGGACATGGCCCAGGAAAAGGGAAGCTCGATTACAAAATGTTTTCAAGGAGGACGAGCATTTGCAATGTCTCTACTGCCTTCATGAGGACAAGACGCACGTGGAGAAGAACTGTGCGTTCTGCAAGAACCTTTCGGAAACGGACCAAGCAAGATCATCGTACCCGCCTCGCCGCCTGGCTGGAGAATGGCACAGCAGGTGAGAAGACGGAGAAAAAGTCTAAGCGGGCTTCTAAGTCCTCTGAGGGCGCCCTGGTGACGGGGGCCCAACAGAAGGCCAAGCACCACGAGTCCGCGGGCACCGGGAGCGCCGAAAGGTCGGGCTCTTCGCTGCCAGGCAGGGCGCGACTTCCCCAGGACGTTCAATCCACGAGCCAGCTCTCTGGTTCGGGGAAGAGGAAGGTCTGAGAACCCGGGTAAGATGCTGTAGCAGCCCTGGTCGATCTCGGAGGGATCGAGGGGGAGCGAGGCGCTGACCCTCCCCCCAAGGCGAAGGCCCAGGATGCACCTAAGGTGGTGAGGGCTTTGATCCAGCCGGCAAAGGCCTCTATCGAAGTGGTCGCTGCGGCCCTGGCGAAGCCGGCCGAGACTACGCTAGTGGAGATGGCCTCTTGGCCCAGAGTATCCCTGCCGCCGCGGAGGGAATCCTCTTTGCAGCCCATCGTTAAGACCCTGGTGAAGACCCCGGCGGAAAAAGAGGGATGTGGGGGCTCCGGTGGCCATTACAGACTCGGAATCAGCCTCTGAGGAGGATCTGGTGGAAACCGCGAAAGGCCTCAACGAGAGGTTCGAGAAAATTCGATCCCAGGGGAAGGAGCCTTCCCCTGGGAAGATGGTGACAACGACGAAGGCCCGGTAGAACAACCGTCCCTCCCGTCGCAGCCATTGCCAGAGCCTCAGGATAGCTCGGCGGCCATTTTGTTGGCAATCCAATCCTTATGTACTGAGATAAGGACGAGGTTACCACGGACCCCGACGGAGGATCCTGAGCCAGGACTGTCGGGAAGCCCCCCGAACAAGCGGAGGAGAGTCCAACCCGCTCCGCCCTTCGTGCCCACAAGGCCTGTGGACCCCTCATCCCCCTCGCCTGACCCTCGGGGCGATACGGGGACGGACGACGATGGTGGCGATGATACAATGGACATTCCTTCATCGCCTCCCCCTCGGGCCCCACCGCCCGACGAAATTGGCTCCTTTCATGCCATGATAGCCAGGGTGTCCGAGCTCTTCCACCTCTGCCTGGAGGAACAGAAGAAGAAAGGCTCTCTATCAACGACGGGAGGCCAAGAGAAAGACGGTCCTAGCAGTGCCGTTGCTCGACGACATCTGGGACGAAGGGCTGGCTGTCCTCAAGAACCCTTCTACGACGCCCGCCAAGAGGGACAGGTATGAGAAGAAGTACCGGGTCCTTGACGTCGCCCCCTTGTGCCTCAGGGCCCAGCCTACGTCGGACTCGGTCGTCTCGGCAGCGGCCAAGAAGAAGGCAGCGGGTGCGGCAGCATCAACTTCCACTTCTCTGCCGGACAGCGAGGGCAGGAAGTTGGACTCCACGGGACGACGGGTCATTTAGTCAGCGGCAACGACGATTAAGGCCGCCAATGCCTTGGCGATCGTGGCCCGTTACGACAGGGAGCTTTGGTTCAAGTTAGCTCCCCTGCTAGACTTCCTGCCGGATGACAAGAGAGCGGAGGCCCTACAGATTCTTCAGGAAGGCGAGGTGGCGTCTGATCACGCCATAACGGTGGCAAGGGACATTGCTGATACCGGATTTCTCCAGATGGGCAACCGGGTTTGCCTACGATGACGAGGGTGGCTCAAAGCGACAGACTTCTGCCAGGACGTTCAGACCAGAGTGTTGGTTATGCCGTTCGACGGCAACAACCTTTTTGGGAAGACTGTGGATGAGTCGCTCCAGGCCATCAAGACCGACTCGGAGACGGCCCGGGCCGTAGGGGTACTTTAACAATGACGGCCCTTTCGGAGCTCCGGAGGCAGACGGGGTGCCTCCAAGGGATCCAGCGTGGCTCTTCTACATACCGCCAGGCGGCCCGCTCCTTGTCCCAGGAGGCCTACAGAGGTCGCGGCAAGCAAGGAGGATGGGTGCTGGACACCCTGGCCAACGGGCACTCGCTGGAATTCCAAAAGAAGTGTCCTCACATTCCTCCCGTGGCCAGGAAGGAGAATCACGTCCCTCAACTGCTGTTGGAGGTAAGGGCGATGCTCAAGAAAGGTGCCATCAAGCTCGTCCCCAGGAGGCTCCGGGGCTCCGGAGTGTACTCGAGGTACTTCCTCGTCAAAAAGAAGACAGGCAGTTGGCGCCCCATCCTGGACCTGCGTCGGTTAAACAAGTACATCAAGGCACAGAAATTCAGGATGGTCACCCTCCAGCACGTGCTGGGACAGCTGGAGGAGGGCGACTTCCTATCGTCGTTGGACCTGGAGGATGCTTACTTCCACTTCCCCATTCTAAAAGGACAGTTTCTCAGGTTCGTGGTTCAGGGATGCCACTACCAATTCAGAGCCCTGCCGTTCGGATTAAAGTCGGCACCCAGGGTATTCACCAAGTGCCTGGCACCAGTAGTGGCGCGGCTGCGCCTGCAGGGGATCCACGTCTATCCCTACCTGGACGACTGGCTAATCTGTGCAAGGACAAGAGAACTCGCCGTCGAATACACAGCGAGGACCGTCCGGCTGCTCACGGAACTGGGATTCGCCATCCGCTACCCCAAATCCCACCTGCTTCTGTCGCAAGTAGCACGGTTTCTGGGAGCGAAGCTCGATACAGTGGGGCAATTGGCCTCCCCGTCTGAGGAGAGGACGAAGGCCATTTTGGGCAAGGTGCAACGCCTGCTAGCCATGGACGTGGCCAGGGTGAGGTCCATCAAGTCCCTCCTCGGGATGATGTCCTCATGCATCTACCTTGTACCCCTTTGCAGACTTCGGATGCGTCCGTTACAGGAGTTCCGTGACGCCAGCTGGTTTCAGGCGACAGGCTGCTTCGAAGACAGGATCCCTCTCGACGCAGAGTTCCGTCGGGCGATCCTATGGTGGGGTACCCGTGCGCACCTCACGGCAGGAACGGACTTTCAGACCCCAGCGTTTCAGGAGACGGTGACGACGGACGCCTCCCTGGAGGGTTGGGGGGCCCACACCGGAGATCTCCACGCAAGAGACCTTTGGCTCCCGGAGGAGAGGTCTCTCCACATCAACATTCTGGAGCATCGAGCAGTGTTCTGGGCGCTCAAGTCGTTTCTTCCATCCCTCAAGGACAAAGTGGTGAGGATCTTCACCGACAATACCACCACGATGTTCTACATACGGAAGCAGGGAGGCACCCCAGCCCTATCCAAGGAGGCCCATGATCTGTGGCACTGGGCCGTCGCCCAGGGGATGTTTCTGGTTCCCTTCCATTTGGCAGGAATAAAAAAACACCATCGCTGACTCACTCAGCAGGGAGCTGCGCTCGTGCCACGAGTGGGAACTGCGTCAGGACCAGGTGGATCAGCTCTTTCGACGATGGGGCAAACCCCGGATCGACCTTTTCACGACGGTGACGAACTCCCAAGTGCCAGAGGGTCGCCAGCAGGTTCCCGCAGCCGAGGAGCATGGGCGATGCTTTCTCGTTCCCTTGGGACGGCCTGTTTCTATACGCGTTCCCTCCGTTGCCGTTGCTGCTCCGTCTTATCAACCAACTCAAGAAGTCCAGGTGCAGCATGATCCTCATCGCACCGGCATGGCCGAGGCAGATCTGGTTCCCGGACCTTCTGGACTTGTCAACGTCCCCACCAGTCAAGCTGCCGGCTGACGCGGATCTTCTCTCCAGAGAAGGAGGTGCCATTCTTCATCACGACCCGGAGTCGCTGAACTTGCAGGCCTGGCCCCTGCAGCACTAGAGTTTGGAGGGTACGATATCCCGGCTGACTGCAGAGAGGTTCTTGCAAAAGCCAGGTCGTCCTCAACTCTCAAGTGCTACGGACATAAGTGGAAGAGGTTCTCTGTCTGGTGCCGTGCACAGAAGATTAACGCTCTGCGGATTACGGACCCTCAAGTACTGCTGTACCTACTGTCACTGGCCAAAGCTGGACTGGCTCACGCCTCCATCAAAATACATCTGGCTGCCATCTCCCGATATACCAGGACTACGGGACAGGCGTCCTTGTGGTCTCATCGCCTGGTGAAGGAATTTTATAAAGGGACTATTCCGATCGTTTCCGCCGGTGAAGGCTCCAGCCCCGGCGTGGGAGCTTAATGTGGTGCTGACCAGGCTCATGGGGGCCCCATTCGAGCCTATGCATTCGGCGCCTTTGAAGTTCCTGTCGTGGAAGACCGCGTTCCTTGTGGCCATCACCTCCGCACGACGAGTGGGAGAGATCCAGGCCCTATTTTGCAAGCCTCCATACTTGACTTTTCACGACACGAGGGTGGTGCTGAGGACGCACCCCTCCTTCATGCCCAAGGTGCCGTCGGACTTCCACCTCAACGAGCCCTTGGTGTTACCAGTTTTCTTCCCGTCGCCTTCGATGCCGGCCGAGAGGACTTTGCCCTCGCTGGATGTAGCTAGAGCGCTGAAGTTCTATGTCGACCGCACGAAGAGTTTTCGGAAGACGTCACAGCTGTTTATGAACTTTGGGACTGTGAATCAAGGGAAGGCTCTCTCGAAGACTTCCATTTCCAGATGGCTCTCCGGCTGCATCATGCACTGTCACCGGTTGGCAAACCGACCGCTGCCCAGCCGTCCGAGAGCCCATTCGACCAGAGCGATCGCTGCTACCACGGTGTGCCCCTGCTGGACATCTGCAGGGCTGCTACGTGGAGGTCGACGCACACCTTCACAAGATTCTACTGCGTCGATCGGGACTCCAGGGAGGAGTCCAGGGTCGGCCAAGCAGTGCTGCGCAACCTGTTCGCTTAAGGTGAGCCTGGTGAGGAGGTAAGAGATGCTTAATGTTGAGTTGTTGTATTGCTTAATGTTGAGCCTGTTGCCACCTCCCGTGGTTGTGCATGTGTGTACTGCTATGTACTCTTTTATTCATGAGCATGTGAATCCATGCCAGACCCCATGCTGGAGAAGGAACAAGTTACTTACCTGTAACTGTTGTTCTCTAGCATGGGTCTGGCATGAATTCACATGTGAACCCTCCCGCCTACCCTTCTGCGGCTCTTCACTTGATACTGCCAGTTTACGTGCTACCAAATCTGAGGATGGCTGCCAGAGGTGGGGCTTAGGGAGAGGGCAGTCATTGGCTGGGGGCAGTATGACCCAGAGATCAGTGATTGGTTACTACTAAGAAAGACCGATCAGAAACAAAACTGATACTGATTTTTTTCTTTACCGAGGATTCCCAGCCTGACAGGGAATATTCATGGGCATGTGAATCCATGCCAGACCCATGCTGGAGAACAACAGTTACAGTTAAGTAACTTGTTCCTTAATACAAAAGCATTCGGGGGCTATTGCCTCTTATGCATCTTTCCCAAAAGGATTGTCATGCTAATGGAGTAGCCTCTGGGTAATACATGCCCAACAGTTTGAGTCTTTCCTGTTCAAAATAAGAAAAATGTATTACGAAGTGTTTTAAAGTTTCGTGCTGCTCCAAGTAAACAGAATAGACATGTATTCTTTACAGTTGAGGTGGATGGATTGTGCCAGTGTTGCAAACGTTCAAGAGTGGCACATTGATTTAGTTTGAACCCTATATAGGTTCTTCTTGCTTTCTCACAGGGAAACCTCAATATATAAGCTGAACGTAAGGCTCTTTTTCTGGGATATGATGCATATACTGTATACGTTTTGTAGGTATTAGTTTCAATGGTTTTTGTCCAGTCCAATTCATGAAGTTTAATTTTGACACTGGGTAGACCCTGGATAAGGTCTTCAACAGTAGGATTTATATTGGCAAGAATTTGTTTCATTTGTGCTTCGAATAAGGCAAATGATAAAGGATTACCGTCTATCAAAAGCCTATTAAGATCTTGATAGAGAGAGGAGCATTTTAACATAGCTAGATAATTTTCGCCAATAGAATCTCGAAGAAAGAGATAAGAGCCCTAATTCATGTTGTATAATGGAGTTCGGTACAGCAGATGCCAAACCTAAAGTTTGTTTCCAGATTTGACCTTGGATACGATTCAAAAGATATGTGTCCAAGTCAAATAATAGGATTGGCTCCACCTTCAGTAAATAAAAATCAATAATTGGCAACAAAGAGAATTTACAGTATATTTTAACACATTTCTCTGTGATAGCAAAGGGTAAACTTTTGTTTTAGTCCATCGGACCATGATTTGATCGAGTTAGAGTCAGAAATAGAATATCCCAAATAACGTAAGGAGTTCACACATTGGAGTGTCAGTCCCGATATGTTCCATTGGTATGAGTTTGACCTTTTTTTTTTTTATTCGAAAAGAAATGTATCTTGGACTTCATTGGGTTAGCCTGTAAATTCTTTCTCAGCATAATTGGAGAATTCGTTTAGCTTAAGCTGAAGCTCATGAGGGGTGCTATCAAAAAGGATGTCGTCTGCAAAACACATCCAATGTAGATGCAGTTTGCCCAAACTCGCTGAATACATTGAAGGATCAATCCACAGATCGTCCATGTCACAAATGTAAAGATTGAACAATGTAGCAGCGAGATTACACCCCTGCTTCACCCCTGTGACGGTCGAGATTGGAAGAGTAAGAGCACAGTCTTGATTAATTTGTACTTGAAAAGTGGTATTGATATGAAGCATTGCCACGAGCTGCACAAGATGGCGGGGAAAGCCAAATTGAAACATCTTTTCCCATAGTAATTCTCTGATTTACAGAATCAAATGCAGAAGACGAGTCTAGAGCTGACATAAAAATGAGACCTGAGTTTGTAGATTTTGATTTCGACAGCAAATGGGCTACAATGATGGTATTAAGAGAAGTGCCCATTGATTTGCAAAATCCCACTTGATATTTCGAGTAAATGTCATGCTCAAGAATGAAGCTTTCAAGGTGTTTAAGAAGTGGAATAGCGAAAACCTTGGCTGCAGCATCCATAAGTGCCATTGGCTAAAAATTGGCAGGATCGTGCAGATCACCCTTCTAATAAACTGGAATGATTATGGCGTTTTGCCATGAGGGAATACTGTTAGAACTAAGTATATGGTCGATTTGGCTACAAAGAATGAATGCCTAAAAATGTGGGTCCGATTTTAGGATACTGGAGGCAATTCTGTCAGGACCCGCCTCTTTTGAAGTTTTTAGCCACCCAATGGCCCATTTAATGTCCTCCAACGAGAATAAGATGTGCTTGTTGTTTGAATGATGCAATACCTCAGAATCACATAATTGGAAAAAGAGGAGACCAATGAAATTTAGCAGTGATGTAAGATTGCCAACAGTCTGAAGAAATTGAAGATGTTAAGTTGCAATGATCAATGTACGAGTTAACTCTTAATGCAGCCCATATACTGCGGATGTCGCTTTTACATAACAAGGTCATCATTCTCTGATTATCTGATAGATGAAGCTGATTGATTAGTTTTGTTTGATTTCTGTAAGTCTGACAGATACAATGTTTATGCTCTTTATACTTTGATTAGCTCAGATTCAAGTTGAGGAGTAATCTAAGACTACGATTCTTAACGCGTTTTAGCTGTGCAATTGCCACATTATGTGGATGCAAGTAAGTCTTGGTGTGACTCTTAGCTCTATTTGTAAGTTCATGTAGATGGAATCTAATAACAGATGTGTTCTAGCTCTTTGAAGTGGGTTAATTTGCAGTTGATTATGATCATAAACACAAGAACAAAAGAAAAGTTCATTGTGAAGGAACTCCCGTCCCCTGCACACTTTCAATGGCTTAGACAAATAAACCCAACCATTTTTCATAGATATTCAATACGTGTTTGTGTAACAATCTTTGAATCATATTTAGTTAATCCTGATCATAAGTAATAGTCATACAATGATTTTCATTTTCAAAACAAATGTATTGTTCTTTTTCATATGGCCCAACGCGTTTCGAGAGGATTCTCTTCAGGGGCAATTGTGTACATACGCAAAGTTTCTAGGAAAAAATAAAGATGTATCATTATTACATTTTTAATTCATAACTGCAAAGTCATATTGATCATTATTCAGAAAATGTCACTTCCCCCATACATTGGTTGGGTCCGAGTTCTACAATATTTACATAGTATACAAGCTGTGTTCAAGGCATAATTCATATATCTAATAAATTATCTGTGGCTTATTGTGATTCACATAGTATGAATAGTAAAGAAGAGAACCCTAGGAAGCGAATAAGGATTACTGTGGCTGGCAATAATAACCAAGACCAGAGATCTCCAAATGTTGTCGAAGAGCACACAGAAGAGGGAGCAAAGGAAGAAAATTGGTGCTGATGTCAAGAGCCCTAGCTTCCTTTAGTCTAAATGCCCGAGGGGGGCCAGCCCGACGATAGTGTGGGTCATGGAACACAAGGGGTCACATGCAGCTACTTAAAAATCTTCAGAGGCGCTGTGTAATCTGGACATTATATGTTTACAGGAGACCTGGTTACTTAACCCGCCCTGTGTTGATGGGTTCGAGATTGCATTCAATCCGGCGACTGCTAATAAAAAAAGGACGTCCTAGGTCTGGCCTATTGACCCTAGTGAGAAAAAAGGGGGATTACGGATTAGTAAAACCAGGAATATCAACACATATATTCAATTGACTGCAATAAATTGCGTGAACGAAGATGATACATTAAAATAAAGTCTTAAGATACTGAACATATACTGGCACCACCAGCAGGCCAGAGAAATATCATTCATTGATAAACTCTGTGATTTTATTGATGAACTGAGGATCCTGAATGAACAGGATGAAATAATAAACTGTGGTGACCTAAATCTAGACTTGATGTTACTAAGTAAAGAGGAATTGACAAAAAAAACTCAAAAGAAGACAAAAGTTGAGTTGGCAAAAATATGTCTAGAAGAAATGGAGGTCGGACACAAGTATGTTGAACGGAACCATACAGGGAGATATCCCGCCAAAGCGACATGGGAAAGGGGCCCACAAACCTCTACCTTGGACTGCTTCTTTGACTGTGAATCCATCGCTAAGAAAACGTCCAGGTTGGAAGTGAAACTTACATCGGAAAGTGACCACAACTTAGTTAAAAAAAGTTGGAAACAAAAAACCAAGAAAAGATGGAATCATGGAATAAGGCCATTGAAATTGAACTAGGCCAAAATAGACGAAGGATGAGTAGAACCAATATCGTGGATCTCACAAGTAAACTAAGTACAAGAACAGTGCTGAGAACAGTTGCCCCATGATGCTCTTCTTCAGCAATACTCTAAAACCAGTAATATAGGAGGGAAGAACACATTTAGGCATCACGTTTATGACCCGGTGCTAGTGCAAAAAAAAGAGGGAACTGAGACAAAAAATAAGCGCCCTTGGATCCATGGTTTCATTAGAAAGTCGTATGGAGAAGAAGAAAATAAAAACACGCTATAGCAACTGGATCCGAAAGCCACAGACATATTATACAGCAACAAGATGCAGAGAGAATGATGGCAGCACTAGAAAATAAAAACCTGAGGCTTTTGGACCTTAATTAATGACAAAGCTATGCCCCAAGGAGCCGTAATGACAAATATGGTCTTCGAATGGCAGTGGACAGAGCACTATTCGAGGCTTTTCCAGAAACAATGTAAGAAGGCAAGATATGTGGAGAAACCTCTCTCGAGATGGGACATCAAAATTTCAAAAGAGGACATTCTTCAAATAATAAAAAATAACCGTTCGTCAAGAGCTCCGAGTTGGTGCTCTGGGACCCGACGGCCTCACCAACATAATGCTAAAAGAACATTCCAACGAATGGGCAGACTTTTGTGAAGCATTTATTTAAAAAAAATGAAAGATATTGCCATCCCAACATCGTAGAAATCCGCAATCATTGTCCCCATATTTAAAAAGGGTGATAGATCTGACCCTAGAAATTACCTACCCATAGCCCTGCTTGACGTGATAGGAAAGGTATTTGCCACGTCCATATTAAATCGTATAACGTCATGGGCCAAACAAGTGGGAGCATTTCATTGCAGACAGATGGGGTTTGTAAAGGGTGTTGGCTGCGGACTTAACCTTCTAATATTAAATCTACTAAAGATGGAGGCTCTACGGAAAGGAATAAAAAGGTATGCATTTGTGGATTTAGCTCACGCTTTTGATGGGGTTGACCGTGAGCTATTATGGGAAAAAATTTCAAAGATGGGGTGCCCCCCGAGTTTGTTAGAGGCTATAAAAGAACTACATTCAGAACCAAATGTAAAAATTCGGCTTGACCAAAGTGGAACCCTGACACAACAGATAAGCACTACGAGAGGCGTAAAACAAAGGGGCCCTCTAGGATCCACTCTCTTGAAGTTGCTAATAGCTGACATGGGCGAAGCATTGGAGGAAATCCTGGCATTCCCACCGAAAGTAAATGGGAACCATGTAAGCTGGTTAATATATGCGGATGACATTGTCCTATTGGACCTTACTCCAATAGGTCTTCAGCGAAGATTGACAGAACTTGTACATTTACAGAAGAATGGGCTTGAAGTAAATGCAAAGAAATCTGATTGTACAACTGTCGGATTTAAAGAGTCAAAAAAGAACAAAGAAACCGCAATATGAATGGAACCTCGGAAATGACACTGCGGACAACATCTCAGGTGATCTATTTGGGAGTGTAAATAAGTGCGAGCATATCTGATGAACCGATGGTGTTGAGAATAAAAATCAAATGCAAAGCCTTAGCAGTGCTAGAAGCTATGCTGCATAAGAAATATGGGAAATTCTCATACAAGACCATTGTGAATTTCTACAAAGCCAAGGTTTTTCCTGCATTAATACACAGAGCGGAGACAATGTTTGGCTGCCCTTTCTCACTTTGGACACATTGTGAGAACATGTTTTGGAAGAGGATTCTTAAAGTACCTCAAAGCACACCAAATGCGTGTATAAAATATGAACTGGGCCTTTTGTCAATTAATGCAAGGGTAACATGGAATACCCTATCGATACATAGAAAGATCATTGAAAGTGATGGTGTACCGCAATATGAAATATTGAGAGCATGAAGTGGGAACAACCCAAAAGAAGTCTGAGACTTGGAAAATGAAATGCGAAAACATCTTGTTGCAACTATCAACGACAAGAGATGTTGGAAAAAATCTCAATGAAGTAAAAAAAAAACTATGGATAATGGACTGGATTGAGACTATGGAGCAGCGAGCAAAGCACGTATGCATGAAAGAATGTCCGTCAGATAGTAAGGCGCTAAATGAAATATCTAAGTACTTAAAAACTTTTCCCTACCCGAGGAGAAGACAAATCTTTCTAAAGTTAAGACTGAACTTATTTCACACGATGGAGGTTAAAAACATGAGAAGGCGAAAGGGTGAGATTGAGTTCCAATTGTCGATTCTGTAATTACGAGACTGAGACGCTAAAACATCTTGTGATCTCATTTCCGAACCTGAGAGATTTGAGAAGCACATTTTTGGGAAATGAAATAAGGAAATTCTCGACTTATAGCGCTTAAGAATGGTGGAAAAAAATGCATGAAGGAGAATCCGGGAAGCTAACCTTTGCAATGACATTTTTCTTGGAAGAATTGGACTCCTTGCTGAATGAGACGGAGAAGTGAAAAATGTTCATGTAGAAGTTATGAGTCTGGAAAAATGTGATTTTTTTAATAAAGTTTGTAACAAACTGTAATAAGAAAATGCTATGAATATATCTGTTGAAATAGATGTGAAGGCTAGTTATAGTCACTAAGAAACAGTACTAAAAAAAGCTGATGAGCTAGGTACTGACCTTGGTAATTCATAAATTTAATGAATACATAAACCTCTGTTTCTGGTGATGTCTAGGATCACTCTGTTTCTTTGTTCTATTCCTGAGGGGTATCAAACACCCTACCTAAGGGAGAGAGTATATGTTGTGATGCCGATACAGCCTTTTTAAACTATAAAGTAGCTTCTGTATAAGTATATCAAATCGAAGAAATAATGGTCTTACCCAAAATGGCCAGCTGTAGATAATCAGTGTGGATCGTTCTGATAAACCGGACAGTAACTTCTTAGAGAGATTGACACCAGTATTCAAAATAATTCCAACATGGCGCTAAATCTATCTGGAAGTAAATTATTAGATGTATGTTTAGTAATCTAAATGCACTAGCTTAGAATGTTGTACCACCTTTAAAATAAAGGCTTACCTATAGCATGGGTGACCAAGGTATGTTGTCATTGAAATTGGTCAAGGCGCTTATTCCATTAGATGTCTTATCCATAGGAGAAAACAACTAAAAACAGAGAGGAGCTCTGTGTCATTGTCAGGGTGAATTTACAGAATAATCTGTAGTAGTGTCAGACAAAAGGTCTGAATCTTACCTCATTTGGCCCAGGAGTTGAGAGTAATTCTAGAGTCTTCACGTTGCGATCTGCCTTGTGTGTGTGTATATACTTAAAAAGGACAAAATGGCATCTTATAGTGGCATTCAGTGATGACGTCACTGCGTTAAGTCGTGCGATGACATCACAATATAAACACAGCATCATTTGAAAGATGACGGCATGTGTAATGTGATGCGTTCTAATTGGGTAGACTCATCAAGTAATTTACTATTTTGGCAGATTTAAGTAAAAGATAGTTCCTTAATTGAGAATAGATACTGAAAACAATGTCTCAGTATGGGGTACTTAGAATAGGATGCAAGAAATGTTGAAGCGAAAAAATAGATTTTAAAACTGTCGTATGTTCCTGTTTCGATAAAGGAACTAGATTCGTCCAGAATACCTTAAAGGGTAGAGCTATGATAAAAATTAGCGGCACTGATAAAAATTTGTGGCGCTGAGAGTCGAGTAAAGCTAGGTGATGGGAACTGGTTTCGGAAAGTTCCTAAAGTGGATAGGGACAGTAACTCGGCTGTGACGCATTAAAGTCCCACTTTTTAGATGCAGGAGTAAGTAATGTAAGATGGTCTTAATGGCCAAGGTGGCTAACTCTGAAAAATGAGAAAACTATTCTAGTCCATGTGGTTAGGTTCGCTGTTTCAGAATTCTAGTTAGTCCTGCGAGGCGAAAGCAAAGTGCCCGATATCAAGGTTCCAGTAAGTGCAGGGAATGTCTATCTCCTTGGGTATTTCACAGTATGTTGCAAACAGTGAATGAAAATACTGTATCTGAATATACATTTCATGTTAAGTGACATCACTTCTAACTACTAGGTTATACGACCTGTAAGTATTCCTTTTTGTATCCATTCCTTGTGAACATCAAATTCACTAGTAACATGGCTGTCTCTTAAACAGAGTTCACAATCTGGTGTCATCACTTTATCATGTACGTTATTTCTCATAAGAACTTGTGTACAGAAATATTTACAACCTAAATTCCTTAGCATCTGGATGGTAACTTGTCATGAATCCAAAGTCTTAGGGGTTTGGGGAAACAAACTGGTATATGGGTTCGGCAGAGTTAAGATAGTTACCAGTTACTCTACAGTAATCCCAAATGTTAGATCAATCTGTTCCTTATATTCTTTTCAGTCGAGAACCGCACTCTAAGTACTACTCGACTTCTGGGACCAATAAGAAGGGATCCCTGGTTTGATCTATATTTTACAGTAAGGGGCCTAAGTAGTACTCTTAATTTAATACTAGAGGTGCCATAGCGTCCAATTTATGGATCCAGTATAGCTCACTCTGATAATCTTTTGGCTATGTACCCTGCTCTTGGTAAAGGGTGGATCATTTCCAAAATGACACATCACAACTGTGAAATGTGTCAATTTTCCTGGAAGTAAAGGTAAACCGGTGATTTCAGGTTTTTAGCTCTGATGTTTGATTTATATTCTGTCCAGTGATCTCTTGCTAGTCGTGCCGTCTTCCCTACATAGAATTTGCCACAGTGGCATTTAAGGGCGTATATAACATTTTTGCTCTCACATGTTGGATAGTCTTTTAAGGATATCTTCTTGCCATTGGTAGGATGTCGTATGTGGTCGCCCCTTATCACATTAGAACAATGCTGACAAATTAAACACGGTAAGGTGGCATGTTTTTGTTTCCTCAAGGTCGGCTGTAGTTGTCATTTGCTTTTTCAGCTCTTATTAGGGAGACCCTTCGATTTCTTCCCCGCTTGTATGTCAACATCTGTGGTTCCGCGACCAGTCTATTGAGATTAGGATCTGCTTTGATTAAATCCCAATTTTTGATTCTTTTTATTTGAAATCTTTGGCCCGAAAATGTCAAAGTATGGATGAGTCTGGTGTTTTCTCTTTTTGGTTTTTCATTTAATATATTCTCCCATGTGAGAGGCAAAGTTCTTTGGATGGCTTCTTCCATTATTTGTACAGAGAATCCTCTTTTTTTGAAAATCTGTCCTTTAGATTTTCGTGTTCAGTCAGTAATTTGGTTGCATCTGTTGTTCTCTTCAATCTCCGGCACTGACTATACAGTAAGTTGTTTTTGAGGTGCTCTGGGTGAAAACTTCCAAAGTGTAGTGTACTGTTGGCATCCGTGGAGTTTCTATAGATATTTGTGGTAAATCCCATGGTGGTTAATCCAATGGTTACATCCCAAAAATGTATCTCGGGGTTGCCAATTTCCAAGGTAAATTTTATTCTTTCATGACGATTGTTGAGATGTAAACAATTCCAGCAATTAATCTTTTGTACCATGCCATATACCGAAAATATCGATAAAGCGTTTCCAAAATGTTATCGTTTTTCCATGGGTCTTGTTCTAATACAGGTCTATTCAAGGAAGAACATGAAAATGTTCGTGTAGGCCGGTGCTACTGATGAGTCCATAGAAGTTCCAGATATTTGTAGAAAGTACTTGCCATTAAATCAGAAATAATTGTTGTACAAGATATTTATCAATATTGTATTGCAAACTTCCTGTGTATCATGGTTTCACTATGTTTGAGTAGGAACCATTCTAGGGCTTCTATCCCCTCATTGTGAGGTATTGACGTGTATAAACTATTCACATCAACTGTGAATAATATCAACGTTTCCTCCATCTGAATTTCATCCAGTAGTCGTAAAAAATGTGCTGTCTTTCAAATAGGTGGATGTCCAGGTAGAGAGCCAGTGGGCGGAATATGCTTTCAGTCCCTGCTAAAATGAGTCTGAATGGTGGATTGTTTATGATCTTGTGAATTTTTGAAAGCGCTTAAAATACTGGAGTTATTGGAAATTATTTGATCAAGAAATCACTTGTATCCTCAGATATCCAATCCATGTTGAGTGCCTTATCAATTGTTTTGTTAATGACCTCTCTAATTGACGTGATGGGGTCACTGTAAAGTGTTAGGTAAGTTCTTCCTTCTTCCAGTAATCTAAAAGAACCTTTGTTGTAAACATTTGTGTCCATTAGGACTAGGGCACCTCGTTTATCTGCTGGTTTGAGTGTAATTGTATTATCCTCTGCCAATTCTTTAATCAGTTTAAGTTGGTGTCTCCTGATCTTTTTTGAACTGCCATGTGTCACCTTGTGGGAATAAGAGATCACACACACGGTAAAAAGTGAAGTATAACTTTAATAACTTAAAGGAAGTTCTCACCAAACTATTCAAGGAAAAAGGATACTTGTGGCAGTAGACTCTTCATGAAAGGAAGGCACTTTCTCCATTCTTAGAATTAAATGACTATCTCTGAAATCTTGGATGTGCACAGTCTTGTTCAAAGATATCAGGTCAGATGTAGGGCTTTAGACAAATCTGTTTGCAGGCTGAAGAATTAAACAGGTTTACCAATACTGTTATTGTCATGTAGTTCAGCAGAATGGACCACGTTCCCCTTTAACTGGGTCTTGACAACAATTTTCCCATTTTGCCTTTCAAAACCATCAGCTGTCTTGATATTTTAGTCCAACTGTGGCAAGGTATTAATCTTGAGGCTTTGATAAATTAACTAGGCCAGAAACGTTCCTCACCCCATGAGAAGACTCCTTCTGTTTTTATTATCTCCCCCCCTCGTTTCCTCTTCTCACACACAGAAAAGAACAGTCACTAGTTGTGGCTCTGCTTTGGCCCAGACAACGCTTCACTTTACCTCCCTTTCCCCTTCAGCTTCTCACCGTATTGTCCTTCGAGCGTTGTCAGCTGTTGGCCTTGTTAGCATGGACCGCCGTCATACGCCGCCTTGCCTGCCGTTCCTCCTCTTTGCTACGATACTTGACTCCTCCCCTTTCTTCTTTCAGGGATCCGATCCGCCTCTCTCTCGACGAGCCTCTTCACGTTGGAGACTCGCCTGCTGCTGCACTCCTTTGATCTTCCGGAATAAAGCCGGCGATCCTCACACAATGAGTCTGGAAAGGCACGGCCCTGCCGCCGGCACTCTCTTCATTACTCTCGGTGAGAGTTCTCCGTTCGGCCAGCAATCTTCCCCTCACTTGCAGAAGAAACGTTTCTGCAGCCTCGGTCAGCCGCTCACACAAAACGAAACTCAGTTAGCGCAACGGCGCTTCTTAACAAAACAAAACTATTTAATCTTCGTTTCAGCTTAATAGGCCCACACATAACGGCCAGCTTCCTCCTCGCTCAGCTCGGCCGTCTCCTGGCAACCAGAAAAAAAAACAGAGCATTCCACCCCATGTTAGAAAAAAGTACATGAATGTATGTGACACCACACAATAGGAAATGTCTCTAGGGCAACCACAGGTTCCACCCTCCCTTTTAATTAGCCTTTCTTACTCTCTACCCTCAATTCATCACACCATGTTTAATGAGTTATTTTGTTTTCAGATTGAATAGTTTAATCACTGGTTGTTTAATTTGTGGATGAAATGTACTTATTTTTTATTTCCAAAAAATCAGGGTTCTTGCGTACTTCTGATGTTTCTGGAAGTGAGTAAAACACTCTTAATTTCATTTTTCAGAAAAGTGTGAATAAGTTAACTTCCTCTTCAAATCCATTGGTGCCATTTTGTAGGGATTAAAGATATTCCCAAATTCAATGTATCAATCTGGGTTTTTGTCAATGTTTTGGAAGATATGTTTAGTACTATTGTCTCTGTTATTTGTTCTTCTGTCTTTGCTTTCTTTTTCCCCTCTTCTGGTTTGCTTCCTCTTGATCATAAACGCGCCAAGAGTCCCTGTTAAGTTTTGTAAGTTTTCTACACAGCCTAGCATGCCAGTGTACTGAGGTCTGCAGTCGGTCGGTCGGTCTGTCTGAACCAGAGCCAACGTTGGGTCGATGTTGAGTAGTTGCATTTTTAAATTGACCCATAGATAAATGGGCATATTATCACCTATAGTTGTGCCCAGAATCTCAAACACATTAAACCAAACAAAAAAGTAATCCGTGTATGAAGATACCAAGCCCTTTTTCCAAGTGCCAATATGACAGCCACTCTGAAAGTTCACCATATGGAGATTCCAGTTATCTAAGTATTTAACCCAAAGTTTACCTCTCTGCATTAAAGTTGGACGTAAGCTAAGAGAGGTCAGGGGGTGTTTTAATAGGGTTGGATTAAGACGCATGGTATTAGGGTCTCTGCCCAACATGATATAATAATCGGGATTATGGAGAAAAGCCTCTTCCAAGACTGCATCTTATCGGGAGAAGAAATCGAGGGTGGTTTTTGCCAGATTCCAGTAAATACATTTAATTAAAAAAGCACTTGAGAGATAGTTGGGCAGAGAATATTTGATTACTATTAGGTCATCAATACATGAGATCAAAGTAGATTGAGCATTGACATTTATTTACTAGGACCGCCAATCCACCTGAAGGTCTACTGGCAGCCCCCTGAAAGTTGGGAGGAACAACAATAAGTGGTATAGCCATCTACAACAAAGGGCTTGGTATTCATAGTTTCTTGATCAGTATTATGGCCGTCTCATCACTAGGAGAGCTATACAAATTTGCGAAACCACAGCAATTCCACGATGCAATTTTAAGAGATGCATAGATATGCTTGCTTGTTGGCTTTTGTCAGCTCCGAGATGGTGGTTCGCAAAGTTGCGAGCCAGGTTATGTTAGTAGATGTCCCAGCCAATGAAGACAACTGGGCTATAACATCAGCATTGAGATGGGGGCCGTCTTGCTTTTTGCAAGGACTTTCGCTCATTGGAACTATTATAGGAAGTTGCGCATCTAAAAATTCATTAGCTTCTTCCATAGATTGGAACAGACAAAGAGATAGTCCTCGCAAATATACAGATTGTATATCCTTAGTGGCTGGGTGTGATTATCTGGCGCATTAAACCACATGGGACTGCAAAAATGTATTTGATGCATATCAAATATCTAGCGCATTCACTTTTTAGGAAGCTAAGATTCAAGGTCCTCCCACTTGCTCAACACACTGTTTGGTCACAACTGCTAAACCCAGGGTCACTAAACCACTGACAAACTTTCCTGCCACTATGACTTTCCTTACGCACAACCCCAGTGCTTACCCAGGGGCTTTCCGCCAATCTCACCTTTCGGTACGGCACAGCAAGCTTGTTACCGCCATCACGCCTGTAACATTATACTTCGAATGGATTGTGTCCTCCCACGTATTCCTCATCTTATGATAATTCGTTATCTCCAGCTTCGCTGCTTCGGAAACATTTTCTCGGCAGAGGGCGCTGTGCTCGAGGTCGTGGCGTCGGTTATCCCTCGACGGTCTCCGTACCGTGTCGACAGATCAATATGGCTCCAGCAAGTAGGAGATGCCACTAAACTGGCTCACCTGCTGACTTGATCTTAGACATCCGCTTTCTATATTGTTTTCGAATCATATGCCCTTGTTGCGGTCTATGAACAATGCAATTTGCTAACCTTTAACCTCAAAGTGACTACCAAGCATCCCTTACCATGTGTTGAGGCTTGATCAAATTGTGAACCTACACTAATGTTAGCCAGGATGATCTGCACATCTGAGTCCGCCCCCCCCACGCACCATGAGGTGAGGCTTTGTAAGATTGTGTTCACATACTTATTTTGTCTCCCTTGCTTGTACGCACACCTGAATCGCCCCCCCCCCCCCAACGATCCACGGGTGAGACTTTTCAAAGTGTGCTTACTCTACCTACCATTATGCTCTAACTCTTTTGCGTAGCTGCACACTTTACGTATTGTGCATTTCACTTACTGTAACTAGCTCCTAGATGCTTCTCGGCTTTGTGCCCTGATATAAATGAAAAATAAATAAAACAGAAAAGGTCTGTTGCCCTGTGTGCGCAGATCCTACTGAAACAGTTCAACACTTTATGTACATTTGCCTTGATACTCCTGGGTTTAGTGGGAAATTTGAAATTGTGCCTAAAGAATAATTGAACGCACAGTGCAGAAATCTTATGTAGAAATTCTTCTCTTTCTGATGTTGTGTTCGCAGTATCTAACTGTTTAGTTGAAGTCTGGAGAAGGGAAAAAGCTAAATTGAAAATGGTGTTACAAATGTTCTCTGCTAAAGATTGTTAGCCAGTTTACATTCTGATGCACATTTTTAAAATTTGATGAATTTATGTGAACTTTTACCATATTTTAAGTGTCTTTTTCTTGGTTGTAATGTATTTGGTTTTTATGGCGAGAAGCCGAAATAAAGCATTGTTTGACTGTTACAGATTTTGGGTGCCATCACTGAGAAACATTTACCACCCATGATCATTTTTGAAACTTAGAAATTATTGCATAGGGTGAAGAACAAGGTTGTCGGACAGAATGTTACTGACATAGATATTAATAATAATTCACATTTATAAAGCGCTACGAACCCTCAGGCAACTGCGCACTGCTTATTGCCCAAGGTGTGTGGTGCTCATGGGCAAGCTCAACTGATGTAAGGACTTGTGTCTTAAGCAAATTGCCTCAAATGGGATCTGCTCTCTAATCTGGAGCCAGTAAAAAGCTCAGAGAGCAGGCAAGATATGCAGTGTTTTCTAAAAGCCTCAACAGAGCCCTGGTAGTGACATTTTACAACCCCTGCTATTTCAACATGTGTTGTTGGAAGGCCTGGCTTGATACTATTCCAAATTCCAGCCATGAACAAATAAAAACATTGACATCCATGACTCAATGCTAAAAGGTTAATACAGGAGATGTTTCAGAGGTGTAAGATTAAAAAAAATAAGTTTTGGGCACCAGTAAATGGTCTTGTGAAAGGACTGACCAAAAAGTGGTAATCACTGTTGAGGTTAACGTCACTTACCAACTGTGCCCTGATGAATGCTAAATATTGCACTCTGTAATTGTGAAAAGGGTTCACTTCCTAGTAGATTCTAGGGGCCATTGTCCTGCTAAACAGAATTAGTTTGTGTTATGATAAACAAAGCCATTCAATAATTAGAAAAAGATTGATAGGCCCAGATCAACATTTTTTTGACAGTAATACACTAATAAGCAAAATCACTTGGTCATTTTTTGCAACAGAGGTAGGTGTTGAAGGAAGGGTTAATAAACCTAACTGAATAGAACTGTAAGATTACTATACTCTGGAGTAACTAGAAGAAATCTGCGAGCGAGGAATGCAAGTCTTTGCTGTCTCTTCCTGTTTTAAACACAGGGCAGGGAAGAATATAGGAATCCTTGACCCTTATGAAATGCGGTTACTGGAACAGAATATAAATGCAAAAATTGCAATGATACAGAGGGCAAGAAAGAACTACATCATATGTAGACGGTGCTGATCATTGTTCACCTTAACATACTTCTGCAAAGGGAATTACTTTTAATGGTTTCATGTTTATATTGCAAAGCAAAAAGAATCCAGTACCAACAATTAGATTTATGGTTTGAAGACTGGCCTCATTTCTTCTTTAGCATTTTCACTTTGACTGGCATTTATGGATGTAATTTAGGGGGGAACCAGAAGTACCAGCTGCTACAGCCGTGCTTCAACCTGCTACCCCTGGAGCATTGCTTGTGACCACTGTGCCCCAATCAATGATATTGCTTGGCTTTTGGCAAGGGGGTGGAGGGTGAAGATGAAACTTAGTCACACTAGTGTGAAATGGAACACTTAAAGCAAACACACATTAAATGTTGCATGTCATTTTTTTTTATTTATTGCGGTTTTACATTAGTTTATACACCGCTTTCATTGTTAAAATCCTTAAATAATTGAATTCACATTCACCACTTTACTTTGCCGAGTTTTGATTGTCATTTACCAGGTTACACTTTCCAATGTCAAACACAGCCTTCAAACTGATAGTCAGGCAACACCTTCCGTTTATATTGTAGAGATCAACAATTTGTATTTAAATCTGCCTGAAAGCCGGTTAAAGTCGGCAGCTAAATAAGATATATAGGTAGGTATGTCTAGTGTTAAATGGTGCACATGCTTAGACATTCATGGTCATTGATAGACTGCTCTTTAAACATTTTTAGAAAACTCTTTAGAAAGAATAACTGATTGGGGAAATGAGAACAATATTTTTCCCCAGTCCAACTTAGCTTCAAAAAGTGGGTAGCACACAACTTCAAGGCTTACATTTCTATTTACAAAGAATAGATCTCTCCAGAATTCTTTATAGACCTAGCAACAACTTTTGACTCAGTTGACAGACAGCTTTGGACTTTCTTGAGGAATTTTAAAAATTGTAATTAAACACAAAAATACTAAGACTATGGTCCAGTACCATTGTGAAGGCCTGATAATTGAATCCTTAGTGGTCCGCCAGGGAGTTAGGGCTGTGTTCTTGTGCCTGTTTTATTTAATTTGTTTACTAATAATGTGTTATATTTTCTGTGAAGCCGGTGCTGAGGTCTCCAGTGTCTGACACTTTTACATTCCAATGTTGGCCTGTGCTTAAGATTACGCTGATCGCAAGAACCCAAAGTCCTTGCAAATACTATTTGACACAGTCACATTTTATATAAATACATTGGGGCTAAAAGATCAATGTCAGTAAATTGGTTGTAATGTCAAGGGTCTTTAAGACTATGAAGTCTATTATCCACTGTGTAAAGCAGTTTGCCTATTTGGCTATACTTTATCAGATAACCATCTCCTCAAAGTTTTTGAAAGAAGCAGGTGATTGGTTGTCTATTTACCTTTTTGTAAGAAAATGAAAGTTTAATCTTTTAATCACATGTTAACAATTTGAGGCTAAGGCCTGCTCTATTGCATTGTATGGGGACAGGGTGGAGGGTGTTTAGAAATGACCACATTTTACAAATGGAACAGGTTCGTTTTTTAAATAGGCTGTTAGTAATACACTAATAGCCATCTCCCTTTTCTTCACATGTGGAGCTAGACCTTGAGTTTTTAAAATATCGTTTTATCGTCCCAGTTGTGTTCACTTAGCTTTCTCATTTTTCTTTTTTTTTTTCTCTCAAAACATTACTACTAAAATCATTATTTATCTCATACTGATGCCTCTATCCCGTGCTTGGCCCATGTTGTGAATTGAATTGTGCTCTTCACACCTTATTAGTAAGTAATTTCCAGAAAGCTGATTTGCGGAATATTGAGGCAGCGCTTAGATGCAAATTATTTTAAATCCTTTTAGCCAAGGAAGTGGTTAAATCGGTAAACGCATCCCTTGCACTGATTTTAAAACCAATTGATCTTCAGGATTGTTTGAACTCGTTTCCTTTAGCTAGACATAGGCTGTTAACACGAAACTGAGTTAATTGTTTACCACTTAATACTGTAACCACAAAATAGAATGGAGCATTGGATACAGTAGGTATCTGTCCTTTTTGTATTACCTCTATTGAATCCAATTTGCACTTAATTTTTTTGTCCACTATGTAAGGATTTCGAAAGGTATAGAATTCCTATTTTTAAAAAACTCAATTTTATTCATCGTCATCCAGCATTGGTTTTCTCATTACTTATTCTGACCCCTATGTATGCAAGGGCAATTTTCCAATTTATTTATTCGGCTTTTACATATTTTATTTTGAGCCATAGATTTGTTATCTTGTATAATTTTTATGCCCAGAATGAAAATGCTGAGATGTTCCAATATGTCCACTATATTGAGTGCCACTGTCCACTACTGCTAATGTCTGTCTATATATCCAGTCCTAAGTAAATCCCCAATACAGAATATTATGAAACCGCTTCTGGTCTGATATCTGCTTTTCAAGCCACAGATTTAATTTTAAAGCGCTATCTATTATTTTCTAGTTTTGTTGCTGTCCGTGCCAGGAATGGATGATACTACATCTGAAACGGACAAAACAATCAAACAAGGATGGGACTCTAAAAAGGTACAACAACTTATTTTGAATTGTTTTTATTGTTTCAGTATTCTATTGTCCTTAAGAATGCAGAGCATACCACACAGCTTGTTGCATTAGTTAACAGGTGATGTCACCTCAGTAAATTATATTTCTAATGCTTGAAAATCTGCTTAGAATGGCATGCTGTGCATAGTACGATATCTAGTGGTAATCATGGAGTATTGCTTTTTTCAAAAAGGGACGTCGATCTGGGCATGTCTGTAACATTATCCCTACTGTGACGTGTAGTGTACACATGATCCCTCGTGTGTTAAGGTCCCCCAGAATGTTTTTTTTCCACCATACTGGTCGGTAGCTTTAATGCAGAGCTTGTGTCAATGAGATACATTGCTATACATTATCTTGTCTTTGTTTCACCTTTCGACATTTTGACCTGACGGCCAATCCAGTTTCTGGTCTTAATCTCTGGCAGGAGCTATCACAGTAGGGAGAGTGGGGATCTTTCTTCTTGATATTAGTCTTTAGAGAATGTCTTTTCTTACTTTTCCCTCTTCTTTTGCTTGTCTGGCTGCTATGTTCCTTGTAATAATGGAGAGAACTCCATTTAAATGTTGCCCTTCCTGCATAGAAAGTTTCTTTGGAGGGACACTCATAGGGAGTGTTAATAACTGCTTACCTCGTGACTACGACAAGTGGCTCTGCAAGGCCTGTCGACTCTTTAAGCCTAAAACACTTAAAGAAAGGCGCACAAAGCGATGGGCGGCCTAAACCATGCAGGCCGTTTACCATTCCCCAGCTGACACGCATCGGACAAGGACCCCTCCAGCAGTCACGGCTCCAATTTGGAGGCCCAAGACATTGTTGCAGTCTCCCGACTCCTAGGTGCCCGCCCCCAGCCCCACTAGGCATGCCGAATGCACTGCTGTGGGGGAACCCACTGGCAACAGGGGCACACACGCTCACACCAACAAGACTAAGCGCACAACCCCTGGGCTTCCTTTAACGGTACTGTCGAAAAACCCACTGGCACCCGCAGGCCTGTTTAAGTCTGCGGCGAAGCCTGTTGAACCTTCCAGTTCTCAACCCACTGCACTTCCGTCTCCACATTTGGTGCATGATTTGAAATCTTCGACTGTTCAGGGGTCTCCCTCTAAATTTTTGGCGCCAGTTTCAGACCCGTCAAAACGCACGTCCCTAGTTACTAACACCCTAAATTAAGGGAAAAGTTGCTCAAGGCACTTCCTCAGCCAGATTCACGTGGTTCTGGTCGCCCGATACGCCCTGGTCTTTCTCAGTATTATGTCCAGGCATCTTCTTGACTGTCGCAGTGCTTGCAAGGTCAAAAGGGTCCTATTCAAGAAGTTAGCTTTTTCACTCCCTGAAGCTCCAACTACAGGTTACAGGTCTAGGGCAATGTTTGAGGAATGTATGGACAACAAGGTCTCCAAAGTTGACTTTTCAGGCAGGTTTGATAAGAGCAATCATAAAAGGACTCGCTCCTTTGAGCATCACTCTAGGCCCTGCACGTCTCCTAGACTTCTTTGTTTTCCGCTCTTTCTAACTCTCACGTTCTTAAATTGGCTGACCCCTTGGCAGGTGGTGGTTTATTTTTTAGGATGATCAGGATGAATAACTGTTCTATGTCCCAGGCCAGAATGATGCATCCCAAAATCCTGCCTCCCAGGACCCAGGCGCATGAATCAATACTGATGATCAGGGGGCTTGACCCACTAACCCTGCTCATGATGCAGAGCCTGATCAGATCTTTTTAGACGCTGTGCTTTACATATTTCAGGAGGCTTTCCCTATTGAGAAGTGTTCTGACCCTGTCGCATTTTAATGAATGGATGGAGGGCTCTTGGAAATCCACAGTGTACTTTCCCAAACCAACATGGCCGCTGACATCACGTTGACGCCGGCTGGTGTGCGGTAGTCATGGAAACTGGCTACGTGCAGTACTTGGGACGGACGCGAGGCGCAGGACTGCTGATACCGGTCTGCAGCCTTGCGTCCCTACAAGACCACTTTTCATGTTAGTAACAAAGAGTGGCTCAGAGTAAACACAGCAGGCGGTATGCTCGCACAATATTCTGCCAGCTGTTAGGCTGGGCAATGGGGAGCAAGATATCTAGTTCCCCTAGGGAACTTTATCACTTAGAAATCCATCTTGAACTGGGTGGCACGAGCATCAGTAGTGGGGAAATATGTATTGGGAAGGGGATGGAAGAGATGGCGCCACCATGACAGGAGCTATTCTGTTTACATTACACTATGAGTGAAACAGAGGTGAGAAGACTGCAGTAAGATTCCCAGCACACGCCTTCTGACATGGGCTAGGTGGGTGTGGCTTATGACGTATTGACCATGAGACTGTTGGAGGATATGATAAATGTAATAGGTTCCTTAGTAATGGGTTATATTTAATTACAGGTTGACCTTAATGTTGAAAACCAACATAGCCAGAAGGTTAGTTCACTATAAACATAAGTATCTGAGTTACCTGTACCTGGACACCAGAATCACTGATATGTATTAATCTTTGTAGGTCACAGATGAATGCCACAACATTTACGAAGTTTTGATTTAAAGTACAGTTTACAGCCCTGAGGATGGATAATTTGCTTTATCTGAAACGCGTTGGCACTGATTAAATTAAAATTGAGTTTTGTTGGAATTTGAATTTTTATGTATTTTTGTGAGCTTGGAAGATTGAAATTAGTCATAAAGGAGGTATATAGGCCCAGTTCTTGGATGTTTTGTTTGACAAATGTATAACACAAGATCTCTTTGAGACGGTTATTGAAATGATTGATCTTTAAAAAGTGAAAAAGGGTTTCTGGAAGGATGTTGTCCATCAGGAGTGCATAAGGGTTCCTTATTTGTTCTCTAGTTTAAAGTCCCCTACGGGCTGGAGACGATACCCTTGTGCACCTGAAACTTGAGAGAAAGGGCAATCTCAGTGATAGCCAGAAGATTGAATCAGTTACATAGTGAAGATTTTGCTGGTGCTCTTGCATCTCAGTTTATACCCCTATTGATGACCAGCTGCACTTTATTAACATTCTTAAGAAAGCGGCGGCCCATTTTAAGATTATCACCTTCAGGTCTTGCTGCATTATCTATAAGGCAGTCGCCCTTGAGTCGCCCAGATACCTTGCGAAGAAATTCTGCCTCTCCGGTCGGGCAGCACACCACCAGAAGCCAGGACACGTGTAGGCTTGAAATCCGCCACTGCAAAAAAGAGAGGACCAGAAAACAAGCTTTCTCTGCCTACGTCCCAAGACAATGGAACCACCTCCTTGTTGGCATCAATTCAAAAAGAACTCGAGACACTCCACTTAAGGAGTCTCTCCTCAACACCTAGGCCATCATAGCCCCTCGCACCACCTGACTCGCTAGATGCTGCCCGCCCCTCTCCTCCCCGACACCCAGTATAGCTGTACCCTCTCCTCTGTGCCTCTCTGTATACTACCCCCTGCTGTATGTCTGTTCTGTTAACTCTGAAAAGCGCTCTGTTATGCACCAGTAATGTTGTACACCTCTGTAAGCATTCCGGTTTGTATCTGTATTGGTGCATACCTCTGTAAAGCGCTTTTTTGCTTCTCGAAGCTAGGTCCCGCTCAATAATGAAATACCATAATAGGCAGTGCCTGATTACGACTTTGTCGAAGACATCCACAAAGAAAAGATAGCCGTCATTCTCCCCCCGCCCCCCTAACCCCTCTTCTCAACTCCATAAAGAAGCGTATTGCCCCTTCTTTGCTCACCTCCTCCTTAACTCGGGTAGTGAACCCACGCATTGAGAAAATCTTTCAACCCGCTCCATTGGATCCACTCTATAATCGGGATACACTCCATTATGGATTCCCTGGTGGTCACCATGACCAGAAAGCGCCCAGGCATTCCTTTGTTTGGCGGAGGCTCCTCCAAAGAAGGACTGTAAAAAGATCTATGCCTTAGGCAAAAGATGCCATCTCCGGCTTCTAGTACCCGCATTACCAAGAAAACCACCTTCCTTACCAGTGTCAGTGATGTCCAGTGGGGTCTGGTGCAGGATGGACTGCAGAGTGTTCCTGAACCAGCTAAATCACAGCTCCTCTGTATTGTGCAAGGATGACGTCAAGTAACTAACTCAGAATATTCTAAACAATACATTCGATGGCTGGCAGTGTTAGCGGAAGGTACGCTTCAATGGATTATTTTTCTCCTGCAGATTCCTCATGATGGATATCAATCATCCAGCTCTGCTGTTCGGAAACATTTAGACGGGGGGTGTAGTGGACCTCGACTCGGTCGTCCATCATAGATGCGTCTTATCCGGCTCTCTATCATCCGCCCCGGAAGTGAAGTCAGGCTATATATATATATATATTATATATATATATATTTGAGGCTTGTGGAATCTGCTTAGATTCACATGCTGTGCGTAGGCCAACATCTAGTGGAAGCTGCAGAGTATTACAGTTGTTGTTTTCGAAACTCGAAAAAGGAAATCGACAGGGCGTGCCAGTAATACTATCCCTAGTGTGACCTCCCCTGTACCCATGATCCCTAATGCGTCTAGGTCCCTCAGATTGTTTTTTTTTCGCCTTTCGAGGCGGACGCATATAGCAGAGTTCCTCTTTCGGCGTAAAGCCATTGACTATTTCAATTATCGATAGTATTTCTTTCTATTCTTTCACCGACCTCCGAAACATCACGTCAGTGAAGAAAGAGAAACTGCCCGTCGAAGGACGACTGCAACAGACCGTTCAGCCTTGGAAGGCCACCCCGGGCCTCGGCCCAGAGAGAGGGGGGGGTCATTTTAGGATGTATATATCCCCCTTCCTACAATTTTTTTCACCCAGCTGCCATAGCCTGTAATTATGGAAAATACCCCTTTTTAAATTCTGCCCCAAGTGTAATCGTAAATTCCTGTGGTTAGACAAACATTTAGTTTGTAACTTGTCTCCCAAGAGACCACGTCGAAACGTCTTATCGAGCGTGAAGGCTCTTCAAGCCAAAGACGATAAAGGACCGCTCCACAAAACACTGGGCCCACTACGCCATTCATCTTGAGGCCATGGTGGTAGAAAGCGCCTTTAGCGATGGCAGCAACGCCGCGGGCGACGTGGTAGCTCCAGCTACCCAAGCGCAGGCACCCGACCCCAGAGGACAGGCCAGTGGCCCTGCTGTGGGGACTACACCTGGTGGCGGAAGCGCTACAAAGACACACACCACTAAGCACATAAGCCCAGGTCAAGACTCGACACATGGGTCGAGTGATTGACAGCGTTCGACACCCAGTGAAAGGTCCGCTGAGTCCCAGTCCTCTGGGCAATCTCGCTCAAAATAGTCACACAACAGGGCCCAACCGTCGAAAGACGGCAAGGTTGTAGCTCGGAAAACTCCCTCTGAAGGTCGATCGCCCGCGGATGAAGCCTTGTCCCTACCCCCATCCGAAAATCGACGCTCTACATCAGATGAAGTAGTAGGTCTCAAAAGGGCGGTTAAACACACCTCTGGGCCCCAGGAGGGTGTGGGGGGGGGGGCATCACAAGAAATCCTCTAAAACACCTCATACAGACAAAAGCCCTCTTAGGGAGAAAACCCATCAAAAAGGAAAAACCTAGAGAATCCAGGCCCATAGATAATCCTAGAGAATCTAGGCCTATACCTCACAAGGACAAATCTAAGGCACTACCTCCCACAGATGAGGACTTGGGATAACCACATGTTGAGTTGAAAGTCCTAAGTTCCAAATAATGGTCTTCTCAAGACATAGACAGAGTGATGAGAAGAATGACCTTTATGGCCAGATCTACAAGAAAAACCCTGATTACTTTGAGTTTCCACTCCACGGCCCCCCCCCCCCCAGCTCCCTCTGGTTCACAAGGCTATGCTCTACCTACTCAACCCCCTTCTAAGAGGTCTTGTACTAATGTTCCATTACAGAGGTCAGTCATAGATCATTATGACCCAGAATCAGACCACAAAGAAGATCTCTTTTGTAGAGGCAATTGACCTTGACCCTCAATTTGGTGATGATGATACAGCAGACCCTTGTTATGGGGATGACGAGGACCAAGAGGCTGACCAAGAAGCCAATATGTACTCTATAGACTCCCTTCTTAACCAAGACCCTCCAGTTGTCACTTCTCCTATTGATCAACCCCTCCTCCATGAGGTACTAGCCAAGGCGGCTGTGCACTTTCAGATTGACACCCTGGAGGTACAGGAGGATAAGGACTTTGCAGAACAAATCCTTGGACAGAGACAGTGGCCCAGTTTATCCCGCTACTAAAGTCAGTGCAGCACAGAATACAACCATCTTTAGATGCCCCTAATCTCACACGGGCTGTAAACCCACGTGTAGAGAAATTTAGACCCGCACCTTCAGACCCATTATATATTAGAGGGCAGCTGAAGCCAGACTCTTTAGTTGTGACTAAAACTACACAAAGAGCGGGCACACCACTTGCTTCCTCTGAGGCTCCACCCGATAAGGAGAGCAAAAGGATTTACGTCATGGTTAGAAAGGTTGCATCTTCTGCGGCTTATCAAACAAGAATAACAAACCATGTAACACTTTTGGCCAGTTACAACTGCTTTACTTTCGTCTGCCCCAGAGCCACTGAAGTCCTAGTTAGCACAGGTGGCTGCAGATGGGAGGGAAGTGTCTATCTGTCTTCTTAAGACCAACTTTGACATGGCGGACAATGCTGGAAGAGTCATTGCACAGGGGACTGTTAATAAAAGGTATGCATGGCTGCGCCAGTCAGGTTTTAGACCAGAAACGCAGGCCACCCTAATAAACATGCCTGTTGAACCTAACATGCTCTTCGGTAAGGCTGTTGAAGACACCCTTAAAACAGCAAAGGACGAGTATGACGCACTTAAATCTTTGGGTCAACTCACCAACAACCCTTCCGAACAGAGGGGTAATGGCAATTTTCGCCGTTTTCGAGGCCAAAACTCAACGAGGATCCAGCTACAGTCCAGGTCAGGGTTCCTCCTGGGGAAATAATCGAGGCCAATCCTCCCAGGGCTACCCTAGAGGACAATGCAGAGGTCGGGGCAGAGGCCCTGCTCAAGGTGGCACACCACCTCAGAAGCAGTGGCATTCTGCTTCAGTTGCCCTCCCATGCTTCTCCAGTAGGACGACGCATTTCCAGCTTCACCCATACATGGTAGGCAGATCACCTTAGATGGGTGCTGTCCACAGTAGCAGGCAGATACTGTGTAGAACTTCTCCAATGTCCCCACGACCAACCCCCATGACAGAAAATCCACTCGGAAGAACACCAGCGTATCCTTATCAAAGAGATAGCCACACTTCTATTAAAGGACGCCATCAAAGTCGTCCCAGCCAACCAGGTAAATGGGGGTATTTATTCAACTTACTTCCTTGTGCCAAAAAAAGATCTAACAATGTGCCCAGTATTAGATTTGCGCCATGCAAACAAGTATGTCAAGCCACAAAAGTTTCGCCTGACTACGCTACAAGAGGTAATCCCTCTAATAAAAAAGGGAATTACATGGCAACACTGGATATGAAAGATGCCTATTTTCATATATCAATGTTCCCAGCGCACAGAAGATTCTTGCGTTTCAAGATAGTGAGCCAGTACTACCAATTCAAGGTGCTGCCCTTCGGAATAGCCTCGGCTCCAACGGTATTCACAAAGGTGCTGGCAGTGATGGCAGCGCACCTGCGCAATGAGGCATTCCCAGTGTACCCTTACCTGGACAACTGGCTCATTACAGGAGAATCCCCCCTGTTTTGCAGACAAAACTATCGGAGAACAATCGACCTCCTCTGTCAATTGGGCTTCTCAATAAACAAGAAAGTCCAGCCTAGTGCCAAGCACTTATAAACCGTTCCTAGGAGCTGTCTTAAACACAGAGGAGGGGTTGGTCTTTCCGTCAGAGGGAAGAGTCCAAAATATGTTGTTGCAAATACCACATTATCAAGCCGGCCGTCAGAAAGGGGTGCGCAAAGCGATGCACTTGCTAGGCATGATGGCATCTTGCATTTACTTGGTTCCACACGTGCACAAGTGCATGCAACCCATGCAGGAGTGGTTGGCGAAACAATGGTCTCAGGCAAGCGGTAAGTGAGACGATCTAGTGGTCGTTTAGCCAACACTGGTACAAAGTCTTCGCTGGTGGAAGAAAGAAAATCTACTCAAGGGGCAACCCTTCTACGATCCATAGATGCAGGCAATAATCACGGCGGATGCCTCTTGCTGGGGGTGGGAGGGCACACTACCTTCACCACACAGCTCAGGATCTGTGGTCTCGCGTGGCCGCTCAGAACCACATCAATCTGCTAGAACTTCTGCCAGTATTCAAGGCCCTTCAGGCGTTTGAATCCCACTTAATGAACCAATCTGTGCAGGTCCTGACAGACAGCACTACAGCAATGTTTTACATAAACGGGGGGGTACACGTTCTACAAATCTGTCCAGACTTGCACAGTAAATTTCGAAATAGGCACTCAAACAGAAAATATTCATATTGTCACTGCATATTCCAGGGGAACTCAACTCTTCCGCAGACTCATTGAGCAGAGATCCCCTACCAGAAGAACACGAGTGGCAACTTCACGCAGAGGTCGTAGAACACCTCGTCTCTCTATGGGGTTTCCCACAATAGACTTGTTCGCTACAAGCGAAAACGAGCAATGACCAGACTTTGCATCCAGATTCCCCCAGCCAGGCTCTAAGGGGAACGCCCTATGGATGAACTGGCCAGGGAAATTTGCTTACGCTCTTCCCCCCCCCAAACTCCCCAACACCTCTCATGAGGAAAGTGGTGAACAAGATCCACAAGAAACAGATGAAGCTCATCGTAGTGGCTCCTGTGTGGGCAAGACAACCCTGGTATCCGCATCTGCGCAAACTGGCGATGTGCAATCCATCAAACTCCTGTGCCCGTACAATCTGCTCACCCAGCACGGCGGGGCTAACAGTGCACCCTCTACCTTGCTCCATGAACTTGGCAGCATGGCCCCTGAAGGCAGAGTTTGGACATCTTAATCTGCCTCAAAGATGTATGGATATCTTGAAGGAATCCAGAAAGCCTAACACTAGGCACTGTTATTTTGACAAGTGGAGGAGATTTGTAATTTGGTGCCAGTCCAAAAAAATTGACCCCACAGAATGTACTCCTTCCCACATTCTTTCTTATATGCTCCACTTGTTAGATGCCGGGTTAGTATTCAACTTCTTAAAGGTCCACCTGGCGGCGTTGTTAGCATATACCACTTCCCATAATAAAGTCTCATGGTGGAAGGTACCTGTCATCAAAGCTTTCATGGAGGGAGTAAAGAGACTCCACCCTCCAATTTCGAACTCGTCGCTAGGATGCGATCTGTGTTGTACTCCCTGAGCTCACGGGACCCCTTTTCGAGCCAATGCATAAGTCTAGTCTCAAACACCCCACTTACAAAACTACCTTCTTTGTGGTGATCACTTCTATAAGAAGAGCTAGTGAAATACAAGCATTGTCTTTGCAGGACCCGTTCTTTGTTGTACACAAGGACAAGCTGTTTTACCTACTCACCCTAGGTTCTCCCCTAAGTTCATCTCCAAATTTCATGTAAACCAGTCTATTGGAGCTACCGGCTTTATTCCAGGAACCCACCAACTTAGCTGAGGTAAAACTCCACACACTAGATGTGAGAAGAGCGGTCCTCTACTATGTAGACAAGACCAGACCGCTTAGAAAAACAGATCAACTGTTTGTCTCCATAGCACCAGACAGAGAAGGTGACCGCATTTCAAAGAATGCCATCTCTAGGTGGATAGTCAGATGTATACAACTTTGCTATTCCCTATCAAATAAGACACTGCCTTTTATGCCCAGGGCTCACTCCACAAGAGGCACAGGAGCCACCCTGGCTTTCATCGCAAATGTCCCTCTAGACAGCATTTGCAAAGCAGCTACATGGAGCGCAATACATACTTTCACTCCGCACTACTGCATTGACACTCATTCCAAGACAGATGCACAAGTGGGACAAGCGGTTCTAAGATGTATGTTCGCTCATGAACCTTCTCACATCCCACCTCCTAACACTGTATGCTAATATATGCACAGCATGTGATCTAAGCAGATTCCACAAGCCTCAGAAGGGATACATTACTCACCGTAATCGTATTTCTGATGCTTGTATCTGCTTAGATTCACATGCGCCCACCCTTCGTCCCCTCAGAGAGAAGGCGAATGGACGCTTATGAGCTTGTCTGATACGTAGCTGCTTGGATACAACTGTACTCATGCTACACCTCATGTCATAAAAACAATTATCTAATGGACCTCAACGCGTGAGAGATGGTGGGTACAGTGGACGTCACGCTAGGGTTAGTATTACTGGCATGCCCTGTCGACGTCCCTTTTCGAGTTTTGAAAACTGTAATACTCTGCAGCTTCCACTAGATGTCGGCCTATGCACAGCATGTGAATCTAAGCAGATACAAGCATCAGAAATACGATTATGGTGAGTAATGTATTGCATATATGTATAATCGTGTCACTATGCCCCATGCATCAGTAGCTTTTTGCAGCGTGTTTGCACGCTGCATCAGGAACATGACTCGTTTACTCTGTTTTCTTTTGTACCTTTTTTTTTGTATGTTTTTTCAGAAAACCTCGACACAATGTTTCACAGGGTCTTGTGTATCAAGCGATGCTTTGATTGCGAGGCCAACATCTCGGTAACAGACCTCTCACGACGTGCTTTTGTGGTGCTTAGGTTTTGGTTACGACACAGAGACCCGAGCGGTGTGCGCAAAGATGCAACCCAAACCCCTACATGTGAGGGCCGAGAAACTTGCTTTGGGCTGACCGGTCAGCGAATCTCTGATGCAATTCCACGTTTGTTCCTTGGAGGCCGAGACGGAGGAGCCCACTCCCGACAAGGGAAAAGAACGACATTGCAAGAAGACTAAAACTGTCCCACTCCAGGAGCCATTCCTTGTCTTTCTCGCGGCACCACTGCTGCAAGTCAAGCTCGTCGGGAGAACGAGGTAAACCCTTCCAAAAACTTCCATGCTGGATATGTTTAGCCAACAAGATGCTGTAGGTGCGGCTCCAGCCCCGACCAGCAAGCCTTAGGGGCAAAAGCGGCGCTCTGTGCTCCCGACCCCAAGCTAGCCACTCCGTAAACATCAAACGCCTTTGGGCACCGCACCTACCAGGCATAAGTCATTGGAGGTTCGTAAAACCGAGGCTCAAGATGCCCATTGGTTATCCAAGTGTCCCTCGGCTCCGAAAGAACTTTCTGCATCAAAAGCTTTGGCTTCGAAACCCATTCTCAAGCCCTTGCGCCGACAGTTGCCGATGGTTCATTTGTGCCACTGTCGATCGGGTTTCTTCGACTCCATGCAATCCGTATTTGGCATTGATGGCCCAGTCGACCCAGTTTACACGGGAGCAGGCGGCGCCTATTTTTTTCGACGACCAGACAGATTTATTGGCCCTAGCACAGGGTCTACAAGACGCCAGCAGTCTGGATACTTCCCCAGACCTTGAGTTACAACAGAACCAGCCCTATACCCATGCTAATATCAAGTTCTGGGATCTGGTTCACAGGGTTGTAGATACCCTTGTGTTGAAGGCTTCCACCACACCTCTTCAGGGGTACGAGCTCACTGACATTTTGGAAAAGGGTCCCACAGTTGAGCATAATGTGCCTTTCAATCCAGCCATTGCGGATCCTTTAGCCTCCTTATAGTAGCATCCTTGTACTATTCCCCTGTGAATGCCAATTTTACAGGGAAGTATAAGCAGGCAAGAGGAGACCCTTCTTTCCTCGCCACACACCATTCTCTGGAAGGGTTAGTTGTACAGGCTGCCACTATTTCCACTATCCACTTCTAATCTGCCTATGGACAGAGAGGGAAAGTAATGAGACGCGTTGGCCAGAAAGGTGTTCACCTCTGCTCAAAGCCACTAACATACAATGTAGATTTGCCAAGTACTCCTTTGGCTTATGGAAGGCTGTCAAACATGCTGCTGAATACGCTCCTGAGGATGCCATGCAGAATGTTTCTTTACAGCTAGTGGAGGATGGGAAGGAGGTAGTCAAGCAGTAATTGCAAACAGGCCTGGATGTAGCAGACTGCGTTGGCAGAGCAATGGGTTCAGCGGTAGGGACGCCAAGCCGATCTAAAAGCTTCTGGTTTCTCTCCAAATGTTAAAAACAGGCTGCTGGACACACCCTTTGAAGGTGACCTGCTTTTTGGTCAGAAAGTGGGTGGATCCATGGAGAAATGTAAGGAATCCAAGTTGGCTTCTAAATCATTGGGTATAGCGGCGCAGCCAGACAAACCTGCCTTCAGCTTTGCCTACAGGGGCAGAGGCTATAGATGTTATGTACCCTATGGCAGGAAGGCGCAGCTCCCGTAGCCCCGGCAAGGGCAGAGCCGCTTCTTGCATCCCGGAACCAGCATAGGGGCATCTAGAGGCCAGCAAGCAGCAGCAGCGGCGGGGGGCACCCACACCCTCTAAGCCGCTTTGATTTTACCCTCACGCGTTGCACCGGTTGGTGGACGGTTGTCAGGGCGTTGGCGCCAATGGCAGGAAATAACTTTCGATGCCTGGGCCCTGCAGTTGATTCGGTTGGGTTATTGTTTGCCTTTTCTAAAGAGGACTCCAGAGTGACCTCTACCAATCCAACCGGGACAGGATCTCCAGGAGGAACTGAGTGCCCTGTTATTGAAGGGTGCTGTGGAATAATTAGCTCTGATCAAAGAGGGTTGGGTTGGTATTCCTGGTATATTCTAGTATCCACGAAGGGAGGAGGTCTGTTCCATCCTAGACCTCAGGACCTTCAACAAGATCCTCAGGAAGGACAAATTCAGGATGGTGACATTGAGAGAGATTCTCCACGCTCTCGAGCTCCTGGACTGGCTAGTCTCATTTTGTTTTACATTTTTTTTTTTTCTCTCCATTTGCCGATGCACCAAAAGCACAGGATGTTCCTAGGGTTCCTCATAGGGCACAAGCACTATCAGTTCAAAGTGCCTCCCTTTTGGTTGACCTCCGCGCCAAGGGTCTTCACCAAGCTCATGGCGCTTGTTGCAGCCCACCTCATGAGATTTGGGGTCCATGTATTTCCGGACGACTGGTTGATCTGAGGGAAGTGGACGGGGCAAGTCTTGTCTCATCTGGAAGACACCTGCCTACTTCAGCACAGGCTGGGCTTTTCCCTCCCATTTGACACCAGTTCAGCGGCTCCACTTCATCAGAGCATTCCTAGACACCTGGGTAGGGAAGGCTTTTCCTCCCGAGGAGAGAGTCAGTAACATAGCCCAGATGTTGCATTTATTTCAGAACCACACCACCCTTCCAGCGGCTTCTATCCTCCGCCTCTTCGGTCTCATGGCCTCCTGTATTTCCCTAGTGCCAGAGGCCAGGCTGCGTATGAGATCCCTCCAGTGGCTCCTGAGGGATCAGTGGTCTCCCAGTATCTGGGAGTGCTCACGGATCGCCTTTCAGTGTCCGGCTGGTGGAACATGCGCAGCAATCTATTGAGCGGGAACCCTTCTGGCCTCCTTGGCCCCAGGCCCGAATTGTCACGATTGCATCCCTGAAGGGTTGCTTCGCACCCACTGCAAGGATTCGCAGGTGAGCGGCCTCTGGTCTCCATCAGAAGCCAGGTGGCTTATCTGATGGAATATCTGGTGGATTGGATCTTCCCTCTCCACTACGTCTTCCACCGATTCCAGTCATCCCTTGGGTGCTCAGGAGGTTGAAGAGATTTCGAGCGACCACTATCTTGATCACCCCGGATTGGGCGAGGAGACAGATCTCCTGGATCTGATCAACTGTGCACCTCACTGGTTGCCTCTGTCTGGATCTCCTAACCTAGTTGGAGGGTTGAGTGCTCCACCTGACCCCGTATTTCCTCAACCTACATGCTTGGCTCTTGAGAGGATGAAATATGACGACTGGGACCTCTGAGGAGGTACTTGAGGTGTAGCTGGCTGCACGCAGACCTTGTACAAGATCTCTGTATGCGTGCAGGTGGAGAAGATTTGAGGCATGGTGCAGGGAACGCGAGACTGACCCGATCTCTTGCCCCACCACCACAGTGATGGAGTTCCTTCTGTCACTGGCCTCTTCAGGTCTTCAGGTTGCCACAGTCAAAGGATATTTGGAGGCCCTGTCTGTGTTCAAGAGGTCCCCAGACCAAGGTTCCTTTTTTACGATTCTGGTCTTGGCCCAGTTCTAGAAAGGCCTTCTCAGCCAGTTTCTGCAAACCCCTTTTGTTGTCCCCGCTTGGCATCTTAATCTGGTTTTGACCTACTCGATGCGGTCTCCGTTTGAGCCTATGGACTCTGGGTTTTTGCAGCTGTTGTCCCTTAAAACAACCTACTTGGTCGCAATCACATCTGCCAGGAATGTTAGCAAACTTCAGTCCTTGTTCTGCAAACCCCCCTTTCTGAAGTTCTTTTGTGAGAAAGTCTCTCTTAAAGTCAGACCCAGACTCCTTCCTAAGGTGGTTTCAGAGTTTCATCTGTCCCAGTCTATTTTACCTGCCTTTTACCCTCTTCCACATCCTGAGGAAGAGTTGTTCCACTGCCTTGAACCCAAGAGAGCGCACATCCGACTTTAAAAAATCGGTCCAGTTGTTCGTGGACCTTTCCTTGTCTAGAAAAGGTCTTGCCATCACTAAAACCCTGCCACGTTGGATTATTTTGTGCATATCCGAGTGTTAACAATCGGCAGGCAAGGAGCTTCTAGTGGGCATCAGTGTCCACTCAACCAGATGGGTTTCAGCCTCTACAGCCCTCCAGACAAGGGTTCTGGTTGGGGGATATATGCCAAGCAGCTACTTGGTCATCCTTGCATACATTCACCAAGCACTCGGCCCTCTGGCCAGGCCTATACAGTAGGGAGAGTGGGGCCCCGTGGTTTGATTCTTGAGAATGCATTTCCTTTTCCCCCTCTTTTTCCAATCTTGTCTGGATGCCGCCCTTTACCTCTACTACGGAGAGGACTCCATTTTAAGTTCTGTCTGTCCTGTAATGGATAGTACCCGTGGAAGGACACTCACCGAAAGTGTGACAAGTGTATGCCTCGTGATCAGTCTTGCCAACTTTTTCGTCCAAAGGCACTAAAATATTGGCGCATGAAGCGGTGGGCGTCCTATGCCATGCAGCAGGCCGAGAGTGGCTTCCCAACGGCACAGGCGCCTCGAGTGACGATTCTAGCTGTAGCCACGGCTCCGATGTGGAGACCATAGAACTTTCCGCAGAACCATCAGATTCCCAGTTACCCATCCCTAGTCCCAACAGGCAGGCCACCGGTACTGCTATGGGGAGACTACATCCCGGCGACAGGGGCACACCCGCACCGCAGAAGGATAAACACACAACCACAGAACCACACGACCTACCTCAACGAATATGTTGAGAAAGCAACAGACGCCAACGGGCCCACCAAAAGTTTTGACGGCACCCACCGATCCACACGATCAGCTGCCCTCCCCACATCTGTCGTCTCGGCATGCATCCGAGCATTCCTCCCATAAGGGCGTCTGTTAAAAAATAATTAGCATTGACGCGCTAAGAGCGCGTCGACCCCAAAGGTTTTGGCGCTGCCGAAAACCTCGACAACCCCTACATGCATGTCAAAATTTCTCCCTAATTAACCGGAGCAGCGGGAGAGTCTCGCAAACATTTTGGTGAATAAGCCGAAAGGCACATCCTCTCGTCAAGAGGAGTATTCAGAAAGGTCTCGGCCCCTTTCTAAGACTGTCTGACAAGGCTCCTCCTTCTGAGGACCCCTTTTTTCGTGGAGAGCCTTTCACTCCTCTTGACCCCTCTGGTTCTTCATCATGGACCAGAGTGAGGTTTGGGAGCTGTCAGCATTTGTAGACTTCTCTGACACATTTTTCACCCTTAAGAGACCGAGGGAGGAGGATTCTTGCCCTAGTTTCCCCAAAGTGCAAAAACTCGCCAGCCAAACTCCACAGGAGGAGGTTTTTGAATTCTCTGAACCTGAAGAAGTCTGAGGATACCTATGACCAATAAGACGATCCCTTTGGGAAGGACACACCTGATCCTTGCCCAGATTGGGGCCAAGATCGTCCCGAAGAGGAAGCACCTTGTCTTTCCCCCACTCCCAACACCTGACCCAGATGCCATTTGGCTTGATCCCCCCCCCCCCTCCTCGCCACTACAGAGACAAGCTTCACCTGTTGACGACCACATGGCATTTTATGCAGTCCAAATTGCTATGCAGGAAGTACTATGCTTGAAGTTGTACAAGATACTGACTTTGTGGAGGACATCCCGAAGGAGAAACCACCTGCAAATCAGGCAGTACCCCTGCTGTATTCTATCAAGAAGTGCATTGCACCATCTTTGCTGTCCCCTTCACTTACAAGGGACGTCAACCCTCCTCTTCTGCCCTGTTGTACATCCGGGTGCATGTCACTCAGACTCCCTAATAGTTACTACTGCCTGGAAGAGGGCCGGGGTACCATTTTCTACTGCAGAACAGCCCCCCGACAAGGACTTCAAAAAGTTGTACGCCCTGGGCAAACACAATACCACTTCAGCGGCATATTCCACAAGAATTGCTAATAACACCACACTTCTTGCAAGTTATAATGATGTGCAGTGGAACTTACTCCAGATGGGTCTCCAGGACGTCCCGGAACTTGTACGATCACGCCTACTGACAGTTTTTTCAGAAGGGAAGCAGGTGACCCATAAAAATCCTAAATAAACACCTTGGATGCAGCTGAGACGGCAGGATGGACCCTAGCTCCGGGTACTCTTCTCAAAAGGCACGCCTGGCTCAAGAACTAGGTGTTTAAGCCAGAAACCCAGGCCTAATAAACAAACCATGGAAGACACATTTGTTTGGTAAAGCGGTGGATGATGTCTTAGAGACAGCAAAAAGAGCATGAGACTCAAGTCTCTTTATCAAATCGCTGCTGTCCCATACCAACCGCGGGGGTGGTAACTCTCGCTGCTCCTTTCGGGGGCAATCTTTTTCCTGGTCCCCACACAGCCAGTATGGAACAGGGGGTACACACTCTGGACAGCGCCTAGGTGACACCACTCACCAACAGCCGAGAGGTCAGCGTAGAGGCAAAGGCAGGGGTAGAAACTCCACCCAGAAGAGGCCCCCCGCCTCCGCTCAGAAATGACTCTCCAGTCAGGGGTCTCTTCCCGTAACTCCCTGGTCAGGGGAAGTTAAACATCCTTTCTTCACGCATGGCAGTGGGTCACTTCAGACCAGTGGGTGCTCAAGACCATAGCCCACGGTTATTGTATCAAGTTCCACTGGCCACCTCAATGATATCCACTAACATCTAGACGCCTATTGCCAGCACACCTGAAGATTCTGCTTGAAAAAGTGCAGATCCTTCAAGAAAAGGGCACCATAGAAGTCGGCCAAATTTATTAGGTAAACAAGGGTATTTATTCAGTTTACTTCCCTGTACCCAAAAAGGATCTCGCCATGCGCCCTGTGTTAGACTTGAGCCCAGCGAACAAGTTTATGAAGCCACAAAATTTGAGAATGACAACATTGCAGTAAGTAATCCCTCTGTTAACACAGGGATTACATGGCAACATTGGATATGAAAGATGAAATGCATACTTTCTGTGCGCTGGCAACATTGAAATATGAAAGTACCTAAGGTGCATGCTAGAGCAGTTCAAGGTTCTCCCCTTCGGCATTGCCTCAGCCCCAAGAATATTTACGAAGGTACTGGTGGTAGTAGCGGCTCACCTACGCAGGCAGTCATTCCAGTCTATCCTTACCTAGACGACTGGCTAATAATGGGGGATTCGTACGGAACATGCCTATCAAATACCCAGAAGACAGTAGACCTCCTTCAGTCTGGGATTCTCGATCAACGAGAAAAAGTCCAACCTAGACCCCAGCCAAGTCGAGCAATTTCTGGGAGCTCTAATTCAGACCGAAGACTGGCTCGTCTTCCCCTCCAATGAGAGGGTTCAAAACGTGCTGTTCCAGGTCCCTAACTATGTAGCCAATCGCGAGGTGACTGTACGCAAAGCCATGCGATTGTTGGGGATGATGGCCTCCTGCATTTATCTAGGCCCACACCCAGGGCTATCCATACTGTCACAGAACACATGGAAATGGGCTTTCAAACACAAGATGTTCCTCCTGGCACAACACGTTCCAGGAGCACCCAATCTTGGCAGATGTGCTCAGCAGAGACTTCCCACTACCCGTAGAGTACGAATGGCGATTGCACGAAGACATTGTTCTTGACGTCTTCGAAGAATGGGGTTTCCCAGAGATCGACTTGTTCTCAACCCTGGAGAACGCACAATGTCCAGATTACCCGTCCAGGTATTCGATGAACCGTCTCTGGGTAACATGGTCAGGTAAATGTGTCTACGCTTTTCCCCCCTAATCAACCAGATAGCGCACGTGATGCACCAGGAACCAGTCACAATGATTCTGGTCGCACCGATGTGTGCCCGCCAACCCTGGTTCGCCCATCTGATGGCGATGTCAGTCTCACTTGCGAGGAGGCTGCCATGCCAGTACAACATGCTGTCACAGGACAAAGGGGGAAACATTCCATCCATGTCCGCAAACTCTCAATTTAGCAACCTGGCTCCTGAGGTCATAGAGTTCGGACACCTTCAACTACCTTAAAGATGCATGGACATACTTAGTGAAGCATGGAAGCCTAACACCAGACATTGCTACTCCAACAAATGGAAACGCTTTGTCATCTGGTGTAATTCCAAGAGCATCAATCCCATTGACTGCTCACCAATACATATTGTCCTGTACCTGACTCGCCTACTGTATTTAGGTCTGGTTTTCAATTCCCTTAAGGTCCACTTAGCTGCACTTTCAGCTTACACCACGTCACAGAAAAAGGTTTTGTAGTGGACAATTCCAGTAATCAAGGCTTTTATCGAAGTGGTTAAAAGACTTCATCCGCCTATTTCCAACCCATCTGCTGGATGGGACCTGAATGTGGTACTAACTAGATTAATGGGGCCTCCCTTTGGACCTATGCATAAGGCTAGCCTTAAAGCACTCCCGTACAAGACTGCCTTCCTGGTGGCAGTCGCATCAACAAGGAGAGTTGGTGAACTGCAAGGCCTTTCTGTTCAAGACCCATTTGTCACGATTCACAAGGATAAGGTGGTTCTGAGCACTCGCCCACGATTTGCGCCTAAATTCATTTCAACGTTCTAGGTGAACCAATCAATGGAACTACCCACCTTTATCCAGAAACCCACTAACGTGGCAGAAAGAAGCCTCCACACACTTGATGTGAGGAGAGCAGAGATATGTTGCCTGGAAAAGACTAAACCACTAAGAAAAACAAAACTGTTTTTCTGTTTGTGGCAGCTGGTAGAGAAGGGGACCCTATCTCCAAGTCAGCCATCTCAAGGTAGATCTTAAACTGCATCACACTGTGCTACACTCTTGCCAAGAGAGATCTGCCCTTCAAGCCTAGAGCACACACTACTCGGTGCACTGGGGCTTCCATAGCATTTATTGAAAATGCTCCTCTTGAGTCCATTTGTAAAGCAGCAACCTGGAGTTCTGTGCACACCTTTACACAACACTACTGCCTAGATACATACTCTAAGTCTGACTCTCAGATGGGACAAGCGGTTTTAAAACATCTCTTCTCTACTGTTCCTTCACACATCCCACCACCATCTCTGGGTACTGCTAGCTAGTCTATTCACAGTATGTGATTCTAAGCAGATTAACAAGCATCTGAATACATGCATTACTTAACGTAATAGCATTTCTGATTGTATCTGCTTAGATTCACATGCGCTCACCCTTCCTACCCTCTTGGAGTAGAAGGAACATGGACATCTTACATCTGTCTTTCTCTGTACTCACTCACAAGAGTCATAAGGCTCCCTCACGGCAGAAAAAATACAATCGGAGGGACCTCGACGTGTAAGGGATCTTGGGCACACTACACGTAACGTTAGGGATAGTGCTACAAGCACACCTATGTCGACGTCCTCAATCGATCCTCGAAAGAAAGATTCAATACTTCGCGATTACCACTAGATGTCGACTATATGCACAGCATGTGAATTGAAGCAGATATAATCATCAGAAATGCTATTACGGTAAGTAATGCATGTTGTATATATATCACTCTTTCAGGACCAGAAATATTACCATTATTCCCTTAGTGTTCATTTTAGAATGTGAGGGTAGGATTTCGGACACTGGAAAGTTTGCTTTGGACATCTTGACATTGGACAGACCCTTCATTTTGGTTGAGGTAGGGAAAATGCCTCCTAGAGTAGGGCCAGTAAGGGCTTTTCCAACCCTTTTTTATTTGAATAAATGTTTGTAGTAACAAACTTTAGTCCTCTGTGTCGGTCTCATTCATGGCTCCACACAGTAATTTGCTAGAGCCTGCGGAAAAAAGCCCACAAAGGAGATGGCTGTGTGAAAGGAACCGATTTTAGGGGACCGCACAGGGAGGTGGGGGTCATAGTGGGATTCCTAGAAGCAGATAAACACTTGATGTTCTTTGTATGACTCCAATATTGGTGAGTTGATAACATTTCATCATTGCTGCTTGATTTGTCTAGGGGAATACATTGTACCAAAATATAATCAAAAAGTATGTTCCTTGGCAAATCTGTAAATCCACTGATGAAATTAAATACGTGCACAGGAACAGTCCTTATTGCATTAGTTATACATGAATACAAGTTACAATGTTAGTTGGTTCTAAAGCAAACTTCTGGTCAGCCTTTCTAGCTGATCAGAGTTCCTTTATTTAGCAGTGTCCAAATGCAGCACCAAGGTCTTTGTTGTGGTGTCAAGTTGCTACAATTCAGGATCTTCCAGTCGATTGCTTTTGTTACACAGACTGAGTTAATCCAAAATGATCATAGCCACATGTCTTTAGTTGAAATGTTCCTCTATGCTACAATTTGATGTCTGTGGCCAATCTTACTTCACATAAAGCAATAGTCTGATTTAGCTTTGTGATTTCATTATGTGACTTTGATGCAATTTCAAATTTTGTACAGTGGCAATCGAAAGAAAGGCTGGTGCTACAATTGAGGCAAGCCTGTTCTTCCTAAATAACGCAGTGCTGCACTTTGAAGCTTTGCCGGCCTTCCTGTTTCGACCAGATATCTATATTTCTGAGGCTTAGATCATCTGGAATCTGCTTAGATCACATGCTGTGCATAGGCCGACATCTAGAGTATTACAGTTTGTTTTTCGAAACTCGAAAATGGGCGTCGACACAGGGCGTAATACTATCCCTAGTGTGACGTCCACTGTACCCAAGATCCCTCACGCGTCTAGGATCCTCAGATTGTTTTTTTCCGCCATACTGGTCGGAAGCATTTTGCGGAGTCCCCTGGCCTTAGCCATACTTTTGCTAAAATATTGATTAATTTACATCCTTTCCCCATCCCAATGTCTAACTTCGACACTCGAAACCGGCTGGAGAAGAAATCTACCGTCGGCTGCTGCACGACGGATTTGGGCCTCGGAAGGCCTCTGGCCTCGGCCCGGGCCTTGGAAGGCCTCTGGCCTCGGCCCTGCAAGTAGGGAGAGTGGGGGGTTGGACATACTCTACACTCTTGGTATATAGGTACACCTTATACATTTCCTACACTTAACAGCCCGCTGCCTCAAGGTGAGTATGGAGGGTACCCCTTTTCAATTCTGCCCCAAGTGCAATCGCAAATACCCTTGGGTCGACAGGCACGCCACGTGCAATCTCTGCTTGCCGAGGGACCACCCCGAAGCGAACTGCAGAGCGTGTAGTAGGTTTAAACCTAAGAAACTTAAGGACCGTTCGACGAAGCGTTGGGCCCACCACGCCAGGCAGGCGGCCATGGCAGCGGAGGGCGCCTTCAGCGATGGCAGCGACGCCGTGCTTTCAGACGGCGAGGGCATTACGGCGTCGAAAGACAGCCGAGCGCAGGTCCCGGACCTCGGAAGGTCGTCCGACAGGGCGGCTATGGGGAAGACCCCCGGCGACACAGGCACTTCACACACCACTCACACTAAACACATGAAGTCCAACCGAGACTCGATGACGTCGAGTTCTCGGAAAGAGGCACAAACAGAACGGTCTGGATCGGTGTCCTCTGGGCGTTCTCGATCGAGATCGCCGCATGACTCCAGGCAATCATTCACTCTTGCCAAGAGTGCCTCGCTCCATAGGCTTACAGAAGTTCGATCGTCGGAGGACGAAGACGACTTCCACCCCCAGGCCGCGCTCCAGGAGTCGGAGCCCACAGACAAGATCAGCGCGGCCCCACGTTCGAAGGACAGGGACTCTACCCCCGATCCTCGATGCCAGGCGTCGAAAACATCCGGAGCCACTAAGGGACAGGGAAAACATTTTTCCACTCACAGGGAGGGGGGAAAACAGCAGAAGAAGCAGCCTCTGCACTCTTCCACACCTGTGAAACTGGTCGAGTGATGACATAGATAGGGTCATGTCAAGGATGTCTTCTTTGGCAGACTTTTACGATAAAAATCCAGACCATTTCCTTTCATATGATCCACAAGGGGCTACTCCCTCAGGCTCTACTGATCCTATACCCCTGAGCAAGAAGCCCCGGTTTGAGACACCAATGAGGTCTACAGACCCCTTCGAGGTACAACCATACTCGCGGCAATACTCACTGTATCAAGGAGAGACTTCCTTTGGTGAGGACCAAGATTTTGGCATGGTGGAAGAACAAACCGGGATGGGCTACTATGGGGATGATGAGGACCAAGAAGAGGAAGAGGAAGACCCTGAAACCTACAGAGTAGATTCCCCGGTAGAGAAGGAAGCCCCGGTTACCGACTCCCCTGTCGATAGCCAACCCCTCTTGAACAAGGTTCTCGCACGTGCAGCGGAACATTTCCATATTGACACCCACGGTGTCCAGGAAGAGAGGGACTTCACCAAGGAGTTAGTGGGAGAAAGGAGGCCTGTTGCCCAGACCATACCCATCCTTAAGTCTATTTAGCAAAGAATAGACCCGTCCCTGGTGAACCCAAACCTCACCAGAGCAGTCAATCCCAGAGTTGAAAAACTTTTCAGGGCAGCCCAGTCTGACCCTCTCTATATAAGAGGACATCTGAAGCCAGACTCCCTAGTTGTCACTAACACTCGTAAGAGGGCTAACACCCTTGTCATAGTCCGAAGCTCCTCCAGACAAGGAGAGCAAAAAATATATGGTTTCGGCAGGAAAGTAGCCTCAACGTCCGCCTATCAGGCAAGGATTGCAAACTTCACCACCCTGTTGGCCAGCTACAACTGCCATCAGTGGGAAGAAGTTGCGGCACTCGTAGCCTCTGCACCAGAACCCTTAAAGGGCCAGTTAGCACGAATTTCCGCAGAGGGTAGAGCCGTGTCTGGTTGCATTTTAAAAGCAACTTTTGAGGCCGCGGACAACGCAGGCAGATTGATAGCAGAAGGTACTGTTATCAAGAGACATGCGTGGTTGCGGCAGTCTGGTTTTAAGGCAGAAACCCAGGCATCATTGTTGGACAAACCGGTGGAAGCCGATCTGTTTGGTAAGGCGGACGAGGACGCACTGACGAATACGAGACACTCAAGTCCCTTGGCCAGTTAACCAATAAACACCCTAACCAGAGAGGGAATAGTAATTTTCGTCGCCCACGCGGCCAAAATTCCCAGAGAGGATCTAACTATTCCCAGGGGCAGGGTACACAGTGGAACAACCGCCAACAGTCTACCCAGGGTTACGGCAGGGGTAATAGGAGAGGACGTGGTAAAGGAAGAGGCAGCCCCAGTAAAGGAGGCGGCACGCCTCCACCAAAGCAGTGACGCTCAGTTCAAGGTCCCTTCTCACGCAACCCCAGTAGGGGGACGCATTTCCAACTTCACCCAGGCTTGGGAAGGGATCACATCAGACAGATGGGTGCTGTCAACAGTATCCGCAGGGTACTGTATAGAACTACTGCAGCGTCCCCGGAACCATCCTCCACGACAAAGAGTACACTCTTTAGAACATCAGAAGATTCTCCTCGAGGAGATCGCCAATCTGCTAGCAAAGGACGCGATAGAACTCGTCCCGGGACACCAGGTAAATAAGGGTATTTATTCAACTTACTTCCTTGTGCCAAAAAAAGATTTGACAATGCGCCCAGTATTGGACTTGCGGCCTGCCAACAAGTATGTCAAGCCCCAAAAGTTTCGTATGACCACGCTACAAGAGGTAATCCCCCTCCTAAAAAAGGGGGATTACATGGCAACCTTGGATATGAAAGATGCCTATTTTCATATTTCCATGTTCCCAGCGCACAGAAGGTACTTGCGCTTCAAGCTGGACAGTCGGCACTACCAGTTCAAGGTACTGCCCTTCGGGATAGCTTCGGCACCAAGGGTATTCACCAAGGTACTGGCGGTGGCGGCTGCACACCTACGCAGGGAGGCAATCCCGGTGTACCCTTATCTGGACGACTGGCTCATAACGGGGGAAACCCCAGTAATTTGCAGGACAAACATTCAAAGGACTATCGACCTCCTCCACGAATTAGGCTTCTCAATCAACGAGAAAAAGTCAAGCCTGGTGCCAAGCACCTCCAAACAGTTCCTAGGAGCAATCCTAGATACTCAAGAGGGGTTGACATTTCCTTCAGAGGAAAGAATTCGGAATATACTACTGCAAATTCCGCAATATCAGTCCGGTCACCAAATAACGGTACGCAAAGTAATGCGTTTGCTGGGCAGGATGGCGTCATGTATTTACCTGGTCCCCCACGCGCGCCTGCGCATGCGTCCCATGCAGGAATGGTTGGTGAAACAGTGGTCTCAGGCAAGTGGTCAGTGGGACGATCTAGTGGTCGTTTCGCCAACACTAGTACAAAGCCTTCACTGGTGGACAAGAGAGAATCTTGCACAGGGAAAGCCCTTTTACGATCCCGAAGTACAGGCAGTAGTCACTACCGATGCATGTCTGACGGGGTGGGGAGCTCACCATCTCCACCACACAGCTCAGGGTCTCTGGTCTCCCTCAGTGGCCAAGAACCACATCAACCTGCTAGAGCTTCTGGCAGTATTCAAAGCGCTTCAAGCGTTCGAGCCCCACCTACTAAACCTGTCAGTGCAAATCCGGACGGACAGCACAACAGCCATGTTCTACCTGAACAAGCAAGGAGGGACTCGTTCGCCAAATCTGTCCAAGCTTGCCCAGAAAATCTGGATATGGGCACTCAGACGGAACATCTTCCTGTCATCACAACATGTTCCAGGGGAGCTCAATTCCCTAGCGGATGCTCTGAGCAGAGACTGCCTCCCAGAGGAACACGAATGGGTTCTACACAGAGAGGTCGTAGAAGATCTCTTCTCTGTGGGGTTCCCCCACTATAGACTTATTCGCCACAAGCGAAAACAGACAATGCCCAGGATTTGCATCCAGGTTCCCCCAACCAGACTTCCAGGGGAACGCCCTGTGGATGAACTGGTCAGGGGTGTTTGCGTATGCTTTTCCACCAACTCCTCATCAGGAAGGTGGTCAACAAGATGAACAGAGTTGATGACGCTCGTCCTAGTTGCTCCCATGTGGGTAAGACTACCGTGGTTCCCATACCTACGCAGGATGGCGGTGTGCGAGCCCATCAAACTTCCGGCCTGGTACAACCTACTGTCCCAGCACCAACGTCAAACAGTGCATCAGCAACCCAACTCAATGAACCTGGCAGCATGGCTCCTGAGGTCATAGAGTTTGGACACCTCAAATTGCCACAGAGGTGTATGGACATCCTAAAGTAATCTAGGAAATCAAACACAAGGCACTGTTACTTTGACAAGTGGAAGAGATTCGTTATCTGGTGCCAGAGTAAACAAATCAACCCAGTTGATTGCACTCCTTCCACTATTGTTACATACTTGCTCCACCTGCTAGATGCAGGATTGGTTTTTAACTCACTGAAAGTTCACCTGGCAGCATACACCACTTCCCATAACAAGGTCTCGTGGTGGAAAGTACCAGTAGTTAAAGCCTTCATGGAAGGAGTAAAGAGACTTCACCCTCCTATTTCAAACCCACCACCAGGGTGGGACCTTAATGTGGTGCTATCTAAGCTCATGGGCCCCCCTTTTGAGCCCAGGCATAAAAGCAGTCTCAAACACCTGACTTATAAAACGGCCTTCTTAGTAGCTATTACTTCTATAAGAAGGGTCAGTGAAATTCAGGCTTTGTCAGTGCAGGATCCCCTCCTTACTGTCCATAAAGACAAACTGGTTTTACGCACACACCCTAGGTTCTCACCTAAGTTTATATCAAAATTCCACGTAAACCAGTCCATCGAGCTTCCGGCTTTCTTCCAGGACCCTCAAAGCTCGGCTGAGGTGAAACTACACACCCTAGATGTGCGTAGGGCGGTCCTCTACTATGTAAATAAAACAAGACCGCTAAGGAAAACAGATCAACTGTTTGTCTCCGTAGCTACAGGCAGAGAGGGGGATCGCGTCTCTAAAGGTGCCATCTCGAAGTGGATTATTAACTGTATCCAGCTGTGTTACTCACTCTCTGAAAGAGCTCTGCCTTTCACGCCAAGAGCCCACTCTACTAGAGGCATTGGGGCCACTCTGGCTTTTATTGCAAATGTACCCCTTGACACCATTTGCAAAGCAGCTACTTGGAACTCTATTCACACTTTTACTCAGCATTACTGCATTGACACCCATTCCAAGGCAGATACACAAGTGGGACAAGCGGTTCTAAGACACTTATTTGCTCATGACCCTTCTCACATCCCATCTCCTTCAGGTACTGCTCGCTAATCTATGCACAGCATGTGATCTAAGCAGATTCCACATGCCTCAGAAGGGATACATTATTCACCGTAATCGTATTTCTGATGCTTGCATCTGCTTAGATTCACATGCGACCCACCCTTCCTCCCCTCTGAGAGAAGGCGCATGGTTGCTTGTAGTCTTGCCTTTCTGTCTATCTGCTTGGATTATCTGTACCCACGCTACTCCTCATGCTCCCTCATGTCAGAAAAAATACAATCTGAGGATCCTAGACGCGTGAGGGATCTTGGGTACAGTGGACGTCACACTAGGGATAGTATTACTGGCACGCCCTGTGTCGACGTCCATTTTCGAGTTTCGAAAAACAAACTGTAATACTCCGCAGCTTCCACTAGATGTCGGCCTATGCACAGCATGTGAATCTAAGCAGATATAAGCATCAGAAATACGATTACGGTGAGTAATGTATCCCATATGCTGCTGGTGAATCCTTTGAGATTTCCCGTCAATCTTAGTAAGGGATGTAGTGGTTTGCAGTGTCACTTTGCAGGAAACAATTAGGTTGGTCTTGGGGATGCATCAGAAGCTGCATGTTGGATCATCTGGCTGCACACAACCTGGACTGCTTCTCTGTATTCTTTACACAACCACAGGTAGGAGACTCTGTTCTGCTCTCATCTGTGACTAAGTCACATTACACAGCACCCCTTTTTGGGTGGGTTGGAGCTACGGGGACCAGGAAGACCTGCTTGCTGTGCAGTGCCACCATGCTTTCTGAGAACAGGGATCGTGTAATCAAACTAAACAGTCCTAGTACTAAAAATGACTGAGCTCTGCAGTTGGGGGCAACCACCAACTACAAAATCAACCTTTCAAATACAAAACACATATAAATACATAAACATTTCTAAGCCCATGTATCATTTTCATATGCACAGTTATTTTAGATAAAACCATAATAATTATACGTGATGCAAAACACACATTTCATCATAAGAATAATTACTATTGTTGTCTCGGTGAAGATACAAATAGTATAATGATTCAAGTATGTCTACTCTGAATTCCAAACAGTGTTAATCAAATTTACTAATCAAGTAATCACTCAAGTTCATTATTGTCATTCGACAAAATGGCATCTAGATAATGTATTATAGCAATCCTGATTGCCAGTTTCGTACTCCTATATTTCATTTTCATTCATTGGAGTATACAGACCTAACAATTAGCTCAAGTAGATTTTTCCCATCAAGATTAAAGCTGAACAGATCACTACCAAATGCTGCAGAGTTTCTCGACAATGCAAGTTGTGACAAAATCAACAATAATGTAATTCTTTAGGAAGGAGTCCTCTCCTTACCATTATTTCTGTTGTTGGTAAAAGATTAAATCTAAATCACGTATTGTTGTCTGATGTAAGGTGAAGGAAACTTTAACATGTAATCCGACATTACTCGTAATTTTTTATACCCAAATAACTCTTCATTAAAGTCTTTATAGGTGCAACATTTAGCTCTATTACATATCCAATCATATTGGTACAACTTCAACTTGGCTCGATCTGGGTTTGTTAAAGTTTCTATAGATATGGATGCATCAGATAGCGCATCTAATACACAGCTTCTCCATTTATGTGGAAAGATATGGGGTGTGCCAACAAGATGGTACGCAACTGTGCTTAAGATGTTATTTGCAAAGCCAAGTAAACATTTTTGAAGGACTACACATCTTCCATATTAACTGTACAAAAAGCGAAACCAAGCCGAATTCGAAGCAGATCATGGGAAGCGGAGTGCATTTCGGTAATTTTAGCACAGATTTCCAGAATCGAGCGTCACATAAATCCCAGACGTTGTGCTTCATTGGAAGTTTATTTTCGACTCCATACAATAAAATAGGCACCACTTTGACTTGATAGAACATCATCATGTGGTTGTATGAAAATTTGCCATATTTAAACACTAGTATATTTGCCTGAGATTTCAAAGTTTGCAATTTGAGATTCAGTGATGTAATATAAGCACTTTCATGCAGTGTGTTATAAATTGTTAGACCCATATATTTATACTCTGGAACATTCAATAATTCCACATTTTGCAGGTGCCACCTATATTTTCTTTTGGGAGATGTTTTTGTTCTTATGACAGATGACAATTTGTGTCTTTTCCAAGTTAATAAGATTGTTTTCCAATGAATATGCGGATAATTTGTTCAGTAGATTTTGAAGCCCACTAGGGGTTTTGGTAAGACAAGATCATCCGCATATAACATCCAGGCTATGCACTGGGGGCCCAATTATGGTGCATCACTTGTGATGTTTGAGAATGATTCGCCCAGATCGAGAACAGATTAAATAGAAAGGATGCCAAAATACAACCCTGTTTAAGGCCTCGCCCTGTAAGGATCAATTTAGAAAGTAAGCCTTCCATTGTAGGGCGAACTTGCAGAGAAGTGTTGGTGTGTAGTTGCTTAATTATAGCAATAAGGGAAGAGGGACAGGCATAACAAGCTAATTTCTTGTAAAGTAAATCGCGATCAACAGTCAAAGGCAACCCAGAAATCAACAAATGCCAGATATAATGGCTGGTTGCGGGCTGCACATTGAGAGTTTAACATGTTCAAAGTATTAATATTTGGGGATGTCCCTAGGCCAGGCACAAAACCTGCTTGAAATGGATCTCTCTTTCTTAGACTGGATGCACAATTATTCAAATCCCTGAGAACAATTAGATTAAAGATTTTTCCTGGGGTGTCCAAAAGGGCAATAGTCGTGTAACTCACTGGATCAGACCTATTACCTTTCTTATAAATTGGGAAGATAATGGAATGTTTTCATGATTGAGGTAATGATTGTGTTTGGATGATGTTAGAAAACATATTAAATAATATTTCTGGGTATTGCTTCAATGTGAAGTTCGAGAGACCATTGGGCCCTGGTGCTCTCGATTGACTTGCTTTGTTTATATAATAAAGGATGTCTTCTTTATCAAAAGTTAGGGAGAACTTCTCTGCAATCTGTATTGTGTTTGGGCAACATGATATATAAATTCGAGAAATGTTTAACCCAAGCCTGTTCTGAGACGTTATTTGACTGATGAGCAATTTGATGCCCTGAGGTTGTTTGATTAATGATGACCCAGATTTGTGCTGTGTTCTTCCCAGCTAGGGCACTCAGCATTCTTGAACCATCATTTTGATACAAAACTGCCTTATGAGTTTGTAACCAATTCTTATGCCTTGTTTTTAATTGGGTTATAGCTGCTCATCTGATGTCTATCGGGAGTTTCAAGGCTTGTCGTTTTTTGAACAAAACATTGTTTTTGCTCTTTTTACTTCCTTGTTAAATACGTGTAAAGTTGGAGCTTTGGCTACCATTGATTTGTTCGTCTGACATTGAAACAATTGCATTAGGTCATGATATACAATTTCTTGACTTTGGCCCACATTTGCTTTATGCAGTTCTATTGCATAGAATCGATTGAACCTTTTCAAAGATGTTTCACTCCATCAGTCTATTACATCCAGCATTAACTGTTATGAGATTTGCAGGGTATTAGTCATTTGCAAATTCTATTACATTCCAGTGCATTAACAGGCTATTGTGATCGCTCAAGGTTGTAATGTTAATGCAGAATTTGGTGATTTCTGCAATAAGGGGCTGATTCACATAAATGTAATCAATAATTGGAGAGGAGTTACCTCTATGCCATGTCGGTTGTGGGGGTATATCATCTGCGAAAGTACCATTCAACATCTGGAGACTGTATGATTCAACAAAATGGTTCCATAATGTTAGTCTACTACTAGGCTTGGATTTTCCCAGACAATGCAGATTTAAATCCCCTGCTATAATTACATAAGCTATGGTTTTGTCATGCAAAATTAGATCCATTAAGGAAGTCATGTCTCTCATAAAAATATGATCGGAAATGCCAACAGGGTTCCAATATAAGTTTATCCGGGCATATGATGTATTACCAACTTTGAGCTTTATCATCTGTAAAAATGGATTTGGAGTGGTCCAATTCTGATTTAAACAACGAATTTTGTCTAACAGCTATGAGTAGCCCAGAGGTTGGTCTGACATGGTTAGGTTTTTTAGCTGGATTGAGATGTATATCATATTTATCCAAAGTTGGAGCTATAGTGAGCCACGTCTCTTGGAACATGGCTATATCAATGTTTTCAACATTGGGATTAGAATCGTTTAAAAGATGAAGGAACCCTCTTGTATTCCAACTAATAAGAGAGACTCGAGTTCGCTTTGTGGACTTGCCTAGTTAATGCATATTTTGTTTGAAATGACAGTTGCAAGATTTTTCAGTAATTTCTCTCAAACACAGGTCAGCATTATTTATATTACCCCTCCCTTGGGTGACTACAGAGAGCAAGGGATATATTGGGTATACTTTTTTAAATTTAAGTATTCACATCTATAATAAATCCTAAGTCATATAGACTATTTTTTGCTAACCATATCGTATTAAGGACAACTCTAGAGTTTATCCAAAGACTGACCGAGGAGAGTGTGTGTGCATCTTCAAATTCAACCAATTGAATGTCAACAGAATTGATATCCTCCAGTTCTGGGATTTCCGAAAAGATGGTAAGGATAGACTCACGGTTCAGATCATACTGAACACTAGGGGATGGGCGGCACGAGATGACTAACGAATGTAAGGCTGGTCTTTTGCATTTCCTGTAATAGATTTTTTTCATTGAGCTATGTCTGGCCTGGCAATGGTGGGTGCTGCCAGAGTTTTCACGTCAGTGGCGTTTGCAATGGCTGGTTCCATTAGCCGATGAATCTCTGGGGCTAGTGCCAAAATGATGTTTGTGCCTCCAGATTCAGAGTCTATTACTTTTTCTCTAGGCGGCAGCGCGAATTGTACTGCATCAATCTGAGAGGTGGGTTGAGCCGAGTTGTGTTTTGATATTGTTTGAACTAAAGAAAGACCTGACGGATCATGAGTTTCCTTAGGGATCACATGTGAGTTTTTCGGAACTTTATCCATTTTATGTGCTACATGATCCTGGGGATAAGAATTTTGGCCAGTCTCAAAATGATTGAGATATTTTTGCATTGGTTGAGCTGTCATATAGGCGTCAACAGCACACCGGCTCTCTTTTCTCTGAGTTTCCAACATCTGCTGTGAGATCCCATGTGAGAGAATGTCATATTCATTTTGATCTTTATTTTCTTGTGGGGACACAATCGGGACAGGGCCGGTTCTATTATCAGGTGGCACAACTGCAGCCTCAACTGGCTCATCATGGGAACCTTGTTCATGGCATGCTTGTTGGCATTATCTTTTTGTGCCAAAGCCTGTAGTTGATATTTCTTAGCGATGGCATTCAAAACCACCTTTCTGAGGATGAATTAGTGTTTTAATAAATTGTTTTTTTGACGTGCAATCATTTTTAGTAGTGACCATGTTTTTTGTTTTCTTCATTTGCCCTACTACCTTTTTTTGATTTGTGTTAGATTTACAGTCTTGTACAGCCATTTCTCTCTCTACGGTAGAAAGCCCGGGGTCTGGGTTTTGTTCTTCCGGCTCCTTGAGTTTGTCTGCTTCCAACCCATTTGTTCCCAGACTCCTGAATTTGCCTTCACCAGGTTTTATTTTTACCACATGTTGAGGAATTTTTCTGTGATTGAGCTTGCGGCCTTTTTAAGACAATGGAGGCAATTATTTGGTTTGTTTTTACTACTCCGATGTTTGCATCCGTGACTAGTTGTAACACTACACCCATTTTTGATCTTATCTTAAAGATGGGGGATATTTTTAAGCCATCTTTCAAGTGTGGTGTTATAGCCGTGGTTTGCTCATTCGTCACTTTTTCAGTTTGTGAGCCTCTAAGATGTCATGAGGCCCGCTTTTCTTTCTCCCTCTACAACGTCTTTAGGGGTCTTCTCTTGATTTATTTCTTAGAGTTCCTATTTCTTCACGTGAGTTGTCTAGTGTGGTCACTTCAATGATCACCTGGTTCTTATTTACTGTTGGTATTTGTAAATTAACAGCTCCGTTTAAGAGGAAGTTAGCATCCAAGTTTTTATTTTTGGCCATCAATCGATTTTTTTTTTCTTTTTTTTTTCTTTCACATTTCCTTTTAACTGCTTTCCCTTTAAGTCTTTCCTGCCGCATAGCTTCTTTCTTTCTTTTTTTCCACCTAGAGATGTGCTTTGTGGACAAACTTGTTCCTCTTGTGTCTGGCTTTCCACTTGGCCAGGGGAGATGACTGATGTTTATTTGTCGGATCTTCATCTTGAAAATCTTCCCCCACATTGCCCAGTCTCCAAAATTCCTCTAAGACAGAATCTGAGAGTGGTGTGTCGTCCATCTGTGAGCTCTCTTCCTCTTCGCAAGCTTTTTGCCGTGGTTCCAGTTTTTTTGATTCAAGAGTTGTAGTTGAATCAAGAGATCTTGTTTCATTGTTCCATCTACCTCCTCAAGTTTGTTTTCCAATGCAATAGATCTTTGGATGGCAGAGAGGTCCATACCCTGCTTCGCTGATTCGAGCTTCAGCTCTTGTAGTTGTTGCAGGGCATTTGTATTAATGACGATACAGCAGCCTACCACCGCCCCATCCAGCGAGGCTACCTCGTGTCAATTCCAGCAGGGAGCCAGTTTGCGGTTTGACTTCTCCATTCAACATTTCAAAGACAGAAACCAGCGAGTTTAATACACAATTAAGTGCACTCAGAGTGTTATCATTTGAGTTAACTCCCAACTTGAGCGACTTCTGCTTGCTGGTTCCTGTTGTCCAAGTATGTTTCTGCTTCTGACAGATATCCTTCCTGGTCGAGATTTGACAGCGCCAGATTTTTTCCCGTGCCAGAAAGGTCCAACTTCACCAGCAGTTGATCACTTATGTCAGTGATATCCTCGCAGAATAACTTTTGGTTCTGGATCTTTTGTTAGGAATCGACATGTACTCATTGTCAGCGATTGGGGCAACTTCGCTCAGGATTGTTTTTTTCCCCAAAGTGCTCTTCTATTTCTTTTTTTGTATTTTTGTTGTAGTATTTGTAAATTCCAACCCTCTTTTCCAATTTTCTGCCAAGGTGGATTCATCTTCCTGTGCTCCAGTAGTTGTAGCAGGTGTAGAATTCGAAGAATCTACATGCATTTGCATTTGCACTTGCACCTGCTGTTTTCCAACAGTTGGCAGCAGACCCCTAATGATGGTGTCTAAAGGTCCCTCTATACTACCATCGAGGGGGCTGCTGAGTATGCTTGAGCTCCTCCCATTCTGGGGCTCTGAGGTCATCCTGAGTTGGGTTACTTGGCAGCTTCATGGCCGCTTCTGTCTTCAAATGTAAATGTCGATTAGTTGATGAATTTACTTCCCTTAATTCAATTGCAAGAGAGCCTTAGTGGAACCAGAGTTCCTAATGGGAACCTGATTAGATGGTTAGAAAGTACCTTGAATTTCAACGCTCTGTGATTCTAGTATTGTTGATTTCTCTCTCGGGCGGCGGAATCAAAGGAACATGGTTCCAACAGTCTTCAGACGCGTGATTTAGGCATAATTGGGACTCGCTCTTTGTAGAAAACAATTAGTAACGCATGCGGTTCCAAGGCTAAAGGCCCGCAGTCACCGCACAGAATCTCAGCGGGGCCCCGTCCTAACAATACAACTTCTAAGTGGCAGGCGTGATTTTGTTGGGGTTAATGGTTCGGGTGCCAAAAACCACAACTCTCATTCATAGACCTTGAACAGGTTGACCGCCTGCCACTAATAAATAATGTTGGTGTATACAATGTCAGGAGGGTTAACGTAAAGAGTGAGAGAGGAGGGGCTCTCTGCCCAGTCCCAGCCAACAGCGCGGGACGGGCAGCACTAACTATGCCCACTCTTAGTAACCCTTTACAGAATAATAGGTCCACAAGCGAGTGTGTAGGTACAGCGCTTTACCTTGTATTTGTTGTGGTCAGGTTCTCTACTTTAAACTAGAGCAGCTCCGGCAAAGCAGCAAACAGCGAAACAGCAGGTAATGATGCGCCCTTGACTAGCGCAGGCTTAACATTAATGTGAAATGTTTATTCCTGTCTGCCTGTTAACTATTGAAAATGAAGAGAATTCCTCGTTTTATTTTATGAATTGGAGAAGAAGCAGATTTGGAAATGGCTAACTATTTAAAAACTGTTGATTTGGAAGGTTTTAAACCTACCGCTACCCACAGCAATAATTTGACAAGAGTTGGCTTTAATTGCTTGAAGGGACATGGTTTTAGAGCTATGCAAAAATCATAACACTGCCTAAAAAACCGATTACTTTTGCCGAAATGTCTTTACACAGTTAAGTTAGATCTATTTATAACGAGGTTTGTAGCAGTGTCCAGCTTTGCTTTTCGAGCTGGAGATATAGAAAAAACTGATGTGTGCACTATGAAAATAAAATCCAAAAATATATGCACAGGGAATATGTGGGTGCAAAAGTGATATATACTACCCTCAGTAATATAGTACCCCCATGTATTTGTGCAAATTACCATGCTCCATGTTTAGATGTGTACGACATTTTTTTCTAATCTTTTGCCTACACTGGACGTCATGTTGCCTAGAAGGAAATTGAGATGTGTACAATGTTTTCAACCTAATAAGGCAGAAGATCAATTTCAGACTGGAAACATTTAATTTTATATTGTACAATGATGCATGGTTTTAGCAATAACTCTTGCAGAGATTTTCTTTTCTTAATGCAACCTAATCTCCAGATATCAAACTATTCCATAAATGGTTTGAAGAGAAAGATGAAGGATTAATTGATGCATTGGATTGATTGTTAAACTGTGTGCATTTTTGGCTGTTTTTCAGAAGTGTTTTTAAATGAAGTTGATAGTTTTTCATATTCGATGTTTGATAAATGTTAAACCTGAACACAATATGCATAGTATTACGTTTAACCTGTGCTTGTTTACAAGACCTAAACATTTTTTTTTTAAGTGTGTGCAGCTCATTACTTAGTCTGTTAACTGTACCTACACACTAACCCCAGTATCCTAAATCTAGTTTACTGCTCAGCATATGCTACCTTGCAGGGGTTTGCTAAAACCAAGTGTGAGAAAGCCCTTTCGAATCACCAAGGTTGGTCTTTCAGAACCCTCCCAAGAGATTGGTTTTGAAAATCCTTCTTCACCAGAAGAAACCTTGCATCTCTAGCAGTACTAATGTACCAGCTACAGGAACAAAGACACTATATTGCCAACAGTGATTTCCCCTCCCCTTCCTTGGTCACCACTGGCAGAAAAGCATGACTGTTCAGCACGCAGGTCCGGGGCAGGATATCCTGATTTCTGAGCAGTTTGAAAACCTGTACGACTCGCGGGTGCTGCAGATAATTTGATAAGGTCACAGTGGAGTCCCTATGCTTTTCAAGAAACAATGTTCTCACCATAATATAACCAAGCTATTTGTGAAAATAAAAATGTTTGTTCATTTCCATTGGCTTTAATGGATCTCGCAGCTACTTCAATGCTTTACTGACTAATGGAGTCAAGTCGTTTTACTTTAGTTCCTTTACTCTACTCTCCTATTTTGCCAATATGGTCACGTGTGCAGGGGGACTCTGTCTCCTGTGGCAGATTTTGTGTACGGTTACTACAGCACGCATCACCTTACAGTATAGTGCTGCAGAAGGTACTAGGGTTCCTCTTTTCTTTTTTATTGTCTCCCCAATTCAATTTTATCAAGTATTTTTGTACAGCAGAAAAGGTACATCATGTTTGATCAGTCAGCTGCCACAGTTCTGAAGAACCCAACCCTGCAATTTGCGGAGTCTGTCCCTGCTCAGTGGTCTTATTATGGAAAATTAGAAGTTGGGATGTGGGCTGTACAACTGGGTTAACATTCACGGCCTCCCGAGTCAACCCAAACTAATGAAAAACCTTCCAGCCCTCCCCCATTCTAGAAGCGCCCCCCCTACCCCGACTTCCCTTGAAGGGGCTATTGCTTGGGTCTATATTTTTCAAGGAAATGGGCACATATCATTGCCCTAGAGAGGACATTGTTGTGCAGCATGCCAGTTGCATTTGCCATGTGGAATAGTTCCCACAGCTTAGTTGACAATTCACTTTCGGTCTGCAAAAGTTTACTTTTCCAATGGATCCTTAAGCATGCTCTGGCCCATAAAGTGCAAATTGAACCATATGCCGGGAGGGCGCTCCTCTACCCCTCCTCCACAGGCCAAACAGGACCAACAAAGGGCTCCCAACCCTCTGAATTCCACGGGGCCCCTTATCCATCCCAGTACTTCCTTCCAGAATGCACTTGTTCAAATCTGACTTCATCTCCTATCTCGGGTCCACTTGATGCTGGAACCATGACGATTGGCAGCAGTGAATTTTGTAGCACAAGCTGGTGAGGAACTGCGAGGTCTGCAGCATGGTAGCCCAAACTCTGAGCTGGTCAGCCACTGGGTGGTCCAGGGGCACTTCCGAAGGCTGTTCTTTGCAGGACTCTGTGCTGACCCTGAGAATGGATGTTCCGCAACTCCAAGGGTCACAGCTCCTTTGCAGGACTGCTGAAGATCTTCAACAAGACGGGGCTCTTCCAGGACAGCAGCAGAGGTTGGTCGCCAGGAATTCTTCCCATGGTCTCCCTACAGCTTGCCGCTGGACAGGATACTTTGCTCCTTTGGTTTCTTTCAGGATCTCTGAAAAATCGGTGCAGCGGTCCTCTTATCCAAAAAGCTAGATAAGAGCCAAAACTCTACCTAGCAAATCAAAGATCTTGCCCGCAAACACCCCCAAGCAGTGATCCAACCACGGCCACTGGTGGCACAGCTCATGCATACCATTCAGACACACCAAAACCAGTTTGTGGATTGGGGCCATAGAGTCCCAACCCAAACATACACGACCCTGCAGAAGCCCGCAAAAAGTCTATGCTTTCACATATACTGGAAGTCCATATGAGGATTGTCCTACGCCTCCAAGGCCAGGAAGAAGGGTTAATGGCAAGATGGGCAATGGACAAAAGAAAATCCTTGTGTCACGGCCACGCTTGGACACTAGCCACAGAGGGTAGCCAAATGCGGTAAGGCGAAGTAAAATGCACACACAAATAGCAAAAAATAACTGCTGCCACCAGCTCGTCCCTTAAGCACACCTAAAGTAACCAAAAATCCTCTGAGTGTTAGCCTAGGGTAAAACAAAGTGTACTACATTGTCTCCCATTTAGGCTTTTCTCCCACTCCTATCTAGGTGTCGCTGCATTTACAGTTGAATCCCAAATGTAGGCTTTCAATCAGAAGGAATGTGGAGTAAGCCAGACCGGAATGGAGTGCTGAGAGCAGTCCGAATGGGTGGGAGATTTAGTTGTACCCTTCACTATAGTGTAAAGCGGGTAACGGGAGAAAAATGTATCCACCTTAATTGGACTACTGACATGGAGCCCTAGACGAAATTGGGAGAGGCATGCGTCCTGATCTCGGAACTAATAGACCGAAGGGCACAGGGAGCGCATCTGCCCCTGGAGGATTCTGGGGTTCGGGGGGGGGGGGGGGGGATTGCTGCACACCAGGGTGTGCTAAGGGGTAAGGGACATGGGCAGCACTTAGTCTGTACACTTTGGATGGAAAGGTACCGCCACTGAAAAGCCCATTGAGGACCCACTCTTCTGCACACAGCGTAGAAGTGGTAAGTTTGGCACTCCAGAATATATGACCGGGGAGGGGACACTGGCCACAGCCGATCAAAACAGTGAGGGAGGATATGGTACCGCCACTAAACAACCCTACTAAAGCCTTTTTTTTAAAAAAATAACTCCTCCTTATGCATGCGCCACTCAAATTCTGAACTAAACACACCTATACCTCTACAGCACAACCAACCGCACACACTTCACTACACCACAACTAAACAAACCACACATAGCCTCGCACATCAGCACATCACGGCTACCAACCAAAAATCACACCTACGCTCTGCAAACGATGTATACCGAACTGACGCTGCCAACAGCACATCACAGCTCCCTTGCTCTTTTCTCTGGCTCAGTCCTACTAACTTACACCCGCCCCGCCCCTTACTCTCTTGCTTTACAGACCCGCCAGAGCGCCAAGGTACCACACAGCTGGTGATATTGTGTTGTATAAGAACCTTTAACATAACAAAAACCCTAAATAAGAGTCGACCTGGGGAGAAAGTTACAGCCCTTTGTACTTGGTATTAATGATATTTACACCTTTGGGATGCAACCCAGTGTGCTGAGAGCAAAGGTTTTGTGTAAAATATCAGTTCAGTCAATGCACATACTGTGTTTTACCAAAAATGAAATGATACAATACGGATGGCTGCCATAGAAGTAGATGTCTCTGCACAGCCAGGCAAGTGGTAGAAGGGATTTGGACCTAGGATAGAGTTGGGGGGTGAGACAGTTTGCTACTGTGGGTGAGGGAAGCGCACAGCTTGCTCAGAACTTGGTATTGGATCGGTAGATACTGCCTGTGTTGTGAATAATGTGATTGGCTGTTGCACCCGCCGGGTGTCAATTTCCGGTAGGCATGTATTTAACAGTTTGTTAAACTATGGGACAGGTGGTGTTGTGCTCCAGTGACTAACCCCCGCCCCCCACAGCTCAAGGAACCTGAACAATGTGTATTGATCGAGGGAAGATAAACAAATTGCTGGACCTCCGTGCAGCTACTTCTGTTGGGGAGACTTCTGTGAAAATGGTGTAGGCCTAGTACCAGTTGGACCAGTTGTTCAAATGGAGGCAAGATGCTGTTAGTACAATCGTAGGTCTTGGTTGCTGCCGGCTGTGGTTGCCTTGCAGGAGAGCCAGAGTCCTTGACAAGAGGCAAGCCTGTTAATGTCCTACTATGCACATCGGGTGTGGGAGAAGAATGTGTTCGACAGTGTTCGGCGAGTGACAGGCGGTAGCTGCGAAACTCCTATACAACTGGTCACCCTTCTGAACACCTCGTTTTGCTTTTTGAGGTAAGAGAAAATGAACTCATCTGTAATTATGCCTGGTAAAACGACGACAAAAAACAAACATAATTTCCGGAAGAGCAAACCACATGGAAAATGCTCTGGCTAACAATGTGAGGAGATTAATACTAAAAACCGTGAAACGGTGAATGTTTCTCCCACTGTTACCAAAGATCATAAAACACAGACTTGTTAAACTAAACCTCACTGTGACTCCGCCCACATTACAGATTTTTTCAAAGTGGGAACGAAGTTCAACCAAATGCATGCCAACCTGTTGCTGTTATCACAGCTGAAATCCATCCGTCGACAGTGGGCACAAGCGACACTATTCCCCCCCCCCCTCTCTTCATATGATTTGATCGATGATAACTCCTTGTTGGAATTATGCTACCGCCTGTGTGGGACAAACAGAGCTACGGCAGAAGCAGAGGTCGCAATGGTGGACCATATGAATGACAAATCAGACATGCAATTGCCTGAAGTAATGTGTAAAATGTCTTTGCCTTCACCACGTCTTTCAGGCCTCCCTAGCTATCAGATGCCTGACATGACCACGCAGCCAGAGGTCATTAACATTATGGACCACAATGGATCATGCAACACTCACTGTATGGCTGGGGAGAAAGAAAAAAACACACCTCCAAGCCATCCTCATTTCCTTCTATTGACCTACTACACTTCGCTTTGAAGAGTTTGATAAAGTTAACCGATCAAACCTTGAAAAATGGACAGCTATTAGCCTCACTCATGCAATTGAAAGACACAGTACATGTAATTAGTCGGCCAAAAAGTACTAACAATAGCCATAGGGAAATAATAGATGAATCTCTGGCTCCTATTCATCCAGTTTAATCCATTGAAGTGGCTTATTCGTATAACATTACTGAATCACCTCTAAGATATCTTACTCATAAGGGTCGAAGGAAGCGAGCGAAAAAACAGGCAACGTCCACTATCGCCAGTTCTTTCCAACATTCCATAAAAAGCAACATTGAGGGTGATAATAATGAATATAACCAGCCATTGAATTCGACAGTTGCTTCACTAGTTGCTATCAAAGCCACAGCAAAGTGCCTTAGGAAGCGCGTCAACAGGAAGAAAGAGAGCATCTGCCAAATTAGGAACTTTGACTAGCTGGTTGGCTACCAATGATAAAGTTAAAGTGAAAACACCCATTACCCCTACCATACAGAGCTCTGTGCCTAATATCTCCGCCGAAACCAGTGATACCGCTACTCATGGATTGGGAGGTAGACAACCTTGTAATAATATACATGAAAATGATGCACATGGAGAAGTGTGTAATGATAGCGTAACTGCTAAGAACATCAGAGTGGTCACAATCAGCGAAAGAATGGACAAGCGAGCGAACAAACCATTTAATAGACCCCTACTACTCGAACTTTGTGCCAAGATTCCTGCATTGCGCATTTTTAAATCTTGTGACTTTGAATTTGTGCAACCACTAAGATGTCAGTTTGGGGCTCTTTCACTTGGCCATTGTGTTCTTCCCTCTACAGCCTCCCTAATTTGTGCCCAAGAAGACTCTGAATTCTCTTGGATACGAACTTGACATTGTAATTCCTACTAGCACTGACTCCCAAGCATGCAACCATTGTGGTATATGTAAACCTAAACCTGCAAGGATTCCTCCTGTGGAAAATGAAATCTCAGCAGAAAATCGAGAAGTTGGAAATGGCTTAAATTGTTGGGGCAAGTCGAAGTGAGCCAACCATGAGCGATAAAAGTAGATTCTTAACAGTCGAGGGCACTCCCATTTTCTTAGCCTGGGTGGCTCACTGGATGCAATTATTAAATACACAATCCTCATACAAAAAACTTGGCTAATGGAACATTTTCACACATATGCCCACTGTATTTATCAAAATCGCACGAAAAAGGTGGAAAAAGGCCGCCCTTTTAGCGGTCTGATCATGGGAATCAGCCCCGACTTTTGGTCTCACGAATTAGCAGACACATCCAGCAATTATTTTGTTCTAGCAGTCAAAATTAAAGGTAAAGTTGGTATGCTCGTCGCTAATATTTTGATTATAAATATATAATCCTCCCACAAGTGCACGACAGACATACATGATCTATTGGACAATTTACTTACAAACTGATGCTTGACTGATGGTAATGTAGTAATTTTGGATGGTGATCTCAATGCTCATTGTGGGACATCAACGATGAAGGTGGAGTTTGATAACATTCTACTCACCAATGTAATGGTCAAACATAAGAGAAATGTTAGAGGCAAAGTGTGGAGTAACTTTTTGTATGACTGGGACTTATGGCCCCTTAATGGAAGAACTATTAGTGACAATCCCGGACAATGTACCTGGTCCAATGGCAGCAATATAGCTACCCTTTATTACATCTGCGGGAATACAACAACTTTCACCTATATGAGCGATTTTGAAGTTATATTGCTTCCTTTTAGTGATCATTCCATGGTTGTAGCCCATCTTAATCTGACACTGGCTAGCCCCGATGTTCGAGGTCCCACTAATATCAAGGTTACTAATAATGGATGTAGGCTAAGATGGAATCAAACTAAAATCAAGAAAATGTCCAAAATATTACAACAGTTGTTGTCGTCCTTTTCATGATACTCTTTATTTAGACAGTGACGCAATTGAGACACTCATCAGTAAATAGAATGGTGAAGTAGCCCCAGTGCGCGGCATTCCTACTGTTGCATCTGACAAAGGGCATGAGTTTCCATATGATACAGAAATTGTGATTAAAAGAAGTTTATACCATTGTGAACTTCGCCATCTGAAGAGAACCTCCCCATCTCGGACAGAACATTCCATACAAAGCAACCGCCTGACAAACTGGTACATGGGATGGTGCAAGCGACACCGCTTTGAAAAAATCCAACCTGAGGTGGCAAGGCCCAATTGCAATCATTCAAAAGGGCAACAGCAGAGCCATATGGAAAGTGTTAAACAAAGCCAGAGGCAATAGCGTGCCCCAGCCTTTGAATGCCATTGATGAACAGATATGGGTAGAACATATCTCTGCTAATATGTATAACGATCAGATAGTGGAAAAAGGCAAACTTAATAACTCCAGAGCTCCTGGCCCAAATGGCCTTGCCTCGGCTGTTGTAAAGCATGATCCCTTAAGTTGGTTGTTGGTCTTGATGACAGCATATAAAAAGGTGTGCCTAGAAAAAGAATTCCTGGGTCATGGACTACTTCCATCTTGATTCCTGTGCATAAAGCTGGCTCTAGAACCATGCATAGCAACTATAGAATCTTATCTTTACTCGATACTATAAGTAAGTTATTCTCAGCTATAGTTCTCCATCATCTGCAGAGCTGGACAGATGAGAATAAGATCCTTCACCCTGTCTGGATTTCGTGCCGGGTCGAGCACGATCTATAACATCAGAATATTGGATGTAATTATGACCAGGGCCAAACATGGCAATCCCTCAGTATGTTACTTATGTCAATTTCAGCCCTGCGTTTGATAAAGTCAACCGCAATAAATTGTGGGAGATACTGACCTCTTATGGTTGTCCAACATGGCTACTTGGAATTATGATCAAGTTGCATCAAAATAACACTGCTCGTGTTCGACTTGATAACAACGGAAGACTAACTGGCTTAATAAAAATTAACACGGGAGTCAAACAAGGCTGTCTATTAGCGGCTCTCCTTTTCAATTTGTACACCGCCAAATTAATTCAAAAACATGCACATTGCCTTACTAGATTTAAAACCACGAAGGTCTCAGCGTTTGTTGTACGCTGATGACCTTTTGATAACTGACCTCACGATAAAGGGTATGAAAGCCATATTGGAAGAACTGGGACGGTTTACAATCAACATAAAGACCAAGACCATGCTTGTCACATCTAGAAAAGTCAATAGACCCGAAATGAATATCAGCTGCGGAGTTATCGATTACACGTGCTTCTATAAATCTCTAGGAGTGGAGATGGACAGTAAACCAGGATACATATCATTAATTGAGGAAAACTCAGCGAGCCAGACACATTACCAACCTAGTTCGTAATTATGTCTCGCAATACGCTGGGTATACCTTAAAAGGAATCATGCTACTTTACACCCAATGGTTCATACCTGTGCTAGTTTATGGCCTTGAAGCCCTAACACTTGACAATTTATCATGGCTAGATAAAGTGGAAGGATACTTTTGGTGGTCTATATTAAGCCTCCCACCCCCTGCCCCATTCAATATATACGAGTGGAATGTGGTTTAATTTTTATAAAAGCCATTGTCCAATATCAGAGAACAGCTCCCTTTGAAAACCTTGTGTCATCCGGTCAGTGACATGCTGTGAATTATGGGAAAGATGTCTTTAATCTAGAAGGAGGCAAGGACCAGGAAAGGTATGGTCTTCAATGTATTCATATTTGATTCTCAACTGGTCATTGGATCGCTCGTAGATGCATTAAGAGAGCCTTCAAACATAAATCCCGGATTAAAGACTGGCTAAACAACTTAGTGCGTATGGGGAAACTTCATAACTATGTATACTTGGAAGGGATCATCTATATCTATCGTTGCCCACAACAGTATTTGATTTTATGCCCCTCGCCAGCAGTGCGCAGCTTTAGGTTGTTTATGCGACGACTCCAACTTCTAGTGAGAGCAACCCACGGAACACAATGGCAACTAGAGACATCCCAAAGTTATTGTAGTATATGTAATATTGAAAACAATCTGGAAACAATAAGACTTATACTGACTGCGTGCCCTAAACTCGTAGCCTTATATAGGTGTATGTACAGTCGTTACGTGCACAACTACGAATACATTGCGTCCAAATATTTCTGGCACTTAGGTTTAAATACATTGTATGAAATTTTTATCATAGGGCTGTAATATGTATGGAAAACGGCTATCAATTCTGACATGGGTGCATATGCACACAGCTGTTTGTGTCATGCCACGCAATACGAGTCCTTTGGATGATTGAACTTGTACGAGTTTAGATGCCAATAAGCAGATATGGTGAGCGGTAGCTAAAACCTTAATGTTAAAGTGATATTGAAATATAAACCTTTCTCTGTGAGAACTAGTAATGGCTAAGAGATTGCAGAATAGAATGTATTTTAATGCATTTATTGTTTGATATTACTGTTGATATATAATGTATTGTTGAAGAAGTATGTGTTTATTATATGTGAATGTATTTGCTGTTGTAAAAGTGCTTTTTTTTGTGCTATAAATAAACATATGCACCTACAGGCTCCCATTAGAAACACTGCACCAATCAAACGTTTGGCTGGCATCCAATCAAGAGTGGTCTCCACATACTCATTTCCCAGGCTTCTACCTTTGTAAAAACACGATGTGGATTCAGGTGTGAATCCAGGTCACCGATACATGCATCTGGCCTGATCTCATCATAGCAATCCCAATCTCTGTGGCCAAGTCCTATATCTGGTTCTATGTGATAATTCGGCATTTTGATGGCTGAACACAAAAAAAACATTTATTTTGGCTGATTTTGTGTGGCCTCTAAAATGTCAAAATAACACCTATTGAACAGCCACCCTTTCCTGTCCGGATTTCTAGTAAATCTGGTGGATTCATCCCAAATCTCCCCTTTCATCCACTGCCACCCACTTCCCTGCCCAACACAACACATTTCCCCTCATTCTCCACCTCTCACGTCAACACTTTTACCTGCACCGCCGCCCCTCCCCACCACAAGCATTCTCACACACCTCCCTCACAGATGCGCACACATCTAACTCCTGCGGCTAAGGCACATTGGAATGAAACCTCGCTTTAGAGTAAGATAACTGAAAGGTGGTGGGGGTCTGTTTATGGGCTTGTGGGTGGGTGAACAGTGTTTTCTCATGATCGGTTTAGAAAAACACATTTGCTTTTATCGTTTTTTTTTCACCTAGTACCGATAGATCACTTGAACTGTAAGATATACTGTTGGGCCAGAATTCCATTTGAGGTCTTCCAGCACCCTAATTTATTGGCCTAATAAACTGATTATTGGTTTTTCAACTTTTCTTCAGTGGTCAGAAGGTCTTAAGTAGAAACGACTGTTCAATTAAATGTCTTTATGTCACCCTTAATAGCCCATATGGCTACCAGGACACCAGACATCCAAATCCTTTTACTTCATTAGTATACACATGCACCTCTATGATAGCCATTGTGTTATTAATGCCTTTTTTCAGCACTGCTCCTGGCCAATTTGTTTTGGGCCATCCCTTTCTCTATTTGGTCCGTGAGGTGTGGCCAAAATCCCCATTTTGCTGACATAGGCTCATACTGAGCCTACAAAGGCACCTTTAGTTTAAATTAGTCTGCAACAGTTTTAACTCAAAGTCCTCTGAATCCCAATCTGCAGTGTGTGTGTCTGCGTGCGTACCAATGTTTTGGGCAGCTTTGGCTCTTTGACAAAACCGTTCTGTGCTCACCTGAGATCATTGGGTGGCTGGCCATGGGGGAATATTTTGAGTGGGGACAGCCTGCACATTCCAGAGATTGGTACCTCAACTCATGGAAGATTGCTGCTGCAGATGTCCTGACACTGAGGAGGACACAGGTGTGGCCATCCTGGCAGGACCTTGGCGCTGTTGTCCTTGGTCTCTGCACCTTCTCTGTTGGTAGTATCCCACCCTGAGCACTTCCTCGGCTTCCTGCCAGTTAGACTGGCTGTCCTCCTGTGATACTTTTTCCCTGGCTTCTGTATTGCAGCCTTCCTAGCAAATCCTTCTTGCCTAGGTCCCTTAATGTAGGAAATCTTCTAAGCCTGGAAATTGGGTGGCTTACTGATGCCAAGCCTCAGCTGAGTCTTGTGATGTCCTGGACCACCTTCTGCCACTGCCTCCATTGTGGGACTGTTCATTTCTGGCTCGGTTCCCCGTTCCGTCCCCCAGAGCAATCTTGGAAATCCTGGCTGGCTTCTTCTGTGCTCCTGTCATCTTTATGGATGCTGATGCTTCTGCCTGACGGGTTGTCTTCTAACATGTCCTGTTGTATTTGGTTGTCTGGAACCTTGCTGTAGATTTGAGCCTCTTCTATGAAGTCCCAACAGTGACTAGCCATACCTGAAGTATGCACCTCAACATCCTCCGGCTATTCCTGGGCTGAATTTAACACAGGAACTAGCACCGAGAGTAATTCTCCTCAAGTCTGGAATCACTGTTTGATCCTGGATCCAGAAGTAGTGTGGTTTGGAGGTTTCACCCTCTGCTGTTGATTTCCGTTGATGAAGTGGCCTTTGTGCATTGTCTGCAACCAGGTCTTCTTGGCCTGCTGGTTCTCAAACTGTGGGCTGGCTCACATATCGGGAATCTATTCTGCTGTTCCTCTGGCTGGTTTCCTCATCTATTGCATCTGTATAGGAAAATAACCTATTCTACTTTCCCCATAACTGCCGTTAACCTATGGGTTTGGTTCTATTGTTTCCAATGGGAGAACTTTATCAAACTCTTCAAACTCTTTCAAAGTGATTTGTTACAATACTTAACTGAACTGACATTTTTCACCAGTCCACCCCATTGGACCCTGCAGTTTGTAGAACACAAACTGTTGAATTGATCGACACTGATTTTATACCTATTGTTAACCATGCAAGATGCCTCTAATGTACTCTGATCTGTTAGCCAATACTAAACTTGCAATATGTCCAGAAACGTACCGATTTTGTCCTCTAGCCCATTGGTTATCTTGTCATATGCCCTGAATTCACCAGGTGTATCTGTTTATCAGAGTAAGATACATATATCATTTATTAATGATTTGACTCTTGCGTACTGCTAAACTTGTAAAACGCCTGTGACATACCTTATTTTTTGGCTCTGCAAACTTAACTGTATTGTCCCTTCCTTGCCACTTTACCGAACCATCCTTCTTGGCTCACATACCTGATGTAGCACCCGTACCATAAGTTGAGGCTTTGCAAGATTGTGCATTCATACCTACTTTGTCATTCTTGTTTGCTTACATACCTGATGTAGCCCCCCACACCTTGAGGTGAGGCTTTGCCAGAATGTGCACTCACATTGATTTCGTCCATTGTACTCTTCTAACCAGCGGCCTGATTCCCACGGGTTTAGTGTGCTTTATAAATGCAAAATAAATCAAATATGGCGGCAATCGTGCCTTCTCCTCCGCATCAGGCACCTTGAGCTCATCCAACAAGGACCTCCATGGGTCAAAGCTTTGCCAGCAATTCAGCTGCTGGGATTGGGGAAGGAGTTGTGAACCCACCACCCACCAGGTCTCTATAAAATGTTCTTCCAGGGAAGGTGTCCAGATCAGATTGTGGCCCGTCCTTGGCATCAAGCAAGCAATGCTGGGAATGACTAAGTTTACATTGTTTGCTACTGATGCTTTGTAACCTCACAATTTAATCCACTGAGGGAATAACAATTGCATTGCTAGCTCGTATTGCTACCTTCCTTTGCTACTTTAACACTGAATATGTATTGCATTAAAACATTTTTTTTATGCTTGTTCTATTCAATCATGCTGATGTATCATACTTTCCAACATGGCACCCTTTGTCAGTCTAAAAGACAATTGAATTAAATCTGAATTCATTACAATTAGATATCCTTAATTGAGCAAGAGAGTCTGTTCATGAGGAAAAGCTCTTTACAAAGTTAATGTTATATGCCTTTAATAATTTTGCATTTCACAGTATTTTCCTGTTACATTATAGACGGGGACATCCAGGCCAAAGTCATGCGAAGTTCCAGGAATAAGGTATGAGCTGAAATTTTAATTTAAGATCAAAAGTATGCTAATCTCAATTTAAGTGCTAAGAAACATGATCATTATGTGATGTAGTAAATATTAGACTAAAATTCAAATAATCATATGCATATAAGGAACAATTACGAAATAAGATGTCCTTATTAAATGAGCAGAGGTTGCCTGGGAAGCATTTATTATCAAACAGAGTTTACCAACATTATTGCAAAAAAGCTTACCCTACACCTGGGGAGGGGCAGCAACGAATCGGGTTGCTGGGTTCGCGGGCTGAATCTACCGATCCAAGCCTGTGTTCCGAGCAACCAGACGGCTGCTTTCCACCTGCCCTACCATCTCCCCCCTTCCCTTAAAGTTACATTTTTCATTCCCTCTTACACACCTCAGCGGTGGCAGCACCCCTCTACCACCACTCCTGTTCCTGCTGGCCGTCATGGAAGAGGGGCTCCGCTTGGAGCCCCTCTTCCAGTTCCGTGGCAGCCATTTTGGCTAAGTATTTTGTATGAATGAACAGGACGCTGCAGGTGTCCCGTACATTCATACAAAAACATTTCTGTCAGCACCTTGGGTTATCGGATTGGCAACCCAGGGTGCCAATAGCATTGATACCCGATCCGGCACGCCGGAGCGGTTATTGTTGCTGTTTCTACTGGAAGAAATAACCTTCATGATTGAGTTATAATGAATACAATGGTATTAAAATTACAATTCTGGAGTGCATTCAACCACACTATTCCTAGCCTGTGTCTTGAAAGAATGTGCTCTGTACCAGTATACCACCTTTATGATAAATATAATAATTCCACAAGTACTAGTTCAAATCGCACTTGCAATCCAACTCCCAACAATTGTACACCATACCCTGGGTTTGCCCTCCTGGGTTTAAGCCCCTAACAGGGTATGATCTCTGGTTCCAGTACCAAGCTGGGACAACATGCAGAAGACTTGCAGCAATTGCTACTACTTGTTCTTTGACCTATGCCAGGGGTTGAGTGAAAGGCCTTTGCAGACTGTTCCTTCTGCCTTGCAGGTGTCTGCCAAACATCCCAGTGTCGGCCTTTAACAAGTTTGGAGTTGCCTTTCTCTTCTATTGCACCTTCTCTCTAGACTGCTGTCTACTTACTGTATCAGTTTTTTCTCTTTTCTGCTCCCTTTTGTGAGGCTGGCCTGACTTTGATTCCCAATAGTCCTCAGATGGGGAATCCGCCTTCCATTTTCCTTGGTGCCTGTGGATTGTGGGATTGGCCCTAACCCAATTATTCTGATATCCCTTTCATGTGTTTTGCCTTCCCTCCTTATGTTTCTCAAACAGTGTTCCCTTTCCTTCCTTGCTTTCTTGGCGTGGACCCAGGGCTTTAAATCCCAGTCTGCCATCATAAGAACGGGCAGAAGTGGTGTTCACCATGGCTCTGGCTGCACCGGTAAGTACCCTCTGCAAGCATGAAATGAATTTTCAGGGGATGGAGCTGCTCTTAGTCGTCATGCCCCAAAAGATGAAAGTTTTACTTCACTTTCAGGGAATCCAGCTTTACCTTAAGACAGGTGCTGTTTCGTCAGCCACTAATTTATTGAGAGCCTTTCATTCACATCCAAAAAATGGTACTACTTCACCATACAGGGTCTGCATCCGAGATAGAAACCTGTAGGTACTTGTAAGTGAGCATTTACCACATCTCTAAGCATCCTAATGGCTGTTCATACTTTTCCCAGGGCTGTCTTAATCTCCCGTTTTGCTCTTCACTTGGAAACTGGATGAGTTGCATTGCAACAGTGTTCGAAAAAACTCACGTGTTGTGTGGAAGCTCCTCTCGTGCTCCCTCCATAGCTAGATGCATACCAGTGGGCCTCTGCCACAGTGTGTGTGCTTCTTTTTCTCTGCTTTCTTTTTTTTTCTTCAATAAATGTTTATTTGCATTTAAATGAACCAAGAACAAAAATCACTCTTAACCCTCTATAGCTCCCTTCCTCCCACCTCCCGTCCCCCCCTCCGAAAACGTACAGGTTGGACATCAGAGCAGGTTAAAGAAGTAAATCAGGGCCATTGTTCTCATGAATACAGCCCAGTAGCCGCGCATCTTCACAAGTCCAGTTCGTCTTGAGGTTGTACAATGCCCAATAGTTCCATGGCCTTGGGGCACCATGCACGGCGGGCTCCGGCCTTTAAAAATGTCAACAAGTTGGCCCAGTCTGAATAAAATCGCCTGAGAGACCCCTGGATCGGGTAGGTAAGCCATTCCAATCCCACCAGAGCCCACAGCTTCGCTACCCACTCGTGCTCCTGTGGAGGGTCCTTTGACTTCCACTTCCTGGCCAGGACCAATGCTGCTGACATAATCATGTACAATTTGCAATCAGCTCTGGATGGCATTGTTGTGAGCACAAAATTAAGACCCAGTAAGTCCCGCGCCCTGTTGCCTCCCTGTGGAATCTCCACCACCTGGGCGATTGCTCGCTGAACTAAAGACCAGAAGGGACCAATTTTTGGGCATTCCCACCAAATGTGAGCCCAAGAGCCCACTGCGCCACATTCCCTCCAACAATAAACAGAAATCTTGGGGTAAATTTTATTTAACCTGAGAGGGGTTAAATGCCATCTCATTACCAGCTTCAGCCAAATCTCACGAATTTGGAGAGATCTTGCTAGTTTTGGGATTTGGGACCACAGTTTAATCCATTGCTCTTCTATGTCCTCGTTTAGATCCTGCTCCCATTTGCTCTTATATGTTCCGGAATGTATAATTTCCTCCCGTTTTATAAGTTTATAAATGTACGAGACCACCACCCCTCTATCACCTGTGTCTGTATCTAGATACTTCTCGAACTGGGTAAGAGATTGTGTCCCCGCTTGTCTTACTGTAGGATGGGAGATCCAATGTCTAATCTGAAGATTTGAGAACCTCTGTTTCTCCCCCACCCCAAAGTCCTTCTTGCACTGTTCAAACGCTTTCACCCCCCAATCCCCCACCCCGTTAACATATCCCGTATCATCCTACAGCCACTGTGAAACCAAGGATCGAAGTTCGGCTCATTCGCTGCCGCCAACGTAAATTGTGGGTTGCCGTGTAGGGGCGAGAACGGTGAGGGGAAAGAGGTGATTTGTGCCCTCTCAATTGCTTGGTCCCAGGCGTCCCCTGTAGCCGCTGTTATTATACTACAATACATTCTAACCAGCCTATCACCCTTCGGTATCCACAAAACCCCTTCCAGGTCCTTTCCTATCACCGCTCTGTCCATCTGCTTCCACACCTTGTCCCTGTCATTCCTCTGCCAGTCTCTAAGCTGCGCCGCTAAATAATACACCCGGAAGTCTGGCTGCCCCACTCCCCCTCGATCCGGCAAGGCTTTCATAATGGATGCCGCCACCCTCGGGCGTTTTCGGTTCCATATGAACCTGGCGACTATTCTTTGCAACGCCCTGAAAAAGGACGGCGGGACACCGAACGGCAGACCTGAAAAGTGGTAGAGGAGCAGCGGCAGGATTGCCATCTTCAGCGTGTTAATCCTACCCAACCACGAGATCTCCAGAGGTCCCCAATCCACCAACTTCGACTTAACTTTCTGAAGGAGCGGAGGGTAGTTTGCCACATACAATAGCTCCACCGACCTGGTCAGATTAATCCCCAGGTACCTCAAGGAGGTATCGACCCATCTGTATTCGTAGGCCTTCCTTAGATCTCGGACGTCGGCGGGTGACACCGTCAGGGGAAGGGCCTCCGATTTGTGAGGATTAATTTTCAGGCCAGCAACTTGACCAGATCTAGTCAACTCTCTCGCCACTGCTCGTAGAGAGTTGATCGGATGGGTCAAAACCAGGATCATATCGTCTGTGAAAGCGGTTATCTTGTGGATCTCGCCCTCAAACGGGATTCCCCTGATATCCTCAGTTGCTCGCACCACCTCCAGGAACAGCTCCAAGTGGAGAGCATAAAGAAGCAGTGACATTGGGCAACCCTGCTTAGTGCCCCTTCCCACCCGAATTGAGGTGGATACCTGGCCATTTATGGCTAACCGTATAACTGGATTCTGATAGCATGCCCGTACCCGTGAAATAAATCCCGGGCCAAACCCCATTTTACCTAGGACCACAAATAGGAACCCCCACTCAACCCGATCGAAAGCCTTTTCGGCATCAATTGCCAGAAGAAGGGCCGGTATATCCTTTTTCCGGACCTTTTCAATCAGGTGGGCCAGTCTCCTGACGTTATCCTGATTGGTCTCTATGGATGAGTTTGGGTAAGACGCTCTCGAGGCGATTCGCCAAAACTTTAGCATATATCTTAGCGTCTACGTTCATTAACGCAATTGGACGGTAGGATGCGCAATCTGTCGGATCCTTACCCTGTTTATATAGCAAAATAACTTTAGCTTCGTTCATGGAATCTGGAAGGAGCCCTGAGGACCCTATGAAATTGAATAATTTGGTGAGGATGGGAATCAACACTTCTTTGTGGGTTTTATAGAATTCAGCGACGAACCCGTCAGGGCCCGAGGCTTTACTAGTTGGAAGGTTGTTAATAACCCTCCGCACTTTGTCAACAGAGATCTCGACGTCCAGCGCATCTCTATCGTCCTGCAAAACGCACCGAACGCTAACCCCCTGTAAATATGCTTCCTGTCAGCTCTATCTGGGTAACTGTAACTATACAGGGCCGCGTAAAATTTCGTGAATTCCCCCACAATACCTGTGCTCGATGTGAGCATGACCCCTCCCGCCCACTTTACTTTTAATATAGTTTTGTCACCTGCCTCCTTGCGCAATTTCCTAGCCAGCAATCGGTCAGCTTTATTGCCCTTGATGTACAACCGTTGACGTAACCGAAGGAGAACACGCTCAGCCGCCCTTGTTTGTATGAGGTTCAATTGGCCTCTCACTGCCCTATATTCCTTGTTGACCGCTGCCGACATTTTAGGGCCCATCCGGCCCATGACCTCCTTAAGTCTATCTTCTAACTGTTGCTCCTCCAACCTTAGTTCCCGTTCCCTTCTAGCCTTGACTGCAATGATCCTTCCCTGCACCGTGGCCTTAAGGGCATCCCACCAAACCTGGGGGTTTGTATCCTCCCAGGTGTTATGGTCCACATACTGCAGTATTTCCTGCTCCATTTCCCTAACCAAGAGCGGGTCCCTAACCAATGAGACCGGGTATCTCCATTTCCAAATACCTAGGGGTCCCCTGGGCTTAGCGAGGAGCAGAGTAAGAGGCGCATGATCGCCGAGGGCAATCGCGCCCACCTCCAATGACATTGCCCTTCCCAATAATGGTTTTGAGATCCAAATATAGTCAATTCTTGAGTGAGACCTGAGGGCATGGGAATAAAAGGTGTAGCAAACTGCCTGTCCATATAACTCCCGCCATGTATCTACCAAGGCTAAGTCTCACATTTTCTTCACCAGGTCTCCTGACGGTCCCCCCTGAGTCTCCCAAGTGGAAGAACACCTGTCGATGGAAGGGTTACAGGCAATGTTGAAGTCCCCCATTAAGAGGATGTTCGCCCGCGCAAACGTTCCTAGGCGAGTGAGAGAATTTTGTATAAAGGCGTCTTGCGCCTGATTTGGAGCATAAATAGTCGCTAATGTGAAAGACTCTCCTCTACCCTCAATTTGCACCGCCAGGTACCTTCCCTGGTTGTCCTTCTGCAGATCGCCAATAGTCAGACCCGACCCGTCCCGCAAAGCTATCAAGACTCCTCCCTTTTTGCTTGCCTGGGTAGCCTGAACCACTTGGGAATAGCCCCAAAACCGAATCCTGTGGACATCTTTAGTGTGTACATGGGTCTCCTGCAGTGCCACCAGTACGGGCTGTTCCCTCCTAAGAAACCTCTCCACCTTCCTCCTCTTCACCTGGGAGTTGAGGCCGTTCACATTTAGGGAAAGAAACTTTAACGCCTCCGGACTACCCATGGGACATTTCCAAGTGAAGTTTCCCCAGCCATCCTGGGGTCACTGAGCTCATCCCCGTTTCTCCTATGTAAAGAGCCCTTTCCCCTTACTTCGCTGTTTGAGCAGTGCCAACCTGTACCCTGAAACCATTTGCCCCCCACCGTCTCCCCCTCACCCCCTATCCTCCATCTGGGCTAGATCGACTGGCCCTCGGCCCCCCTCGCGAGTCCACCACGAGAGCCGATCTAAATACCAAACCCAGAAACGCCCCACGCGGGAAAACCCATTCCCATCCCAAGACCTCCCCGTCCCCGAACCCCCGGACCTGAACACCCATAGAACTCTAAGCAAAAAGAATACTGCCCCTCAGCAAGATCTGAATGAACCTCATTAGCGCCCTCCCCAGACTACAGTTGGGACACTTCCTGACCATTGACACTCTTATGGGGCGGCCCCATGGCTCCCCCGACCGGTCACGGGTTCCCGGGCTTCACCATTGGTCACTTCCCTAGATATCAAATCCATAGCTCTCTTCCTTACTTTCCTGTGCTTGGTAGTGGACCATTCCCATGGCTTGCGTCGCGCTGGGGGAGCCTCCTGTCCTTTGGTGGGGGGGGGGAGGCCAATTCCTCCAACCTCAGCAGGGTCATCCCCTGCTCACACGTCGTGATCTTATGATGCGCCCCTTGCCAGGCGAACATCAATCCGAAGGGATGGGCCCACCTGTACCGAATTTGTTGCGATCTAAGGAAGGACACAACCGGGCCCATCTGTCTCTGTTTAATTAGTGTAATCATTGCCAAATCTTGGTAAAGGGAGATTTCATGGCCTTTATAAGTAACAGGGGCTGACCTTCTCGCCTTTTCCATAATTCGCTCTTTGACTGCATAGTTATGAAAGGCTACCAGCACATCGCGCGGTCTGGATCCAGTCTCCAGCCGACGGGGTCCCACCCTATGGACTCTGTCAAACTGCATATCCAAGTCCGAGCCAGAGTATAGCATACCCCCAAATATTTCTTTCAACACTGGGGCCAGCTCCTGGTCTTGAACATCTTCCGGCAGCGACTTGATTCTAATGTTCGCCCTTCTCGATCTGTTTTCCAAATCTTCCGCCTGTAGCTCTAAATTTTGCGTGGCCAACGCCAAAGTCTCGAGCAAATTGTCCACTTTCCTTGCATCTTCCGTGGGCTCCTGGATGGCTCGCTCGTTGATGTCCACTCTCTCCTCCACCTTATTTACATCTCTTTTGATTTCCCTTAGATCTTCAGCCAAATCTTCACGCAGCTTGTCCATTTGCTGTTGTCCCGCCGCCGTGATCTTCTCCACCAGTTCACCCATGAACTGTGTCAGCATTGCTTGGGTTACCGGCTTGTCTTCGGGTGTCGCTAGGGGAGTGTCGCCCCGGGACCTGGGTTGACTCTTGTGCTCCAGCCATCTGAGTCCCTAGTCCAAAGCTTTGGAAGCGTGCCGTCTAAGTTCTTTTTGGGGGTCTTCCCCTGGGATGGGCAGTCCTTTGCCCTGTTCCTAGACATTTCTTGACAGGGGGCCCCCTCCCTCTGAAACACCAGAAACCAAGCTGCTGGCGATATTGCTGTTCGAGGGGCAGATTGTGTGTGGGGAGATCTCGGCCTTCCCAGAGCCAAGCAACAGTCCTCTCTGCGTGCTTCAATCGGGCCTCACTCCCTGGGGGGACTTGGGGCCCCCTGCACCATCCATTGTCTCTAATCAGGAGCCCCCCCTCCCCAGGACAACGCACTTCCAGCCCAGCGCCGAGGTACAGGCTGTAACGCTGCTTCAGAAGTTGTTGTAATGTCCCGTGAGGAGGCCCCTCCTCAACGGTAATCAGGCTGTCCTACTCAGATTCAGGGGCAGGGCCCTCCAACAGTCCGGGCCCAGGCACCACGCCGGGGGCACCGTTCCACACTCCCAACAAGCAGCAGCGCCTCTCCCTCCGGGTCCCAGGGGCCCCACCGGGCCCACCAGTCAAGGCGCCCCGCTCCCGGATGGGATCTCCAAATACGCAAGCCCAGGCTCACCGTGGCACATCAAAACGAGCGCACCTCCTCCTCCGTCCCCCAAGGGGAACACTGATGACCAGCGCGAGTCCCAATGTCCAGTGGAGGGCCCTCTCCGGCGACCACCAGGCTATCCTCCTCAATCCCGAGGGCTGTGGCCTCCAATAGTCCAGTCCGGTGCCGCACCGGGCGGGCCGCTCCACCCACCTCACCAGTGGCCGCGCCACACACTCCAGGACCCAGGGGGTGCTCTAGGCCCTCCGGCCACGACGTGCTGGTCCCAGATGGGATCGCCAAGTGCGCGAGCCCAGGCTTCTCGGGCTCCCTGCACCCCACCGGGGCTCTCCCCTCACCTGCAGTCCTGGAGGGAGCCTCACTTATCCCACTGCTCCGCAATTCAGGGCAGGCGCGCCTCCTCTTCTCCGGCACAACTTCTTTCTCGGTGGGGGGGGTGGCACGTGAGGCGTCCACTGCGCCACGAGCCCCCCCGGACCACCTCAGGCGCCGCGGGGTGTTTCTTCATCTCTCGTGGCAGCCGCGGTGCCGGGCCCGGGACACCCGACCACCGACGCCCCAGCTCCGCTGGGCTCACCACCCTCGGGGCCGCACACCGTGTCCGCTGTCGTCCCCCACACCAAGGACCTCCCGCTGCCAAGTCCAAACGCCGGGGAGGGCTGCTGTCAGTGTTGGCGGGCAGGCTGTCACAGGTCGGACGGGGGCGCGGGGAACCGCGACCTTCCCTCTACGCGGCCATCTTGGAATCCCCTTTTTCTCTGCTTTCTTGTGATTGAAACAGAACCTGCTGCTACTTGTTCAAAGATAGAAGCCATTTTTAATGTGCTTTGTTTGACTTTTCAGTTTGTGTAGCGTTCTCTGGAAGCATTCATTTCAGAGTGCAAATTAATTCCCATTTCAGAAAACATGCCAATTGTTCGTTCAGCAGATTGGCAAATAGCCTTTCTTGCCCATTGTGTTTAACCAGTCTAGGGCTTATAAAGCCAGTATGCCTGAAGATTCAGAAGACTGTATTGGCCCCATGAGATATGTGAACTTTCACATCGTAATAAGCCTGTGGCTTTCCCTCTTGATGCCACAACTGGGGGTGGCGGAACGCATAAATCCTTTGCTCTACATAAGCCAATGGGTGTGTGGATCTTGCTCCATACACCGGCTTAATTTAAGGCAATCAGACTGAGCTATAATTCAGTTGTTCTTTGTTCCAATGCCATTTGCATGACTAAAGCTTCTTCCTAATGCCCTGGGATGCCCCATATAGACTTTGATGTAGCTTACTGAAAGAAACTGTGCTGTTTTGCAAGATTGAGGGCTACCATCCTAATTCTGGAGGATAACAGATGCATGGGTAGACAGATTGAAGAATCTGTCAAAGCTTGCTCGAGTGTCAAACGATTCTAGCATAGAAACCATGCTAGCATTGTCCTGGAGAGTATAAATTGGTCTATGGTCCGTTCCAAAATGGAATAATCAACCATCGGATCGTTATGCATGTGAGAAGTTTATTTTGTCTCCTGACTCCCTCCAAATAGAATCTGTGGTTGCAGCCTGTGTGTGAATAGTTTTTGTTGGGACACAATTCCATTTTTGGGGGTTCTGCTGTCCAATGTATGACACTTTTTGTCCCCGCTCCCCTACCTTTTTTACATTTTTTTTACTATATTTTGCGTTGTCGTCTGTGACTTCCACTTAAGTCCTCCTGCAGCCCTTTTACCCATATTGTCTCGTGGGTGACTATATGGCTCATACGACAGGGGTGCATTTTAAGCACCACATTCGGCTCTAAAGTGATTATATTGTTCTTCACTTGTGTTGTAGAGTAGTCTGGTTGCATCTGTAATTCAGTTTTGGCTCCACTGTTCTCATTAGTACCATTATGGCAGCAATGGGATACTAATGCATTTTATTTTTTTAATTCCTACTCTCAGCCCTTTTGTTTTGAGCCATTCCTCTGTTTAGGGAAATGAGGCAGGCATAAAATGCCTGCTGAGGAAACATGGGCTCATTCAGGGGCTAAGCCATGCCCCTTCTGTAGAGGTTTAGACTGATCCCTACCCAATACAGAATTTTCCTGGGTGGACCAGAGTTTTTGGTTGTTTCTAGAGACAACCTGATTAGCAGGTTGCCAAAACGTTTGTGTGTATGCATTTTGTGTGATTAGGCCAACCCAAGAATGAATGCGTTTATATCCAAGGGAGACCCTGGGCATGACTGCTGGGGTTTTGCTCAAAAGCTGGGCTGCTGAATTCTAGGACCTGTTTTGGATGTTAATCTGTGGTTTCATCAATCGGTTACTTCATCCTTTTGTGATGGTCATATGACCAACATACATGTGTGAATGATTAGGGAGCAGTGAGGACTATCCCCCATTAATAAGATGTGTGCGATGTTGGGTTTTTACCTATTCTGGTTAGTTCCTGATGTGTGTGTCTGAACTTAAGAGTGTTGAGTATGGAGTGTTAGCTGTGTAGAATGTTATTGTGTAAAGCTGCTGTGATTCGAGAGTCAGTTGGGAACTGAAGCTTGATCAGAGGGACCGGTGGAAGTCTTAGATTAAGAACTTGTCTTATGTTTACATTATATATTCTCATTGTACTTACCTGCAACTACAAACCCAGTAAAGCTGTCTACGTCAGCTGAGGCTCCAGAGTAATCTGTACTACCCTAAATAACAAATGCAACACTGGTGACGAGGATCTTGGAAAGGGAATCTGGTACAGAATAGGAGCAGAGCAAGCAGGTACAAGGTGTACAAGAAAGGATCAAGCTGGAAGTGAAGCAGCTGGATGTTAAGGTCGGGGTGAAGACATCCGTCAGGAAACAGAGAGCAAACACAGGCATCCACCTGCCCCCCCGGCCCAAGGTGAGCGTGCCCCGTGTCCTGTTTGACTGTGAGCTGCTAAGGAGCAGGTACACCTGAAGATGTTTCGGGGGCAGCGCTGTGCACCTTAATTGGCTGGCTTGCTAAAGCAATTGCCTTTTGCTAAACGGACCGTTAAGGATACCTCACATGAAGCATTGGGTGTTCCCATTTACAGAGCAATAGGTTCGGGAAGATCGGTGCATTTGGAAGTGAGGTTTGCCAGGCTAGGAGCTAGTATAAGCTGGGGCCGGGGAGAATGACGATGTGTTTGGACAGTAATTAATTCCATCAGCAGTCGAGTACGGCAAAGCTTACCAGTGCGCTGCACCAAATTTAAGCGTGATGCTGTCCTGGTTTTGTCGGAGTATCTGTGGGCAGCTATGGTCCTGGGAGTGGACTGCACCTTTGGTGGGCCGGCTTACGGTTGGTGCAGAGAGATGTATGCAGGTTGGAGTTCCTTTGAGAAATGGTGACGTCATTTGGCCCTGCAGAGTAACTGCGATCACTGGTGATGCAGCGAAGTACGGGGCGAACGTTGGAGCTGGCGTTCCATACATCTGGAACAATTGGTTCATTGTATGTACTGCAGTTTCTGCTACGCGACGTGAATCCTGAGTAAAGGACCCTCCAGGGTTACTTCAATGTGCTCAGAGCATCTACTTTAACAGGTTAAAGTACACCGCTGCATATTATGAGGAAGCTAAATGAGTTTGTTTCAATGTGCTCTAATGTCAGAGTTTCTGCTTCATGTGCGGCATGGAGAATACGAGCTGCAGCAGAATAGCTTTGGTATTGTTGGTGATCAGTTTCACCATCTATCATCGGGGATGTGAGTTGGAACTAGGACGTGCCGGTAGGTCAAACGTTTTTTTTTTTTTTTGGGTGGTAATTCTTTAATTTTGAACGGATCATCAGTGCCTGGAAAAAGAAGTTATAGCATCCACAGTTTAGGATGCTCACTGCATTACCGCATTACTACAATGTTTTCAAATGTTTTTTTTTAAATGAGAATGCTGTTACATTTTGTGATGTTCGTTTAATGACCAGTTATTACAATGTTGTGGTCGGTCACAAGTATGTTCAGCCATCAAGCGGAGTTGCCGAGGTCATCCGTACTGTTTAGTTGTTTGTGGCAACTACTGTCATTTAATGTGGTGCCATCATTTGTGTGCTGAGTGAAGATTTTTGGTTGCGATTTGGCATGTAGTTTATTTTAGATGGTGGGTATGTTTGTCAGATGGCATTCAGTGGACATGCTTTGTGGGAAATATGTTCCTGGCATTGGTGGACGCCAAAATAGATGGTATGTGTTGAGACATGTTGTATGTCTGAGTGGTAGTGATGTCGTGGTGGCAACTTTGGAGTAACGCGAGTTGACAAAAGTTGTGGTGTGTTTAAGATGAATTTTAAACAAACGTTCAAAGTTTATGGTCCTATATGTACTGTGTTGTTTAATCTTACCTTTCTTCCACAGGTACACAACCAAGATGGACTCTGCAAGCTTAACATTTTGGGACTCCAGTGTGGTGCTTATTCATTTTTATCACCATGTTTTAATGCTGAATTTGTTCATTTGATTTTGGGTTTGGGAATGTGTGTAAATGACAGTGCAAGTGAGGTTAGAGCATATGGTTGCTCAGTTATGGTACCGATTGTGGTGTGGGTTTGTAAGCCCGGTGGGGCATATTGTTGCTCAGTTATGGTACCGATTGTGGTGTGGGTGTGGAAGCCCGGTGGAGCATATGGTTGCTCAATTATGGTACCGATTGTGGTGGGGGTTTGGAAGCCCGGTTGAGCATATGGTTGCTCAGGTATGGTACCAAATTTTGGTTGGTGCCATACATAGTGGTTTGTGGATGCCGACATTATGGTTGGTGCCATGCAGTGGAGAGGTATTTGTTGCGTTAGGCGGTCGGTGGGGTTAGAACCCTGTTTGTTTGTGTTTTGGCACAACCAGTTGTTGGAGGATGATGAAGTAGGGTATAGGTGTGATTAAGTTTTGCGCTGTAAGGTGGGCTGGTTCCCTTGTGTGAGTTCCATAATAGACCGGTTATGGTACTGTCGATAGTTTTGGAAATGGTGTGGCTATTTGGTAGCTACTGTAAAGGGGAATAGCTTAATTGCTTGGAGTGGTTTGCTGGATGGGTATTTAGAAGGATAGTCCTTGTTTGTGGTCTATAAATTGTTGAGTAGTGACTGTTCCTTCTGTCTCTTCCTTATTCAGTATTTTATGCAAGGGGGGAGATGTGTTGGGTTTTACCTATTCTGGTTAGTTCCTGATGTCTGTGTCTGAGCTTAGAGTGTCGAGTATGGAGTGTTGGCTGTGTAGAATGTTATTGTGTAAAGCTGCTGTGATTCGAGAGAGTCAGTTGGGAACTGAAGCTGAAGCACAGGGGGACCGGTGGATGTCTCTTAGATTAAGAACTTGTCTTATGTTTACATTATATATTCCCATTGTACTTACCTGCAACTACAAACACAGTAAAGCTGTCTACGTCACCTGAGGCTCCAGAGTAGTCTCTACCACCCTAAATCACAAGTGTAACATGCAACCAACAAGTGTTGAACAAAAGGTGGTGAATTAGACTTTTCATGATGAAACCACATAAAACCAGTTTGACCGTACTAGCCAAGCCCAGGGTCCTTTGTCTCTTGCTTCCACTTACTCTTTTGGCTGCTAGACCTCTTTCCTGGGTTGTTAATCGTACTCCTTCTGGTCATTCTCACTAGATGTCCACTACCCCAACTTTGTTCTTCACCCGGACCATCTTGAATCACCCTAGTTATTGGCCCGTTTGTGGGACCATTTTTCGTTGGAGCTGCCCGGATCACTTTGATCGGTTTCTGAGCTCTTCATGGTGCCTTCTCCAATATTTAATTTGCTCCTGGCTTGTGGAGTACCCTGCTGGGAAGGATGAGTATTTTTTCTTTTGGGTAAGTCATTAATCTTTGGTGCAAGTCACTAGCTACTGGATTCTGTAACTTGACCTGTGGAAGAAGCTTTGTCCTTCTGCTTCTTCTGCCTTTCCTGAGCCAAGTTCTCCAAAACTGGCACCTGAGGTGGTATACTCCTCATTTGGTAGGTTGTTTTGATTTCCCATCAGGGATCCCCTGTGTCCTGTGGGGTGCAATTCTACTGCAGTTTGCTGTCTGCCAACATCCTGTTTTGCTTTCTACTTTGTTTGAGATTCTGGAACTCTTAAAGGGTCTCCTCTGACATCCCTTGGGGTTGGTTGTTGCCTTTTACACGTGTGCTAGAAGAGACCCGACTGTCTTTTCCCCTTAACTGTAGTTCTGCCTATTTAATTTGCCTTGTTTTTTCCAATGGGGACATTTACCAACTCTACAGACTCCGGTAGTGTCTTTGTAAGGTACTTATGCCATGAGACTATAATTTTAGCTCGTACCACTGATTTACTATGCATTTGAAGATGCTGCCAACTGAAATGTACTAAGTTACTTTGTATAGCTGCTAGTTAATTTTCGGTCTAATTTCTAGGAGTGTAGGGAGACCTCTTCGGGTCTGGTATTGAGTACCGCTGGTTGAACTCTGGGCATTGTTGGTTAAATTTTATTCCCCTTGCGATGTCCTGTGATGTGAATTTGTAGCACTAATAATCTTACGTCCCGTCCCCTTTCCTCCATACTTGTGGGACATTCCGTCCTTCGGGACGGGACCGCAGCACTTTTGTAAAAAAGCATCAAAAATAATGCTTTTGTCCTATTTTTACGCGGGGTACCACACATGGCCGTAACCCTGCCCTCCTGAGCTGTGTCCCGCGCATCGACCTTCAGTCCTTTTCTCCACGCTGTCAGGGCTGGGCACACTAGCATCCCCGGGAATTTTTTCTTTTTATTTCCTTTGTCCTTCCTTCCTGCTCCGGTTCCACGGTCATCTAGTCCTTCCTCTATGCTGGAGCATCTGGGATTCATGTCCTGTTCATGCGAATGTCGTTTCACGAGGGCGGATCCCCACTCTTTGCTTAGTGTCTAGTCCCGGAACATCGCTGCGACTGGTGTTTTTATTGCGATTCCCTCTCCGTCTGGGCACCCCAGCGTCATCTTCGGTGGGAGGAGGTGTTTTAACGAATTCCTCGACAGCATTTTCAGCTCTTCCATCGACGAAAAGAAGAAACGCCCAGTAAGTTCTTTACTTTTTAGGGTGCCCTGGCCAGGGGACTCCTTCCCGGGGTCTTCCAGGACCGGGAGCGGCTCGAGCAGCTCTGTTACCAGGGGCATCCCTGAGGTGCCCCACAAGGGGCCTAATAGGCACACAGAGGTCCTTCTGAGGGTTCCTGCAGTAGGCCTGCCAAAACCGGACACTGTTCAGAGGTTCACCGTTTGGGTGCTAAAGTTCAGCCCAGTTCTTCTCTGGCTCTGTATACCGGGGTTCGCCCTGAGGTCTCTGTTTCTGGAGCTTTCCACACCGATACCGGGCTACGCCCCGAGGTCTCCATTTCTGGAGCTTTCCACACCGCGTGCTGCTCGAAGCCCCTCTTGAGGGAGCTATACGTCTTGGGTTAGATCCTGAGGTTCCTCTTCTTGGGGCTAAATCCAGTACTGATAGTCGAGGGACCCTCTTTGAGAGCCCTGTCGATGAGGTACATTCCTCAACCATCCTACGCTCAGGGTTATGGTGGTACCATTTTGGTTGAGGGGGTAAAGAAGGCGGTCACGCACAACAGGCCTTTGAGTACCGGCTCTGCAGAGGTTCCTCCACTGGAGGCTAATTCTGGGACAGTACCTAAGATGTGCAGTAAACATCCTAGATCTGCCAGCACCGGCTCGCCGAGGATCCTTGGTTCAAGGCTAAAGTGTTACTTATGTACCCTGACTCCCGTGAGGAGACAGTTGCCTCACTTTCTCCTGTGACGCAGTTCACCTCAGGTGTCGACAAAATGGTGGCTCAACCTTCATGGTCCACGGCGGCCATTTTGGATACCTATTACACCAACGTTCACCACGGCTTGTGCTGGGAGCATTCCTTTTGGGGCTGAGCAGTCTTTCTCCAGCCTGGGGTCTGGCATGGATTCACTGGCTCATAAATATTCCCCGTCGTGAGGCCGGGAATCCTCGGTAAAGAAAAAATCAGTATCAGTTTTGTTTCTGATCTGTCTTTCTCAGTAGTAACCAATCACTGGTCTCTGGGTCGTATTGCCTCCAGCCAACGACTGCCCTCTCCCTAAGCCCCACCTCTGGCCGCCATCCTCAGATTTTTACCGCACGCTCAAGTGTTGGGAGTCCTCGTGTTTAGCTCTCGAGCTTTTGCTGCGTTTTCGCGCTTTTTTTCAAAGAGAATTTCTCATTTTTCGGTCAAATAGAGCCTCATGCTCCACAGTCTCTACATCCGATTAACGGGGACCCGTGTTGGATTTTTATACGCCCCTCAAGGGTGAAGATTTCGTCGAGTTACGCTTCTTGGAGGAGTCCAGGAGTTTCTGCGGCCTACCCGAACATGGCCCAGGAGAAGGGAAGCTTGACGCCCGGAAAGCTGTTCAGGGTTTGCCCTGGATGCCAGCTGCAGAATGTGTTAAAGGAGGACGAGCACTCAAAATGTCTCTACTGCCTTCATGAGGACAAAACGCATGTGGAGAAGGACTGTGCGTTTTGCAGGAAAATGTCGGAACGGACCATCAAGGACCTTCGCCCTCGTCTCACCAACTGGCTGGAAGGAAAGAGCCTGTCAGGTGAGAAGAAGTCGTCCGAGCGGTCTTCTAAGTCCTGTGAGGGCGCCCCGGCAACGGGGGCCCAACAGAAGGCAAAGCACTGCGAGTTCGCGGGCACCGGGAGTGCCGAATGGTCGGGCTCCTCGGCTGCCAGGCAGGGCGCATCCTCTCCAGCGACATCAACCACGAGCCAATGCTCTGGCTCAGGGAAGAGGAAGGCCGAGAACCCGGCGAAGCTTCTGGAGAGGCCCCGGTCGAGCTCCAAGGATTCAGCCGAGGGGGAGCGAGGCGGTGACCCTCCCCCCAAGGTGAAGGCCACAGGCCCACAGAAGGTGGTAAAGGCCTTGATTCAACCGGCCAAGGCCTCTATCGAGGAAGTTGCGGCGACCCTGGCGCAGCCTGTGGAGGCTACACCAGTGGAAGCGACTTTGGGGCCCAGAGTCTCCCTGCCTCCGCGGAGGGAAGCCTCTTTCAGACCCATTGAAAAGACCCCCGTGAAGACCCCGGTGGAAAAAGAGGGGGGGCCGGTGGCCATTGTGGACACGGACACAGCATCCGAGGAGGAGCTGGTTGAGGTTTTAGAGGGCCTCGACGAGGGCATCGAAGAGGCCCGTTCCCACGGGGAGATCCCGACGAAGGGGACGACGAGAGCGACGGCGGCACCGGCGAGGGTCCTAGTCACCCGTCGCTTCCGGAGCCGCAGGACAACTTTGTGGCCATTTTGTTGACAATACAATCCTTATGTTCGGAGATAAGGACGAGATTGCCCTTACCACCGACGGAGGAACCGGAACCAGGCTCGACGGAGGAGCCAAAACCAGGCCCGCCGGGAAGCCCCCCAAACAAGAGAAGACTGTTTCATCCAGCCCCGCCTTTTCAGCCCTCGCGGCCTACTCAACCCTTGCCCACGTCCCCCGTCCCTGGGGATGACACAGGAACGGACACTGCCACGACGGGTACCGACGACGATGGCAGCCCGGGACTCCCCGCCCGACTAGATCGGATCTTTCCATGCAATGATCACCACGGCATCCGAGCTTTTCCAGCTCTGCCCCGAAGAGAAGGAAGGTTTCCTTAACCAACGGCGCGAGCCCAAGAGGAAAACAGTCCTCGCCGTGCCTCTGCTGGATGACATCTGGGACGAGGGTCTCACCCTTCTCAAGAACCAGTCTACGACGCCTACAAAGAGGGATCGGTACGAGAAGTAGTACCGGGTCCCCGACGCGGCCCCTTTGTGCCTTAGGGCACAACCGACCCCTGACTCAGTCGTCTCAACGGCGACCAAGAAGAAAGCGGGGGGGAGGGGCATAGGCCTCAGCGTCAAATTCCCCGCCGGACGGCAAAGGAAAGAAGCTGAATGCAATGGGACGACGAGTGATCTCGGCGGCAACAACGATTAAGGTGGCCAACGCCCTCGCAATCGTGGCCCGCTACGACAGGGATTTATGGTACAAGATCGCCCCCCTGTTGGACTTCCTACCGGATGACAAAAGAACAAGAGGGCCGAGGCCCTGGAGATCTTGCAAGAAGGCGAGGTGGCATCAGACCACGCCATAACGGTGGCAACGGACATTGCCAACACCGGTTTCCGCCAACTAGGCAACGGCGTTTGCCTTAGACGACGGATTTCTGCCAGGACGTACAAGCCACGGTTTTGGACATGCCGTTCCACGGGAACAATCTGTTTGGGAAAACAGTGGATGAGTCCCTCAAAGCCATCAAGGCGGACACGGAGACAGCGAAGGCCCTAGGCGTTCTCCGGCAACGAAGGCCGACCTTTCGGAGCACCGAGGGTGCCTCCAAGGGATTCGGCGGTGGCTCCTCTACGTACCGCCAAGCGGCCCGCTCCTCGTCGCAGGAAGCCTATAAGAGGACAAGGCAAGTCGGTTGGACGTCGTCGCCAGGGAGGACAAGGCGGCAAGGTGTCCTCCAAGCAAGATTGAACCGACCGTGGTGTTGGGGGGCCCCCCCCGGTGGGAGGCTGGCTGGCAAAGTTAGTCAGTGTGTGGGAGTCCATCTCCACCGACCGTTGGGTGCTGGACTCCCTGGCCCAGGGGCACGCCCTCAAATTCCTAAAAAAGTAAAAGTACCCCCGCATTCCACCCGTGGTCGAAGGAAAATCACGTCCCTCAACTGCTATTGGAGGTAAGGGCGATGCTCAAAAAAGGTGCCATCGAACTCGTCCCAAAGAGGCTCCGGGGCTCCGGAGTATACTCAAGATACTTCCTCGTGAGAAAGAAGACAGGAGGATGGCGATCCATCCTGGACCTGCGACGACTGAACAAGTAAATTAAGGCACAGAAGTTCCGGATGGTCACCCTCCAGCACGTGCTGGGGGAGGGCGATTTCCTGTCGTCGTTGGATTTGGAGGATGCATACCTTCACATCCCCATTTTAAAAGGAGACCGAAAGTTCCTCAGGTTCGTGGTCCAAGGGTGGCACTACCAGTTCAAGGCCCTCCCGTTCGGAATGAAATCGGCACCCAGGGTTTTCACCAAGTGCCTCGCTCCAGTGGCGGCACGGCTGCGCCTACAGGGGATCCATATCTACCCCTACCTGGACGATTGGCTCATCCGCGCAAGGAGCTCGCCGTGGGACACACAGCGAAGAACGTCCAGCTACTCGTGGACCTGGGGTTCTCCATCAACTTCCCCAAGTCCCACCTGGTCCCCTCGCAAGTCGCAGTTTCTGGGAGCCAAGCTCGACACAGTGGCGCGTCTGGCCTCACCGTCGGAGGAAAGGACACCGTCGGAGGAAAGGACAAAGGCCATCCTAGGCAAGGTGCGTCTGCTGGCCACGGACGTGGTCAAGGTGAGGTCCATCAAGTCCCTCCTCGGGATGATGTCCTCTTGCATATATCTCGTGCGCCTGTGCAGGCTTTGGATGCGCCCTTTACAGGAGTTCCTCGACGCCCGCTGGATACAAGCAATGGGCAGCTTCGAAGACAGGATCCCTCTCAACAAGACCTTCCGTTGAGCAATCCGGTGGTGGGGCACCCGCGCTCATCTGGCGGCAGGAACAGATTTTCAGACACCCGCCCACCAGGTGACGGCGGCTGCCTCCCTGGAGGGGTGGGGAGCGCACACCAGAGATCTCCATGCGAGAGGCCTTTGGCTCCCGGAGGAGAAGCCGCTCCACATCAACATCCTGGAGCTCCAGGCAGTGTTCTGGCCCCTCGGGTCCTTTCTCCCGTCCCTCAAGGGCAAGGTAGTGAGGATCTTCACCGACAACACCACCACAATGTTTTACATCCGGAAGCAGGGTGGAACCAGGTCCCCAGCCCTATCCAAAGAAGCCCAGAATCTTTTTTTTATCCCTGCCAGATGAAACGGCACCAGAAACATCAAGGGATGTTTCTGGTGCCGTTTCATCTGGCAGGGATAAAAAAGCACCATTGCCGACTCACTCAGCAGAGAGCTGCGCTCATGCCACGAGTGGGAACTACGTCAGGACCAAGTGGACCGACTCTTTCAGTGATGGGGCAAACCCCAGATTGACCTGTTCGTGACAGAGACAAATTCCAAGTGCCAGAGGTTCGCCAGCAGGTTTCCCCAACCGAGGAGCATGGGCGATGCTTTCTCGTTCCCCTGGGACGGCCTGTTCCTAGATGCGTTCCCTCCGTTGCCGTTGCTGCTCCGACTCATCAACCAGCTCAAGAAGTCCTGGTGCAGAATGATCCTCGTCGCACCAGGGTGGCCGAGACAGATCTAGTTCCCGGACCTTCTGGACTTGTCAGCGTCCCCACCAGTCAAGCTGTCGATGGACGCAGATCTTCTCTCCAGAGAAGGAGGCGCCATTCTTCATCACGACCCAGAGTCGCTGAACTTGCAGGCCTGGCTCCTGCAGCACTAGAGTTTGGAGGGTACGATATCCGGCCCACTGCAGAGAGGTTCTTGCGAAGGCCAGGGCGTCCTCAACTCTCAAGTGCTACGGACATAAGTGGAAGAGGTTCTCTATCTGGTGCCGGGCACAGAAGATTAACCCTTTGCGGATTACGGCCCCTCAAGTGTTGCCGTACCTACTGTCGCTAGCCAAAGCTGGACTATCACACTTCAATCAAGATACACCTGGCAGCGATTTCCTGATACACCAGGACTAGAGGGTGGTCATCTCTGTGGTCTCATCGCCTGGTTAAGGAATTTATGAAAGGACTGTTTAGATCATTCCCGCCGGTGAAGGCACCAGCCCCGGCGTGGGAGTTCAAAGTGGTGCTGACCAGGCTCCTGGGTCCGCCATTCGAGCCGTTGCATTCGGCCCTGTTGAAGTTTCGGTCTTGGAAAACAGCGTTCTTGGTGGCCATCACCTCCGCATGACATATGGGAGAGATCCAGGTGCTATCCTGCAAGCCTTCATACCTGACCTTTCACGATACGAGGGTAGTGCTGAGGACGCACCCCTCCTTCATGCCCAAGGTGCCGTCGGACTTCCATCTCAACGAGCCCTTGGTGTTACCAGTCTTTTTCCCATCGCCTTTGTCGCCGGCCGAGTGGACTTTGCACTCGCTGGATGTAGCTAGAGCGCTGAAGATCTACGTGGACCGAACAAAGAGTTTTCGGAGGACATCACAGCTGTTTGTGAACTTTGGACCTGTGAACCAAGGGAAGGCTCTCTCGAAGGCTTTCATTTCCAGATAGCTCTCCGGCTGCATCATGCACTGTCATCGGTTGGCAAACCGACCATTGCCCGGCCGTCCGAGAGCCCATTCGACCAGAGCTATCGCTGCTACCACGGCGTTCTTGTCTGGTGTGCCCCTGCTGGACATCTGCAGGGCTGCTACGTGGAGGTCGACGCACACCTTCACGAGATTCTACTGCATCGACCGGGATTCCAGGGAGGAGTCCATGGTCGGCCAAGCAGTGCTGTGCAACCTGTTCCCTTAAGGTGAGCCTGGTGATGATGTAAGAAATGCTTAATGTTGAGTTTTGATGTAATGCTTAATGTTGAGCCTTTGCCACCTCCCGTGGTTGTGCATGTGTGTACTGCTATGTATTCATATATTCATGAGCATGTGAATCCATGCCAGACCCCATGCTGGAGAAGGAACAAGTTACTTACCTGTAACTGTTGTTCTCCAGCATGGGTCTGGCATGGATTCACATGCAAACCCTCCCTCCTACCCCTCTGCGGCTCTTCACTTGGTCATACTGCCACTTTACGTGCTACCAAATCTGAAGATGGCTGCTAGAGGTGGGGCTTAGGGAGAGGGCAGTCATTGGCTGGGGGCAGTATGACCCAGAGACCAGTGATTGGTTACTACTGAGAAAGACGGATCGGAAACGAAACTGATACTGATGTTTTCTTTACCGAGGATTCCCGGCCTGACAATGGGGGAATATTCATGAGCATGTGAATCTATCCCAGACCCATGCTGGAGAACAGCAGTTACAGGTAAGTAACTTGTTCCTTTTCACGCCAGGTGGACAACAAGAACCTGTTCCGCCCTTCAATTGATTGGCATTCTCGGGCACCGCTGCCTCATACAGTCTTGCTTCCTCCTGGTTCCGCACCACTGGTCTATGTGGATTCAGCCGGTGGTGGCCCTTCCTGGCAACCATCCTCATTGCGTCCATGAGGGTATGCCTCTCATGAGCAGCCTCTGCCTACCCCAGTGCCGAGACCTTCGTCTGAGGATGCGTTTTTTGGGATGTTCCAGACGCTCATGCACTCTGATCCCATGAGGGTGAATTTTAAGGGTCTTTTCAGGGAAATGTACCCTGAACCTCCTGTCCTGACTTTTCAAACGCAGATCCCGGTGGTGCCAACTCCTCCACTTCTTCCTGCCGGACCTCCTCCACCTCTTACTCCTCTGCTTTCTCTGAAAGAAAAGACATCGGCCACACCAGATAACACTTTAAAACCTGAGGCACTAAATGCAGTGGAACAGTCTTCTGTCCCCGCTTCACTGGATTGGCCCAGAGCGGACCAGGACAGCGATGAACAGCTCTGCTCCCTTAGAGCATTCCATGACGTGTGCTAGATATGATGGCTCTCTTTGATATTCCAGTTCCAGAGGCCCCCACTCCACAGGAAGGGGTGCTTTCTGGAGCCTTTACTAGATCACTTCAGGGGCGCACCGTCCTGTTCCTCCAGAAGGACGTCTTGGCTGAGGCCCGTAAAGTCTGGGACAAACCCCATACCGGGCTGCATCTCAACAAGAGGATTGATGCTCGACACAAGCAGAAGATATAGCATTGTCGGCTTGTCCGCTCCCATAGTCGACGGTGGTTGCAGCAGCCACCCTCCAGTCCAAGCCGGTCTCTGCATCTTCCACGGCAGCGGCCCAAATCCTCTCCAAAGAGGAGAGAGTCCTTGATGCCTTTGTCAACAATGGTTTTTCCAATTCGGTGCTCCAACTTCGTCAAGCTTACATCGAGCTCATCCTGGCAGCAGCCAATCTTAGGCTGTGGAAGGAGCTAGTCGATTTCTAGGAATGTATTCCTGCGGATACGTTAGACGACTTGAAAGCTGGTTGTCGGACGCCAAAGTGTTGGCACAGGATTTACTGGAAGCTGCAGCGCACCAGGTAGATGCCTCAGCTCGATGCCTTGTGGTCGGGGTTGACATCTCCCGGCAAGCATGGCTCCATGCGACAAAGTTCTCAAAGGAAGTGCAGGCCAAGGTGCTGGACCTTCTTTTGATGGCAAGGAATCGTTCCATTCCTCCACAGATGAGGAACTTGCAAAGACTAAGGCGAGTACTCAAACCGCCAAATCTTTATTGGTCCTGGTGAAAACTCCAGCTAAGGCCCCTTGTAAGGTCAGGGTCCCAAATTTGGTCCCTGTCTGGGTACAGGGCGTTTCAGGAACGCTGTGCGCGCCGATCTGAAGCTCCTGTTTGCAGGCCCCGCTGAAAGCAACAACGGCAAGGTAGTCGGTTTTTCTCTCGCCCGTCGGCCTCCTCTCTAGGGACAGGTAGTCTCTCTGCCGACAAATCATCCAAATGATATTTGTTTTCGGTCGAACAAATCTCGTCTCACCTGGAGGAGTGGCAGACCATCACCTAAAACCAGTGGTTTTTGTCCATCGCTCGGGCGGGCTTCTGTTTGCCCTTGCCCCCACCCTACCCCGCCTTTCAATCCTCCCTTCCAGCAGACTGGGTTGCCTTACCTCAGAGCCGAGGTACACAAACTTCTGGACCTTAGAAGGGTGGAGCCTGTTCCTCTCAGGGAGCAAGGAGAGGTCTACTACTCCCGTCTGTTCAGTGCCCAAACCCAACCAGGCTGTCCTGCGCACTATCCTCGATCTGTCCCAGTTCAATCTTTCTCTTCCCCAAGAGAAATTCAAGATGATCACGTCTTGCCAAATAAAGTCCTCTCTTCGGAAGTGCGACTGGCTCAACATAGTGCACCTTCAGGACGCATGCATGCACATCCTGATATGGAGCCGTATCGGAAATATCACCGGTTCTCCCTGGGAGAGGAACACTTCAGTTCCGTGTGCTCCCTTTTGGTCTCCGCTCAGTGTGTCTTTACGAAGATTGGTCATTGCAGCTTCCCTCAGACTGCAGGGGGTTCATGTATATCCATATTTGGACGTTTGTCTCCTGCGCAGTCATTGCCCACAGACTGCATTGATCGATCTTCAGTCTCTCCACCAGCTCCTGTTCCACCTTGGGCTGTCGGTGAACTGGCAGAAATCATCCATGACTGTCTCTCAAGACCTGATTTTCCTGAGTTTCCGTTGGAATGCAGTCAGTACCAAGGTTTGGAATGGATTGTCCTCCAACGTATTCCACATATTTTACATGTAATGTCCACAGCTTCGGAAATTTTTCACCAGAGGGCCTCCTACGTCGATGGCGTCGGGTCGATGTCCCTTGAAGGCCTCCGTCGAGGGTGAAGTCATCGGATGTTATAAGGAGCACGCACAGCGCCCGTAGCCTCAGTTCCGTTTTTTACGCAAACGTGTTTGCTTCGAGAACTCGGCGCACCTTGCATTATCTACTTTGATAATGTCTTCTTCTACACCACCGACCCCGCGGTCTGGGTTCAAGAAGTGCCGGGACTGTAAGTCTAAGATGTCCATCAAAGACCTACACTGTATCTGCTTATGGTTTCTGGGCGAGAGCCACGACACGGACGACTGCTCGAAGTGCCAGTCGTTGACTGCCAAGGCCTTGCGTAAGGGGAAGTTGCAGGTAGGTCGGGTAACCGAACCCTGTTAATCCAAAAAGACTACTGGTCTTTCCAGCGACGACTCGAAGGGTGACTCTTCCCTGTCGAAGGGAGTCCAGGGCAATCTCGGTACCGGAGTGGTTCTCACCACTCGTCCTCGCCGAGGCACTTCTGGAAGCGGCGTCACTGGTTGCCTTCCCTGTCCTAGTCGGATGATGGCTCCGCTAGGAAAGTGACTTGCCCCACTAAATCCTCTACTCTGGAGGACTGGGAGGCATTCAGGGAGAAAATGCTGGAGATTTTTCAATCTGGGGGCACTGTTCCGTCCACGCCATCCAGTTGAAGCTGGCAGGGAACGGTTTCGGTCCGACGCTTGCATGCCTTCAGAGTTTAGTAGGCCATAGCCTGGGACTCGTGCTGAATCCTCCTATAGGAGGTTGATGTTGAGAGTTACGGAGTACCGGGGTGGTCCAGCCCGCCAGTTCAATTCCATCAGGATGACCTGACTGACATTTTAGATCAGGGTCCATCCACTGACCCAGTGTTGCCTTTTCACATGGCGTCACAGAAAAGGGTGGCTGCTACTTGGAACACCCCAGAGTCTCTTCCAGTGGTCAACAAGTTGTTGACTAAGAACTACCACCCATCCAGTAGTAACCCCAGCTACCTATCCACACCTCCCACTCCTGTGAGTTTGGTGGTTCAGGTGGCCATGGCCACACCGAGATAGGCGGCGTACCCTACCATCCCTCCAGATACAGATGACCAGTGCTTCGATGGATGGGCACGCAAGGTATTTTCGGCTGGGAGTATGGTGCTTGAATCGACCAGCTCCACCTGTGCCACATTTTCTCACACTCTGTGGAATTCTCTCTGGCAGTTGAGCATATTCCCAAAGGGGAAGAAAGGGATGGTTTCCTTGCTATTGTGCAGGATGGCAAGGATGCCATGTGTGAATCCCTTCAGTCTAGATTGGACGCGGCTGATGGTGTCAGCCGGTCCATGTCTGCAAGCACCGTGATACGCAGGTTTGCGTGGTTGCGGAAGTTGGGGTTTGCATCGGATGTGCATCAACATGCCCTTTGACTGTTCTTATTTGTTTGGCAGCAAGGCTGACAAGAGTCTTGAGAGGTTGCAGACCTCCAAAGCAGCTGCTAAATCTTTGGGCGCAGCTGTGCGTCAACCTTTGCCTTTTCGTCCTAGGGGACAACAGTGGAGGGGTTCCTTTCGTTACCACTCCTCTTTTGGTAGTACGAGAGGAGCAGCCAGTCAAAGGGGCCACCGTAAAGGTCCTTGTGGTGGATGGGGGAAGAGGTGCCAAAGCCACTCAAGCAGCTGCCTCTTTGCCTTCAGGCAGGTCTCATTGTTCGCTGGTGGGGGGCAGACTGTCTCAGCATCTCGAAGAGTGGCGAGCCATTACTTCAGATGCGTGGGATCTGGAAACAATAGCCCACGGCTACTGCTTATCCTTCCTAAATTGGCCACACGACAATCCACTGGGGAAGCTCTTTTTGAAGTTTCCGGATCCGCTCCTTGTGCAGGAAATCTTGACCCTGCTGGAGATGGGCGCTATAGAACTAGTGCCTGTGGCGGAGAGGAACAAGGGCTAGTCTTCCCCATATTTTTTGATTCCCAAGAAAGACGGAGGACTGGGACCCATCTTGGATTTGCGTCGCTTGAACAAGTTCCTCAGGAACGACAAGTTCAAGATGGTCACTCTTTCTCAGGTCCTTCAGGCCCTTAGACTTCAGGATTGGTTGGTGTCATTGGACCTACAGGATGCTTATTTTCATGTGCCGATCCATCCAAAGCACAAAAAATACCAGAGGTTCGCGGTTGGCAGCTCGCACTTTCATTTTCGGGTCCTGCCACTGGGGTTGAACTCCGCCCGAGGGTCTTCACCAAGCTCATGGAGGTGGTGGTGGCATATCTCAGGAGAGGGGGGTTTCACGTCTACCCCTACCTGGACAACCAGCTGATCCGAGCAGGCCCTGGATCATCTCCGCCTCACCTGCCACTCCCTTTACAAGCTGAGCTTCTCCCTCAATTTCAGGAAGTCACATGTGACACCTTCCCAACAGCTCCAGTACATCGTGGCTGTGTTGGACACATCCTTGGGGAAGTGCTCGCCACCCAAAGTGAGGGCTCATCACATGGTCAACAAATGTCAACATGCCTAGAGTCTCCTGGATTTTGAATTCTTAAGGTTGCTCTGCCTCATGCCATCCTGCATATTTGTGGTCCAGAGGCCAGTCTGAGGATGAGATCCCTTAAATGGGATCTCAAGACGCAGTGGTCACAATTCTCAGGCAAAATGTCTGATCGCCTCCAGATTCTGCGCACGGTCTCACAGGATCTTCTGTGGTGGGACAGCGAAGGGAATCTGATGAAGGGAGAGCCTTTTTGGCAACCATGGTCGGAGGTGACGGGGGTGCTCACGCCAACGAGCTGACCACCATTGGTCGTTGGTCCCCGTCTGAGTCCAGACTCCACATAAATCTTTGGAGCCGCCGGCATCAGGCTATCTTTGGAGCCGCCGGCATCAGGCTATCTTTGGAGCCGCCGGCATCAGGCTATCTCTGAAGGCTTTTCTGCCGTTTGTGCTCGGGAAGAGTGTCCTGATCATGACGGACACCACAGTGGCCATGCATTACCTCAACAAAAAGGGGGGGGTTTAGGGTCACTCCCGCTGTGCAGGGAGGCGATGCAGCTCTGGGCCATAAAGCAAGGAATCTCACTCTCAGCGGTTCATCTGGCCAGAGAGGAGTGCGACGGCAGAAGCTCTGAGCAGGCAGAGCGCGGTCTCCCACAAGTGGGAGTTGGCCCAGGAAGTCCTTCAGGAGATCTTCACCTTTTGGGGAATCCCTCAAGTGAATCTGTTTGCAACTGGTGCCAACCGAAAGTGCGAGACATAATGCTCAAGGGAGTTTCCTCTGAGAGGAGCTTTAGGGGCTGTTTTCGTGGTGGATTGGTCATTCCCACTTCTGTATGCATTTCCTCCGGTCCCCGTCATTCCTCAGGTTATAAGAAGGTTGCGGAGGTTAGGGTCCTGCATGATCCTAATTGCTCCAGATTGGGCCAGGAGACCGTGATACCCGGACCTTCTAGAAATGACTGTCCTCCACGCAGTCTTCCCCACAGAGAGGTTCTTATCTCTCTCCCTCTAACGTGCGCGAAGGGAGGGCAGGGCAGAGATTCAGGGGGGTGTTGCGTTCTCCATCTAGAGGTCAAAACTCTCAACCTTCACGCTTGGTTTCTGAAAGGTTGAGATATAAGGATTGGGACCTCCCGGATGATGTGATGGAGGTGTTGCTTTCGGCCAGACGGCCGGCAACCACATCCCTGTACCGTTGGCGTATGTTTTGCAACTGGTGCAGAGAACACAATGTCGATCCTTTTTAGTGCTCCATTCCGATCGATCTTTTTTTCTTTCTTTGGCCCACAAGGGTCTTCAAGTGGGTACCATTAAGGGTAACCTAGCGGCGCTGTCTATTTTCAAGCGCTCGTCTGAAGAATGTTCTTATCTTAAAATTCCTTTCGTTGCCCAGTTTCTAAAAGGGCTCACGAATGTGTTCCCGCCGTCCCCTTTTCAGGTGCCGGGTTGGGATCTGAATTTAATCTTGAAATTCTTGATGGGTGCCACGTTTGAACCTTTGCACTCTTGTCCTTTGAGACTGTTGACCTTCAAGACTGTTTTCTTGATTGCAGTTACATCTGCTCGCAGAGTGAGCGAGTTGCAGGCACCGTCATCTAAGCCACCATTTACATTGTTCCACAAGGATAGGGTTGTACTGAGGGTACGTCCATCCTTCCTACCTAAGGTAGCGTCTCATTTTCATTTGAGCCAGAAGGTGGTACTTCCTGCTTTCTGGCCTCCTCCTCATCCTGGCAAGGAAGAGGAGAGACTCCACAGGTTGGACTTTAGGAGAGCTTTGAGCTTTTATATTTCTAGGATGTCCAGGGTCAGATTGGCTGGCAAGGACCCTCCTGAGGGTTTGCGAGCTCACTCCACCAGGGGCTTTGCTACATCCACAGCCCTGCAAGGAACATTTGTGAGAGTGCAACATGGTGCTCCATCCACACCTTTGTCAAGCATTACTCCCTGGATACTTTCCATGGTCATGATATGGCCTTTGGTAAAGCACTGCTTATTTATGCCATCTGATTGGGTATATCTAAATTCTTCTCCCTCTTCCAATCACTGATACTGCTTTGGGTGTCTGTCAAAGATGTGGAATATGTTGGACGACACAATCCATTCGAAGAACATGTTACTTACCAACTGGTAACATTCTTTCAACTGGATGTTCCTCCATCGTATTCCTCATCGCCCTCCCACCCTAGCCCTCTGTAGAATTTCCTGTGCGATTGCAGCTTGTGTTCCCACAAGGCTATAGACCGTACAGGAGGCACTGTGTGCGGTGATGTCGCACGTTATGGAGGGAAAAACATGAACTGAGGCTACGGGCGCCGTGCGTGCTACTTATAACATAAGATGGGGTCACCCTCGACGGAGGCCTTTGAGGGACATTGACCCGACGCCATTGACGCAGGACGCCCTCGGCCAAAGTATTTTCGAAGCAGCACAGCTGTGGACATTACATGTCAAAGATGTGGAACACGTTAGAGGAACATCCAGCGGAAAGAACCTTACCAGTTGGTAAGTAACTTGTTCGTTCCCAGCGGCGGACAGGATTGCAGACCTATCAACCACGTGTCTGCTCTTCCTCCAGTCGTCGCACACGACGGCCTGGTGGTTCCAAAGACTTCTGGGCCTCATGCTGGCTCTTGGAATCTGTTTGTCTCAGGATTCGGACCCGGAGTCCAAGATAATCCCAGTTCCATCCTGCATTACAGCGGATCTACAATGGTGGTCCTCGATCAGCAACCTTTCAGTGGGGGCCTCCTTCCAGAAGCCCTGCCCACAAGTGACGGTTACCACGGACTCTTCCCTTCTGGGGTGCGACGTTGTCACCTTGAAGTATCTGACTTTTGGACACCTGCCCCAGCACTTATTCTGCTCAACCGCTCCGCAGCCTTTGACACAGTTAGCCACGACACCCTGACCAAAAGACTAGAAGACATAGGCATAACCGACACAGCACTACTCTGGACCAAATCATCCCTAGCGGACAGAACAGAAAGCGTATCGATTAAACCATTCAAATCCACTCCACGAGTTAACAACTGTGGTGTGCCACAAGGATCCTCACTATTTCCAATATATTTCAACATCTACCAGACTTCGGTCATCAGAATCTTCAAAAAATAAAACATTACATGCTACAACTATGCCGATGATACTCAAATCATCTACAAAATCAAAGACACTGATGCCGATCATTCAACCCTAATCGACTGTCTAAAAATTCTTCAACTGGATGAATGCCAACAACCTGAAAATCAACCCAGGAAAGACAGAAATCATGATCATATCCAAAGACCAAGAGAACGAAACCACAATCCCGTGGCCTACAAAAATGGGAAACGCACCATCTAAGGTAGTAAAAAATCCGGGAGTCATAATGGACAACACCCTAACCTTAGAACAACAAATAAATGCAACAGTGAAGAAATGTTTTTCCTCCTCCACACGACAAGAAGAATTCTAACTTTCCTCTCCTTCATGCACAAAACGCTCACTATCGTCGTCTCATCATGTCAAAAATCGACTATGCAAACAGCCTCTACTTCGGAATACCAGAATACCTCTTGGAAGAAACTAAAACAAATCCGAAATGCACCAGCAAGAGTACTCCTCAAACTATCCAGAAGAGACCACATCACTCCTGCCCTAATAACACTACTCTGGCTCCCAGTAAAACATTACATCACCTTCAATGTGCATAACGCACAGGGCAATCAGCGGACAAGGAGCGGAATTCCTACAAAAGAAGATTACAATCTACAAACCAACGAGACCTCTCCGATCAAGCAACGAAATCCGCCTGGAACTTAAACCATACTGTTGTGAAGCGCTTGTTGGTGAATGTCGTATGGTTGTGCGTCATTGGAAAGGAAGGAGATGTGTTGTGAAGTGCTTGCTTGTGAATGAGAGACCCTGTGATGTCATGTGGTTTCACTGTGCTCTATAGCGCTTCTGACAAAACAATCATTTCTCATTGCCCAAAGGTCCTTCCCACTTATTTCTTCCTCCCTTCACCATGGGAACTTCACTGGGCTCAACCTTGCAGTGACTTATTCATACCTTTTGGTTACCACGCTGCATCTGCTTTCCCAAATCTTCCTTTTGGGACCTTCTTCCTCACTTTAGTTCTCCCTTCGCTTTGCTTCTACTTCTGTCCTTTGAAGCCTGCTTCTGCTTCAAGATATCACAGCGCAGGTGCTCATCTTCATAACATTGCACCCTGCCTCTGCTTCACACATTTGGGGCCTGCTTCGCTATTGGGGCTTCACTTCAAGACTTAACCCCTCTGCTTCTGCACTGGGCTGCCCATTCCTCTTTACTTGTGCCCTGGGCCTGTGCTGGGTCTTCTTTACTTCTCAAACCCTCTGCTTCTGAGCTGGGCTGCCCCTTCTTCTTTATTTGAGCCCTGGGCCTGCGCTGGGGCTTACTTTACTTCTATGCCCCTTGCGCTCTGCACCCCTGGGTGATGTGACTTACTACTTATCTTTGGGGTGGCAGTGGTTCCTTACCTTCCTCTGCTGCTCCCTCCCCCCCAGCAGTCTTCTTCTTTGCGCAGGTTCTTTGTTTCAGTAATCCTCGTCGCCAGTGTAATAATGTAACTTCGGGGGTCTTCTTGGGCTTCTTACATATACTTTATTACATAATTATTTTAAGCTACATATAAGGATAACCACTGGGTCCCATCACCCAGGCTTAACTCCTCAGGTAGAACACTCATACAGCATTCACACATCAACATTCCACATGACATCACGGGGTCTCTCATTCGCAAACAAGCACTTCACAACACATACCTTAAGAAATAACTTGGAGGCACCTCCTTCTACCACTTGGCCGCAAAAACCTGGAACAACATCCCAAAAGAAATAAGAAACACAAAAGATTACCTAAAATTCAGGATATCACTAAAAGCCTGGCTCTTCAACACCGCAGACTCAAACTGAAAACCGAAACAGAGAAAAAGGATGACTAAACTGGAAAGTACACGGACAGCCCCAGAACTGACAGCGAAGCTCCCACGGCACCTGGACCGGATAGACTGGAACACAGACTACGCGCATGAAGAACGAGTCAACTACCCCAGCCAATTCCACCCAACATCTTCACCCGCCCCTTAGTTACCACTAGGTACCAGTGTTGTGGAATTGGCGAGATATTGGCAATCACCACACTACCTGAGTTGTTGACATTGGCAGGTGCACTGGCCACAGGAGTATGAAGGGAGGACAGGTGGGGCTATGAGGGAGCCTGATAGAGGTAGGGTCCAGGTGAGAAAGGGACCTTGAATGCCAGACGGGCCCAGATTAGGACAGAGGCGCATTGGCAGAGACTACGCAAGCCCAGCGCCTCAATTTCAGGATACGGATGCCAACTAACCAACTCCACTAACATTCCCCCTCTCAAACTCCAAACCAAACACAACCAAAAACCTACAGCACAACAAACCGCACAAACTTAACTACATTGCAACAGCAAAACAGACACACACAGACTCACACAACAGTACATGATGACTACCGGCCGCAAACACCATAGGCCCAGCCAACGGACCCACTGGGCTGAGGCCGCCAACAGCACATCACTGCTCATTTGCACTTTTCCTGCTTCCTCCCACTAACTCAACCTTCCCTCTTTCAGAGCCGCCAGAGTGCCAGGGGACCAATCCGGTGGTGATAGTGCGTGGTACAAATGTCCTTTAACAGTACCATTAACTCCTCAGGTCAGGCAGTTTCATATAAATTATCTGGAACTCCTGGCTGTTTGCCTGGCGCTCAAAGCTTTTTAACCATCTATCACTGACATGGTAGTCCATATTTGCACAGAAAACTCTGTGGCGATGTTTTATATCAACAAGCAGGGTGGCACCAAGTCACCTCTCTTTGTGGATCTAGCCATACAAATTTGGGACTGGGCCATCCAGCACAAGTTTTGGCTCCTGGTTGTACACAACCCAGGTCGCATCAATCTAACTGCAGACTCACTCAGCCGTCAGTCGACAGCCAGTTACAAGTGGGAATTGAACAACGATGTTCTCGCCAACATTTTTCACCAACGGGGCACTCCAGAAGTGGACGTCTTTGCGACTTTTACAAACAGGAAACCTCCTCTGTATGCATCCAGAGACAGCCTCTGGGTGTCCTGCATGGGACGTGCTCTCTGGATTCCGTGGCACAACATGAAGGCTTATGCCTTTCCTCCACTACCTCGGATTCATTGGTCACTCTGCAAGCTCAGGAGTGCATCAAATTGCACTCTCCTCTTCATAGCTCCTAGGTGGCCAGCCAGGTTCTGGTTTTCTGAACTTCAGCATCTGTCGATTCTTCCTCCGATCAGATTGCCTCTGATTCTCGACCTTCACCAGAACGATCACCAGCTGTGGCACCCCTCCCCACAATCGTTCAGCTTGGCAGCCTGGTGCCTGAATTCACATCTCTAGCGCAGTTTACTTTGTCCGAGGACAATATGCGCACTATCCAAGCGGCCAGGAAACCTTCTACGAGGGCTCAATATAGGACCAAATGGATAAGTTTTTGCCACTGGTGCTTAGCTAAACAGCTTGACTCAGGCACACTACGGTTGACACTGTTCTATCATTTGTGTCTCACCTCGCAGCTTCGGGCAATTATGCCTGGTCTTGCATAACTTACTTATCTGCCATTGCGGACTACGTGTCCATGGACAACTGTTCCTTTTCATTGACTAATCCGGTCATTAAAAGGCATTTTGTGGGTCTTCATCTCTTCCAGCCGGTGCCCACCCCTCATCCCAAATGGGATTTGAATGTGGTCCTCACTGTGTTATGCCATAAACCATTTTAGCCCATGGTCAATACTGATCTTAAAAACCTTTCTTGGAAGGTTGCTTTTCTGATCGCAGTGACATCGGCGAGGCGAGTAAGTGAGCTCCAAGCTCTTTCTGTGGAACATCTGTTCGTCACTTTCCATAAGGATAAGGCTCTGCTTGACACTCATCCTTCCTTCCTGCTTAAGGTGGTTACCGATTTAGAATTCAACCAATCTATTTTGTTGCCTGTCTTTTTTTTTTTTGTCCAAATCAGGCATCAGATGCAGAGAGTCTTGCACAACCTGGATGTCGGGCGAGCCCTGAAATGCAGGAAAGCAGGCAGAGACTCAGGCTGATTTTCAAAGTTATCTTTTTATTCCTCTCAGAAAACCAGGAGACATCAGACAGCATACATCAGTAGATTCAACAATAATCAAATGAGCTCTGAATTCAGCCCCCTTGCATACTGTTTCAAAGCTGGTTTAAATTAATAAATAATACACAAACCCTTTCTATTGGTCTTTATAATTAAAGACAAACCCACATATGTCTGTGATTCGTTGACTTAACTGCCACTCATGAATTACCCATGTCATAACAAAACCAAACAATTCTAGATACAACTGCCTCCAGTGAACTTTACATGAACTGTTTATTATAAAATTATTCAATTACATCATCATGAAATTCGACCATTTTGTATTTCTAAAAACCATCTTAGGATCCGTCTGAATTCCTGGTTATTGCAAAAAGTTGCCTGATCGATATTTGATCAGAACTAGATATTTGATCAGAACTTAGCTCCTTTTGAGTTTCAAGCCTAGAATTTTGGTATCTATGATAAATGTATGCTACCCATCAGGCCCTCCGCTGTGCAAGGCATTCTGACCCAAGAAATGTATGTCGCCCTACAATGTGCTTGTTTGATCTTGTAAGCACTATAATTCTGGATTCCGCAATACTGGAGTTATTGATCAACCAGACAAGTTATCTGCATTCAGTTTGAAAGGGGGGGGGCTTCCTTCTGTACACTCCCCCCTCTGGATTGAATTGATGGTTTATTTATATAGCGCCTATACACAATGCATTTCAAATCGCTTCAAAGAGTGAGGGAACATGGGGAAAAATACTTACATTCTTACAAGTCCTTGAAACAATACAGAATGTGAAAAATAACGATCATAATCAGCCTGGCGACATTTCAGATTGCATAGGACCGCGGTCATTTCCTTCTTGTGCTGCTTTTTCATCCAGTTTTGAGACACAATAGACATTTTGGTGCAAGGAACAAGTCGAAGAGGGGGAAGCGAAAAAGGGAGACACAACCAGCACTAACATTACTATGCATGACGACAATTGATGAAGTGCATGAGTATACAAGAGGAGGGGGCAGGGGTGGTAGTAACTTACTCAATACATACCACTACACCCAATGTCCACCCACATCCATTTTCAGTGTACCTAAATATCTCTTCCCTAATCACCCCCCTCTATGAGGCAATATGTTTCAATATGGGAGGCATCCTAAAAACATTTCTACAATGTCAGTGCTAACTTGCTATATTTTCCTAATCTAAACATGTATGTATCCCTAAAGAACACCTGTGTTCACTTTGATCTGAGTCCCACCTCCATTACCCAGTTTAATTTTATACTAATTACACATCGGGTAATTACGGCCACTATGAGAATCACAAAACAGTTGCACTTTGAGGGAACCCACCATCCCGTCTTTTCATAATTACTTGCATGTGGCTTTTACTCCACATTTTTCAATCACTCCCAATCCATACCATTTTCCTTGTTCCCCTTGCACATTTACTCAAGTTAATTTTCTTTTTCATTGCTCTTTTGTCGCCACATCTTTCATCCGACTCATCTTGGTTCGATATCCATGGACAAGTCTATTTTTGTCATTTTTTTTTTTTTGTTGCTTTGCTGAAATTTCCTGGGCCTTTCAATGCAAGGGCCCAATCATTCCTTGTTTTTTCCACACTTTTACCACAGAGCATAAAAACCTATTTAGGCAAGGGGGGCATTTGGATTTGAACCGGATACATAAGGATGGGGGGTTTTGCCGGAATGTCTTCGAATGGCCATTTTGGGCAAGTCCCTCGACTCTCTGCTCATAGGTTTATGTGCTGTCAATCTCCTGATGTATACTTTGTTCTGTCCACCTGTAATAAAAAACTGAATGAGTTTCCTTTGAAAAATAAGTATGTCGATCATCAGTACTTTTCTTCTTGACTCAACCCAACACCCTTCTCTGTGTACATGTTTGCTTTTTCTCATATGCACGCTGTTTGGTTGCTGGGACCTGGTGTATTTTTAATAAACACATTCACCTGTCTACTGTTTGCACTTTTTTCTATGGGCTCGGTTTTCTATAACAAAATTATATCCTTTCAAAATGACATATTTACCCTGAAGGTCGTCATTTTCAGACTAGGGTATCAAAAATAACAAACAGAAATATAACCAGGCTGAACGTAGTCGTTGTTCTCCTCTTGTCTTTTAGGCGCATCCGTAGCAGAAGAGGACCAAGCTGGTGCAGGATCTTACTTTCTGCAGAAAACCGAAATGGAGGCAAAAGTCATTTGTGGACTGGCAAGGGGGTCCGGTTTTGTCCTAGCAAAAACCCTTGCACCCATCCGTCTATAAAAAGACGTTTACTAATATCTTGTCGCGCTACTTTCAGCCTATTTAACTTCTAGGCTTTCGCTGGCTCGTTGGTGAACAGAACAAATTTTGTTCACATTTTAACATTGCACTCAGGACTTGGCCTTTTCCTGCTTAGTTGAACGTTCTTCTGCTTAGCTGAATGTTGCTCTCCTTTCAATTGCATAGGACCGCGGTCATTTCCTTCTTGTGCTGCTTTTTCATCCTGTTTTGAGACACAATAGACATTTTGGTGCGCTTTGTCTCACTGACCTTACACTAATACAGCCTACCCCTGTTTTTCTGGAATCTGGCACTGATTCTTACTATGTGCCTTCAAGTTTTAACATAACACTCATTGTTTTGCTTATTCTAAACATTTCCTACATTTTTATCAAATCTACCTTTTGAAGGGATTGTGTCCTCCGACGTATTCCTTATCTTAGATATCTCCTTCCAGCTTTGCTGGCCTCGGTACATTTTTCTCTAGAGGGCGCTGCGCGTTGACGTCCGCCGAGTCGATGTCCCTCGACAGCCGCCGTATCGACATCATCCTGCCTATAAAGGCCGCACGCAGCGTCCGTTGCTCAGTTGCGTTTTTCCGCGCTTACTCAGTGCCTCGGAATATCGTTGCTCAGTTTCGTAGAGAATTTATCCTATTTACCTCGAGATATTCGATCCATACTCAATAGCTTCCTCGTCGGTACCGACAACCCCTCGGTCCGGCTTCAAAAAATGCAGAGACCGTGGGAAAAAGATGTCGCTGACTGACCCTCAGAGTTTGTCTGTGGTGTTTGGGAGCTGAACATCATTGTTCGGAGTGCGAGGACTGTATGTCCATGACAGCTAAGACCCTGAAGGAGCGTAGGGGGAAGCTGGAGAAAGGTAAGACTTCAAAAGCTTCTTCTACCTCGACGAAGTCGAGACATTCGTCTCCTCGTCACCATTCACGCTCCAGGTCTCAGAGTGGGTCCCATCACTCCTCGAGATCGAAGCACTCGAAGAGGAGACGTCGAAGATCCCCTTCTCCGTCCTCCTCTTCCTCTGTTTCTCCTAAGAGAATCCCTTGCCCCACGAAACATAGTTCCCGGGCTGAATGGGAGGAATTCCGCAAAAATATGATGAGCGTCTTCGAGAAAGCGGCCTCGACCCCCTCAAAGACTGCCGAGAGCGATGCTCTGGTCGAAAGACCCGAAGGTCAAAAACGCCGCGAGTCGCAGTAGCCGGCGAAGGAAGCTTCTCGAGCGCGTCACGAACCCTCGAGTAAGGCTATGACCTCGAAACCTTCTTCGAAGGTTCCGTCGACGAAGGTTCCGTCGACGCCGAGGTCGGTGTCTTCGACGCCGTTGTCGAAGGGACCTTCGACACACGGGTCTGTCGACTCAACGCCATCTTCGACGCCAAGGAAAGTCACGGTTGCGACGCGCCCAGTGGCTATCCCCAGGTCCTCGATGGCGTCGAGATTGTTGACTTCCTCGAGCAGAATCCCAATTCTGTCGAGGACCTCGAGGCCTCCGCCTTTTGTTTTCGACGCCACGCCCGAAGCCTTCGGCGTCGACGACATCGACGTTTTCGAGGTCAATTACTACAAGTTTGGCACCCTCTGCCTTGGAGATGGGTTTCACACCCTTTGTGAGTTCAGAACAATTGAGAACTATGTCCTCAATTATGGAAGAGGGAGAACTATCTGAACAAGAAGACACATTTGTGTTGCAGGGACCTGCAACCCCAGTTCAAGAGGAGTTATCCTCCGAAGAACGCAGGTTAAAGGATCTCCATGATTCCTTACATGAGGCAAGTGTGTTAGACACTGACCCGGGGGAGCATGCTGAAACCCCCTATAGAGCCTTAATGGCCAGGATCACAGAATTTATGGGATGGTCAACACCTTCACAGGCTTTCCAACAAGATGACCTTACGGATATTCTTGATAAAGGTCGACAGGAGGGTCCTGTAGTGCCCTTTCATAAAGCTCTTCAGAGGAAAATCATGACGAACTGGGAAACCCCAGATGTCATTCCGGCAGTAAATAAAAAACTGTCTACTAAATACAGGGTATCTTCTGCAGACCCGGAGTTTTTGTCAAAACACCCATCCTCAGAAAGTCTGGTGGTACAAGCAGCATCTTCTACTGATGTCAAGACTGCTTACCCTACCGTCCCACAGGACAGGGACGATAAGAAATATGATGCTATGGCAAAGAAAGTTTTTTCGGCATGTAGCATGGCGTTAAAATCTGTTAATGCTACTTGCACCCTTGCTAGATTCAGCCATACACTTTGGGAGTGTGCTTCTACAGCGGCTGACTGCATCCCGGAGGGAGAAGAAAGGGAGGCGTTCCTAAATATCATACAGGACGGTAAGGACGCTATGTGCGAATCCCTCCAGACGGGCATTGATTCAGCTGACAGTATCAGCAGAGCAATGGCGGCAAGTACAACAACCAGGAGATTCGCTTGGTTGAGAGTCTGGTTTTGCCCCAGATGTGCAAGCCAGGCTCTTGAACATGCCATTCGATGGCTCTTCTTTGTTTGGGAAAAAGGCGGATGACAGTTTAGAAAAACTGAAAACATCAAAGGCAGCAGCAAAATCCCTAGGCGCTGGAATCCGTCAGACACCTTTTCGTCCCACAGGAACCTCTGCGAGGGGCAAGTTCTTTCGCTTCTACTCCGCATTCGGAAGAGGTAGAGGACGACCGGCTCAAAGGGGACAAAGAAGAACTACCCGAGGTGGACGGTGTAGATATGCAAAAGCCGCAGCAACAGCAGGTGCCTCTTTACCATCGGCATCTCCATCAGCCGCCCCAAAACCACTCTGAGGACTTCCCTCACAAGACACCTGTAGGAGGCAGGTTAACTCAACATCTGGCGGAATGGCAGGCTATCGCGTCAGATGCTTGGGCATTGGAAACAGTTGCCCAAGGTTACTGCCTGCCTCTCCTACGCATACCTCAGTCATCCACTGGGGATCAGCTCTCAGAAAGCTCCAGATCCGCTCCTCTTGCAGGAAATCTTTAGACCTGCTAGAGAAAGGTGCCATAGAACCGGTACCTGTAGCGGAGAGGAACAAGGGCTGGTACTCCCCTTACTTTCTCATTCCAAAGAAAGACGGAGGACTGAGACCCATCTTGGACTTGCGAGAATTGAACAAATTCCTCAGGAAAGACAAATTCAAGATGGTAAATCTTTCTCAGATCCTTCAGGCCCTTCAGTTCCAGGACTGGTTGGTATCTCTGGACCTTCAGGACGCTTCAGGACGCTTATTTCCATGTGCCTATCCATCTCAAACACAGGAAATACCTGAGGTTCGCAATTGGCAACTCTCATTATCAATTTCGAGTGCTGCCATTTGGGCTGACCTCCGCCCGAGGGTCTTCACCAAGTTAATGTCGGTAGTGGCTGCAAGTCTAAGGAGGGAAGGGATTCACGTCTACCCCTACCTGGACGATTGGTTGATCAGGGCTGTATCTTCGGAACAAGCTCAGATCCAGCTAAATCACGTTTGCCACTCCCTTCACAGACTGGGCTTCTCCCTCAATTTAAAGAAGTCACAAATGATACCATCGCAGAGACTCCAGTTCATCGGAGCGATCCTGGACACTTCCCTGGGAAAAGCCTCGCCACCAGAGGTGTGGGCTCAAGATATTCTACAGATGGTTACCAAGTTCCAAAATGCCCAACGTCTCCCAGCCTTCGACTTTTTGAGGTTGCTAGGCCTCATGGCATCCTGCATTTTCCTAGTGCCAGAGGCTCGCCTGAGAATGAGATCCCTCCAGTGGGCACTGAGGACTCAGTGGTCACAATTCTCAGGAAGAATGACAGATCCTCTTCAGGTTCCCGACAGGGTGGCTCGAGACCTTCAGTGGTGGGCCTGTCAGGAGAACATTCTGAAAGGAGAACAGTTTTGGCAACCCTGGCCGGAGATAACAGTAGTCACGGATGCCTCACTCACGGGGTGGGGAGCCCACGCCAACGACTTGACCATCAGCGGTCGTTGGTCTCCATCGGAGTCCAGACTACATATCAACCTGTTAGAGCTGAGGGCCATCAGACTTGCGCTGAAGGCGTTCCTGCCAGCTGTACAAGGGAATAATGTCCTGATAATGACGGACAACACAGTGGCCTTGCATTACCTCAACAAAAGAGGAGGCGTAGGATCACTACCCCTGTGCAGAGAGGCGATGCAGCTCTGGTTTTGGGCAATCCAAGAAGGGATCTCTCTAGCGGCAGTTCACCTAGCCGGAGAGAAGAACTTGACAGCGGACGCTCTGAGCAGGCAGAGCACAGTCTCCCACGAGTGGGAACTAGCTCAGGAAGTCCTTCAAGAGATCTTCGCCCTTTGGGGAACCCTCAGGTAGATCTGTTCGCCACCAGTGTCAACAGGAAGTGCGATCGGTTCTGTTCAAGGGAATTTCCCCCGAGAGGAGCTCTGGGAGACGCGTTCATAGTGGACTGGGAGGTTCCGCTTCTGTACGCGTTCCCACCGGTCCCTGTCATTCCTCAAATGATCAGGAGGTTGAGAAGATTCCGGAAAACCATGATCCTAATTGCCCCGGATTGGGCCAGGAGAACGTGGTACCCAGACCTTCTAGACTTGTCCATCTGCCCTCCAGTTCGACTTCCACTCAGAGAGAACCTACTCTCACAGAAGGGAGGTCAGGTTCTCCATCCAGACATCAAAACCCTCAACCTTCACACTTGGCTTCTGAAAGGCTGAGGTACAAGGATTGGGACCTCCCTGATGATGTTATGGAGGTGTTGCTTTCGGCAAGGAGGCCAGCAACAAAGTACAATTATACCGCTGCCGTTGGAACAGATTTTGCAGCTGGTGTAGAGAAAAGAATATCGACCCCTTTTCATGTGGTACACCAATGGTTTTGTCCTTCCTACTCTATTTGGCGAATTCAGGCCTTCAAGTTGGCACCATTAAGGGCTATCTCGCAGCGCTATCCATCTTTAAGCGCACTGCGGAAGAACCATCCTATTTCAAGTTACACCTTGGTAATACAGTTTTTAAAGGGGTTAACTAACATTTATCCCCCAAGACCATTCCAGGTTCCCCTATGGGATTTAAACTTAGTCCTAACTTTCCTGATGGGCACACCTTTCGAACCACTCCATTCTTGTTCGTTAAGATTTCTTACCCTTAAAACTGTTTTATTAATAGCACTTACATCTGCTAGAAGGGTGAGCGAGTTACAAGCTCTTTCTTGTAAACCCCCTCATACAATCTTTCACAAAGTCAAAGTTGTCCTGCAAGTGAAGCCTAATTTCCTCCCGAAGGTGGTTTCTGAATTCCATATCACTCAGAAGATTACCCTGCCATCTTTCTATCCTCCTCCTCATCCGGGAAAAGAGGAAGAGAGGTTACACAGGCTGGACCCTAGAAGGGCTTTAAGTTTTTACATCAGTAGACTGGCCAGGATAAGACAAGCAGACCAGCTGTTTGTAGGCTATGCAGGTCACAAGCGGGGGTTACCGATAACTAAGCAGACGATTTCCAGATGGATCATTCTAGCCATTTTGGAATGTTATAAACTGGCAGGAAAAGAGCCCCCTCAAAATCTTAGGGCTCATTCGACCAGAGGTATTGCAGCTTCATCGGCCCTCAAAAGAGGAGTGCCGGTTAAAGACATATGTGCGGCTGCCACATGGTCGTCCGTCCATACCTTTACACGATTTTACAACTTGGATTCCTCCTCCAGTCAAGAGACTAGGTTTGGAAGGGCAGTATTGCACTCTATTCATCAATAAAAGGAAGCATAAAGTCAGTACTCCCACCTCCAATAACAGAATACTGCTATGGGAGCCTATCTAAGATGAGGAATACGTCAGAGGACACTCCCTTCGAAGAACAAGTTACTTCTTACCTTGTAACGTTCTTTCGATGGGATGTTCCTCCGACGTATTCCTTATCGACCCTCCCATCCATCCCCGCAGTACTACTTCCCTTGTTGTTGCAGCGTACGCTCCTTCAGGGTGATTAGTCTAGTCCAGACAGAAAAACTGTGGGCTACAAAACGGAACTGAGCAACGGACGCTGCGCGCGGCCTTTATAGGCAGGATGACGTCGACGTCGATACGGCGGCTGTCGAGGGACATCGACTCGGCGGACGTCGACGCGCAGCGCCCTCTAGAGAAAAATTTTCGAGGCCAGCAAAGCTGGAAGGAGATATCTAAGATAAGGAATACGTCGGAGGAACATCCCATCTAAAGAACGTTACAAGGTAAGAAGTAACTTGTTCTTCTGGCATTTTGCCAGTTGCAACATTTTAAAAGTACTTACTCCACCTGCTATTTGACGTCTTCTATGTCCTTTGTTGTCTGAGGAGGCCATACTTTCACTATATGCTACTCTATTCTCACACCCGTTTGCACCGATCTCGGGGGGGGGGTGTGTAGGGGTTCGGGAAGCTACATAATTTAAACACTGTATGCCTAACTGCCTTTTTTCTTAATCTACTCACCTGGGTGGTCTTAATTTTAATAATGATCAACAGTGTGTCCACAGAGGTTCTGCCGCTCTCGGTTTAGGTAGATCCAGTCACACACCCTTGTCTTTTGGCACCAAACTCGTTCCTCCTTAATTTACTTGGCGCTGATTACTCCTAGTTGCCTAGTTCAATAACATTCACTAACACATCGGCCTGCTTTTTACTGCAATTCTCGCTCAAAATTTCATTTTTGAATCTCAGTTACTCTTGAGATCCTGGACATATTTATTTAAAAATATTCTCTGAATGTCTCCATACTTCAGACATGATGTACAGTGAGGAAAACATTGTTCCCTGTCGAGTCATCTCTCCAATGTGCTCTGAATTTATTTGGCGCACATTTTTAAACTCACATATATTGCACCTCATGCTCCCTTTCCAATCTTCTCTCTCAGCATTGTAATCATTTTGATTACCTAAAGCACTCCTCATGCGCTGCTTTTTGGCAATCTGTCTTTCTTTCTCTTTTCATAGCACACTGAAAGCTATTTTATCAAGAGTAAATGCCTCTTTCTCGTCTCTATAAGCGATGGATGTTTTGCCATATATAAACAACAATTTAGGGGCATTCGCAACGTGCACCCATCAAATAAGCATTCATCACCACCTTATCAGAATGACTAAGCAAACTTTTTTACTCTACGAAACAGCTTCTGTAATGTTTTAAACAATGTATCAGTGAAGCTTTCTTCGGCTTACACATGGCTCCACCAGCCGTGGACCGCTTTTGACCAAAAAAGTAATAAAATGTTAAAACAAAATCTCAACCATGTATCCCTCCCCAGTTTGAAACACCAACTTCTTCAAAATACCCACCACTACGGGGTTACGTTGCTTCACACATTTAATTGAAGAACAAGGGCTTTCCTCAGCATCTGGTTTTCAGAGCCATACATTGTCATTCTTCCGCACAAAACTGAATTTTACTCAAAGAATTATTCTTGTGGTCATGACTCGCCTCACCTAGCTCTGCCAGCTGTTTACCTTCTGTCCTTGAATTAAAAACTGCAGTTGTTGCTTTTAGCGGCACGCATCTTCAAACGCATAAATCTCCCTCTCCCCATTATCGCCGCTCATTTAACAGCTACATAGCGTGCCTATAATCAGTCCTAACTCCATGAAAGTTTACTTTCAAGCTCTTTATTGTGTTTTATCAACTCTGTTCTCTTAAGCAAGAAAGGAATGTGGACGCGGATTCACATCCTTTCCTCTGCAATTACATAGCAGGCTGTTTAAAGTCTGATTGATTTCCCTCTCATGTCAAACTTCTGTATCACTTGTTGGCATAAAAAGGAGTGCAAGTTTATATTAAATGTTTTCTGAGTAGTAGGACTGTCTATTTGTACACATAAAAATTAACCCTGTATCTACTATGATTCTCTACTGATCACATTTTCTAACTTTTATCTGGCCTAATATTTTTTCATAATTTAAAGCACACACATAGGTGCATTATCATCCATAGCTCAATTTTACATATTTTTCTTTCATCTATTGATCACTGTATTTTCTGGACTGATGCCAACTTTTCCTCAAATCTATTTTCTTGACTCCTCATTTTTTTCTCCTCAGCATAAAAATAGATACAATACTTAACACATAACACACAATACATAGACTTGACATACTGGCCGGCCAGATAACTCTTTGCCTACGCTCCTCAAGGCTCTGTTATTCTCCTCTTGGCTATCCTTGCCCCTAATAAAAGAACTCTGACGGAGTGCAAGTCGTTTCCTTTAGACTATCTTTAAATCGTCCGTACCCTATGTCCTCCACTTTTGGGACTCTGGATACGATCCCTTCGAACGTCCCTATGATGCAAGAGTCTAGGCCTAAACTAACTGTGAAGCTCCTCGTCTCAGTCCTTGCTTGATGTTCCTCGTCTCAAGTCAATTACTTAATAACTCGACGCTCATCCTCTCGAGTTATTCATCTTACTATCTTGACGCTCATCGTCTGAAGTTAATTACCCCAACCCGTGTTACTCTTCTTAAACTACTATATTACACTCTAAACCATTGATTATCCAAAATAATGAAAAACATTTTCTAATGACTCCCCAAAAATAACACTAAAAAAATAATGAAATAACATTTTCTAAAATGCACTCCAAAATAATTACATTTTTCTAACCCCCCCCAAATTATTTTCTAAAATAAATAAGATGCATCTTTTTATTCTCTTCCTCCCTACCTCAATCTCCACCATACATGCCCCAATCCACAGGTGCCAAAACGCCCTATGCCCTATTAGGCGGTGAGGTCTGAGAGCCCACTCCTAGCAATGATGGAGAGCGAAAAAGTAATGTGTAGCGTGGATGGGCGTAAGGAACGGGTGAGTATATGGAACGAACGAGTGTCTGATGCGGATGTATATATGGAGCGGACGATTGGGTGAAGCGGATAAATGTGATGCGGACGAGTGTGCCTAACAGATGAATCCATGGAGCGGACAAAAACATAGAGCATATGAGTGTATGGATTGGATGAACAGACAGAGCAGACGAGTAGTTGGCTTTTCCGATGAGTGGATGGACCGGACGACCATTGTAGACTGAACGAGTGCCCTATCTGGAGCCGGTATCCATACTAGACGAGTATAAACTACAAGAGTGTGTGGGCTGGACGAGTGTGTGGGCTGGACGAGTGTGTGGGCTGGACGAGTGTGTGGGCTGGACGAGGGTGTGAACTAGACGATGATAATGACCGACGAATCTGTGAAGCGGACGAGTATGAGGAACGGACGAATATGTGCAACGGCCGATACCTAACATGCTTTGGAATGATGGAAACACTTGAAAACATACATCATACCACACCCCACGCTTACTCTCCCCCTTACACCACCACTCATCTAGAACACAGAGATACTATGACACCATTCGGTATAACTGTTCTCGTATCTACATCTCCTGCTCACTCCACATCACTCTACCTCTCAACCACCACACCTACAGCTAAGAAGCAGCTACCACTCGATTTCCGCACCAGCTGCACACATACCCGGTGCGCACACGCACCTTTGCACTCCTTCTACTCTCTCTACTGACCTGAACTTCGGTTCCCAAGGGCGTTCAACCTACCAGCGCCTTCAGACCATACCAATGGTATATAAGGCGCTATATAAATGCAAAATAACATAACAGAACATTGGTGCACTGCAGATTACCCCACCCATCATTACCATGGGTCTCCACTCCACTCCCATCCCTGCCAGCACATAACTTCTGTCTGGGTCTGTGACCCTGGAGAGAGGGTCCAGTCATCGGTCCTCATCTCGGGGTCCCATCTAAAGGTGCCATGTGTCGAGATGGGCCCAGTGTCCTCTCTAAGTCTCTGGCACTTGGGGTACAGGGAAGATGGGCTGGATACCAAGCAGGAAAGCAGGCAGAGACTGAGGCTGATTTTCAAAGTCATCTGTCTATTCTTCTCAGCAAACAAGGAGACTGCAAACATCAGTAGCTCCAACAATAATCAAATGAGCTCTGAATTCAGCCCTCTATATACTGTTTCAAAGCTGGTTTAATTTAATAATACAAAAACCCTTTCTATTGGTCTTTATAATTAAATACACACCCACGTATGCCTGTGATTCGTTGGCTTAACTGCCATTCAGCAGGAACCCATGTCATAACCAAACCAAACAATTCTAGATAAAACTGCCTCCAGTGAGCTTTCCATGAACTGGTTATAAAATAAAATATTCAAATACATCATGACTGTGAAACTCAACCATTTTGTATTTCTAGAAACCATTTTAGGATTTGCCTGACTCTTCTTCTGAATGTCTGGTTATTACAAAATGGTTGCCTGATCTATTTTTGATCAGAATTTAGCTCCTGTTCAGTTTCGAGCCTAGCATTTTGGTATCCATGATGAATGCATGCTACCCGCCTGGCCCTTCCGCTGTGCAAGGCATTCTGACCCAAAAAATGAATGTCGCCCTACAATGTGCTTGTTGGACCTTTTAAGCACTATAATTCTGATTTTCGCAATACTGGAGTTATTGATCAACCCGACAAGTTATCTGCATTCAGTTTGAGGGGTGCTAGGGGTCTACCTTCTGTACAATTGCCTCATGTAGTTCAGAAGCCTATAGCATTCAAGGCCTTCAACCCCCGAAAGGCATCCATGCTCACCTTGTTCATGGCCAAGCGGCTACTGTTGCCTTCCAAAAGTATGTTCCTTGGGAAACCATTGCCAAGGTGGCTACATGGGCTTCCCTATCAGCTTTTGTAAGCATTACTGCTTGGACCTGCGCTCCAGGGCTGATTCCCAATTCGGCCAGGCTGTTCTTAAGAACTTATTCTAGTAAAGGTTTTATCCGTCCACCCGAACTAACTGTAGTGCGTGCTTGGGAATCTCCCACAAGTATGGAGGAAAGGGGACAGGGCATAGGAGTATAACAAAGTTACTCACTGTAGTGACTACCTTACTTCTAGTCCCTAGCCCCCTTTCCTCCATAAGCCTGCCTACCATCCCCTCTAAAAAGTACCCTCTATTGTTGCTTGAATGGTCTCAGACCTGGCAGTAGAAAAGGATTGAAGGGCGATGCGCGGGGCAGAGCTCAGGAGGGCGGGGTTACAGCCACGTGTGGTACCCTGTGTAAACATAAAAGAACCAAAACAACATTTTTGATGCTTTTTTACAAAAGTGCTCCGTTATGTCCTGAAGGGCGGAATGTCCCACAAGTATGGAGGAAAGGGGACTATGGTCTAGGAGTAAGGTAGTCACTATGGTGAGTAACGTTTTTGTTATTCTCTACAATGTGCTGGAGATATGGGGAATTATTGTGACTATTCATGCGTTGCCTTTTTGGTTCCTGATCGTGATTCTGTAAACGTGTTACTGTTGTCTAGGGTTCTCTCCCCCGCCACATGCTCCCCCCCTTAGCTTAGGTTTGGTATGCTCACCCCTGGCCCTTCACTGCTTTTATACATGCACTTTTGTTTATGTACTGTATTTAACCGAATACTTATTTGAATTTATATATTGGGTTTTATTTTACAATAGTTTATATTTTTTTGTATTTGTATTTCTTTATTTGTAAAGCGCGCCTGACCCTCGGGCATCTGTGCGCATATCTTAGGTTATGTTACAGAAGCAATAGTACAACATGGGTAACGATCACGTGGTGATTTAGGTTATGTACAGTCACAATTTACATTGTTATTACACGGCCACGAAAGTGGCCGTGTCGTTATGGTTAAGTTGTTGTTTCCATAGGAAGAGCACTTTTTGGGCGGCTTATAACTCCGCTCCCCCTGGACGAATCCTCACCAAACTTTGCAGAAAAAGTATATGGGCCACTCTGAATTTCTTTGCAAAGTTTGGTGATGTTTGGTGCAGGGATGGAAGTTATAGGGGCGTCCCAAAACGTCTTTTTTTCCCCCCATAGACTGAATTTGGGGAAAAAGTTTGCGCACGTATACAGTGCGAACGGCTGGACGGATTTTCACCAAATTTGTGTCAGGAGCTTGGTCCCGAAAGCGTGCTTTTGTAAATTTGGTGCTAATCCGTCCAGTAGTTTTCTTTAAAAGGACCAAAAAGTATGTTTGAAAAAATTAGTGATATCTATGTCCGCTCTGCGGACACACTTCCCTGTTCGCTCCGCGGACAAGATTCTGATTGGCTAATCCGTAGCGTCATGTTCGCGGACATGTGGCGCATTAACTGATTGGGTGTTGAACGGCGTGAAGTGCGTCAGATTCTGCCGCTACGCCCGCCATGTTTTATTCGTGTTTTAGTGTACGCGAAAATTGCCGGCCACACATATAAAACACAACAATGCACTTGTTAAACTTATGAAATATTGTATCGGAAGGTGAGGGTTAATGAGGCTGGGATGGGATGTGGAGCAGGAAGGCAAAAAGTGGTGTTTTCTTGTCATACAGTAAATGGCGTCGTAGAGTTTGAAATCTGAGGGAGCCACCTGCAGTGTTTGATGGAAAGAGCGGGTTTGCAAGTGTATGGGAGTACCACTTCTCATGAATGCGTTGAGACATGTTGAAAAGTCAGAATGTATTTGCATTCTGAGCGAAGGTCACTTGCTTTGCTTTTTTGGTTGCGAGCTCAGTAGGCCCACGCATCCAACTGAAACCCATAAGGGCCATTTGTTTTTTGACCTTGAGCGAAAGGGAAAAATTCAGTGAGAATGCAGGGAGTGCAAGTTTGTGAAAAATACCAATTGATAAGGTTATGTATTCAAAACGTTTGTAAAACACATGTAATATCAGTTGAAGAAGATTCTATGCTGCAAGTACCTCACTGTCTGGGTTATAACGAAGACAATGGAGACCGTAAATATCGTGTAAATTTACTTTTGATGACTCTACACTGGAACAAGTTTTAATTTGTTATTACCACAACAGTAATTTTGGCATTATAACTGAGGTACTATCTTTCTGTGTAGCTGTCAATTTTTTTTTAACATTATGGAGAATGCAGATTTTCATTGTTTGTAGGCTATTATTAGGTTCAACCATGTGCAACGCTGTTATTTTTTTTAAATGTCATGTATGACCACATCGATTTGTGTATCACTTTCCACGTTCTTTTTGTCGTTTTGCAATTGTTTGCTTAAGGTTGGGCATTGATACATATTTTCTGTTAAGTTTTCCAAACAGCTATATTCTGCCATACTGTGATTGCCATGGATTCCAAATGCCAAGTGATGGGTTATTTGGACGCCAAATGCACGTACTCATGACCGGCTGCCTAACCGTGACTGTATTGTGGGATGACCGGGCCGGCCCCATTTGTCCATACGCTGGAGTAACATAACATCTTTGTGGTGGTGTAGTTCAAAGTTCATGCCGACGTCTTGGAAATCACTGTGCGACCAAAGCGTTTGCTTTATCGAAAGCGAATACTTTGTGTATGCGAAAAGATCAACGTGTGGCTCACGATTAACCTTTTCGATGACGACGGAACAAACAAAGTTACTATTTCCTTGAAAATAGGAATAGTCCGATCGTCTCGGACAGTTTATTGTGAAATTAAAGTACTTTACAAATTCTAAAATTGTTAATGTTTTCCTTTTAAAAAACAGTTTATTAATTCAAAATGTAAGGTGCTACGTTCTAAGTCGCTGTATATTCATTTGCAGGTTCTGCGTCACGGCACGTAGGTGCTTATGGGCGCATTTGGGTACGCCGGAGAGGAACGTCATCCAGAAAGGTGTGGAATATCGCTAGGGTTGGTTATGTGACGAGATGTGGGAGTGTTTTCGTATTACACAGGTTTCGTAATGTAGTTAAAAAACGTTGTGGTATACGTTTGACTGAGGGGTAGGCTGCAGCCATGGGGACTGGGCAGAATGTCGGGGTCATGGTATAAGGTCATGATCCGCCCAATGTGACTACTGGTCATGACCAGAAGGGAGAAGATAGGATTACAGTGGCCATGTCCACCTGGGACTGGCTTTGTGGTAAAGTTGTTCGCCATTATGATACATTTGAAAGGGAGGAAAAAAGTGCTGGTGGTAATATGTTCACAGCGTCTACTTAGTGCTATTTGCAGGCTGCCATGGAAAGCGAGGGGCCATGTATGGAACAACCACCTTTCCTTTCTATGGTGGCCATGTTGGAAAAGGATTTTGTTTTGTATGTGTTTTTTTTTTTTTTTTTACTATTCTTAAACTGTGAAAGGTGGTTCTTACAGGAACATTTAATTTGTTTACGGATGGCTTTTATTTTGGAAGGACAGCTAAGATGGAAAGTTGTGGACAGAAATGAGGAAAGAGGCACCAAACAGTAATGTGGGGGGCTATGCAGACTTGGGGAAAATGTTGTGCGTCGGTTCTTTCTAGGGTAGGGACAGTGTTTCTCATGCTCCTTCGTTACAGCAGTGCTGCAGTTTCTAGGGGAGGAGGGATGGCCTTAGCTCATGTCGTTTTCAGATAAATAGTATTTTTGCTAAAAGTATGTACTGTGTGCTACATCGTTAATGGGTCACTACGAATAGGTGTTGGAACTGTGCAAGGGAAATGTTCAAGGTGGCAGTTCCTACATCAGTAAAAAATGTACTTCCACACTGTCCATGCGGGATATATCTTAATGTTAAGTGTGTACGGATTCTCGGACACGCCACTGTGCTCTGTGCCGATATATGGTCATGTGCTGGGCGGCCTTGGAGGCAGCAGCGCCCTGGGTGAATTGGCATCCCCCCCCCCTCTATGCGCCCCTGGCCAACAACAGGGGCCGTGGCTACGGAGTGTATTTTCTTTTTTTTTTTTTTTCTCCTCGCTCCGGCAAGGGGAGAATTCTATTAATAGGGTGCATTAGCACCCTATTGTTACTAAATGTGCTCCCCTGCCGCCACTATGCCAGCTGGTGTGGGGCTAACAGTCCCTTTTCTTGGTTAAGCCGCCTGCGGCAGAGGGGCGCATTTGGTGTCAATCGGGTGCTAAGCACCCGATTGACATTGAATGCGCCCGCGTGCTGCGCCTTCTGCAGCTACGCCGGCTTCACCGAGCCATTGAGAGTCCCCCGAGCTGGCGTGGCGGGGGGCTAATGGCGCTCCAGGGAGCGCGGCGCCCCGGCCGGTCGGCCGGCTCGCCCCCTCCCCCCCTAAGGCCGGTTCTGGTCATGTGGCATCCTCCGCAAGGTGTGGAATGAAGTCAGATGTTCGTTTACATTATGGTTACATGCCACTACTAAAAACCTATGAAGTTCAGTAAAAAAACTTTTAACGGGACATTATGGTTCCAAGTAAAACCGAAAAACCCTTGAAATTCACCAGTTATGGTAAGCTAAGCAACCGTAATTTGCCCACCACTGTGCACTGCTAACACTAACACCCAGGACATCAAAGATGACATCAAAAATGTCATTGATGACATCACATATACATTTACTTTGAATGAAATTTCTGTAGAAGGTATTTTTATTATAATGTTCACCAAAAAGTGTCAAGGATGATTGCAATACATATCAAGTGATAATTAGTGCATTAAGCAATGTGTTGATATATGTAGCATTCTATTATGAAGTTCTATGTGGTATACTAAGGTACTCATGTAGCAATATAGGCATTGTGCGCAGCATACATGATGGAGGTGCAATATTCATACGCTTGCCATGTTGAACAGTGAATTGATAACTTTTCTTAGTAGAGTTTTGGCAACTGTGAAACATGTGATAAGTAGGTAATGAAAACCACTTACTACATAATGGCATTATTATCGACCCAACACGAAGAGACATCATCACATGCAAATATGAGTATATGCACAAAAATTGAATTAAGGAAAAAAACAGCGGTACTAGCAGTAAGTGTTCATAACCTAACTGATAATCTTTATGCAGAGAAATGATTGGTCTGTTTCAAAGGTGATACTTACCCTATGCATATGTATCACATGATTTGACTGGACCCTAAGGGAATTACTGTAAGAACATACTTGAAGGATAAGTCTACAATTATAGTACCTGTTATATGTTTAATTCCTGACTGTTACTGAAGAAACCCATGTGGCCTAGATATGTTAGTAAAGGAAAAAAAGGGGGAGCCAGACATGTGATGTCATCAATGACATTTTTGACGTCATCTTTGATGGCCTGGGTGTTAGTATTAGCAGTACAGAGTGGTGGCGCGAGTTGTTGCTTAGCTTACCATAACTGGCGAATTTCAAGGGTTTTCGGTTTTACAAAGTTTTTTTTACTGAATTTATTTATATATATATATATATATATATATATGTATTGTCCAATGCAATCAAGATTTACAGTAGCAGATAAATAGTGGTGTATTCTAGTGATACCTATCTATGGGTTAGAAACCGTGTCGTGCTTTAAGGCTTGGTAATTGTAAATTCCTCACTACTGGGCTGTGGAACAATCTCTAACAGATTTCATGGATTGTAAGCTACTTAGTGCTTTACAAGAGGCATATTGTACACTCTGTGGACTACTGGAAAGGCTGGCCCAGATGGTTGGCTTAAGCGGGTTTATCTGGACAGTGTCTTATGGCTTAGACTGTAAGCTGTGAAATTCCTTCAGTTACAAGTTCTTTCAAGAGTGATGGTGCAGCACAGATATACAGTGGGATCGCTTTCTAATGCCTAATGCGCGAGGAAAAAAAACAATTTCCTGTTTTTTTCCCTCAACATTTGTACCTTTTTGTGGCGATGGGCATTTCACTTCAACTGCCACAGCCTTCAATGTGATGAAGATAGATTTTTAGCGGGTGAGACGTGTGCAAAGCTTGTGATGCCAGCGACTATTTTGGGGTGTGATGCCGTCCTGAGTCCCATGCTAGTGCCTGTGAAATGGGAAGCAAGGTTCCCTTATGGCTGGGGTGACCAGCCACTGCGTTAAATCCATGTGTGGTAAATGGTGGATCCACCGTCCTCTTCATCAAGGTTTATTACATTCTTTATTTAAACTTTTAATACAGCACTGGGCCGTACCAAAGGGTCTTGTAGCATCTTACAAGTTCAAGGGACGGGAGGTGAAAGTTATGTTATCACAACAGGATAGGAACAGTACAGTAAGGATAGGATGTGGTAGATGAAGTGGCTGGTTGGGTGCAGAGGAAAAGGTATGTGTTGAGACCTTTGCGGAAGGGAATGACGGAATGTGCAGAATTGATGGGGAGTGGTGCTGCTCCAGGTGCCCTTTGTGTGAAAACTGGATTTTGTGAGAAGGTTAGCATGCTGAACAGAATATGTAAGATTTTGGTTAGCTTGTCTGATGTTTGTGCAGGTGATGTTTCAGTGCGAAGGTAGGATTGGTTTTGAGGTGGAGGTCCTTGTATACGTTGTAGAGTCCTTTGAAAGAGATTCTCTAGGGTATTGGTATCGAGGATGGGAGAGAGCTGGGGTAATGGGTGTGCTTGGGTAGGTGTAGAATGAGTCGTGCCACTGTGTTCTGTGGCTTACCGTTGGGTAAGAGTTGGTGTTTGAAGTCCAGTGAGGATAGTGTTTCCGTAGCCCAGTTTGGACAGAACTAGTGCCTAGACTATGGAACAGAATTAGTCCCCTCTGCTTCTCATTCTGCTCAACCGGACAGGAGTGCGTAGTCCGGCTCCCTCTCTCGCTGCCTCCACTCGCCTTCAGGGTTCCCTCCTGGATAGGGACGCTGTCTGCTCTGCGCTGCACCCTGTGTTTTCCGTCCGTTTCCAGTTAGACTCTTGGAAAAGAAAGCGCTCTCCAATTTCCTGCAGTGGCTGATTTAAACGCCAACCTCCAGGCTGGGAAATGTCTTGGACCAATCGAATTCTTCACAACTCCGGGTATTGCTGCTCTGTATGCCTACATTTCACCTAAGGAGAAGTGACCGAATTTTTCACTGAAAATGGTAGGTAAAGTGGTATATGTGTAGTGAATTATAGGTGGTGTGTGGAGTAAGGATCTAAGTTAGGGTAGGGAGGGGTAAGAGAGGGCTGCAGGGGGTCTCCCCCACATTATATAAAAAAAGTAGAAAAAGTAAAATTTTTCGATGACATAAATTCAGCCACTTCTCCATTAGATAAAATATTTTTGAATAAATCGCATACATCCTTTCTGCTCACTTTGCGCTAACTTGTAAAAACTCACATTTGTGGACTTGTGCTCTCGCTCGGTACTAGAAGGTATACCCAACCTTGATCTGAGCTAAACAGTTATTTTTTTTTATTTTTTTAAACATGTTTTTATTAAGTTTCTTTTGGCACAATGTTATACCATACCAGGTTCAAACATCAAACTTCATTCAAAGAAAACAAAGAAATACCCCCAACAGGACCCCCCCCACCTGCATAACTCAGTCTGTATATGTTTTATATCGGAAGATCTTTTCCTCGTTCACGTGAATATGTCCAATAGTTTTATATTGTGTGGGCACCATTGTTCTTTATATTCTTTTTGAAGGAATTCCAGTACACCTCCCCAGTCCTCTCGGAATTTCCCATGATCCCCTTGGTTATAAGTTATTAGTTCTAGAGCCAGATATGACCAGACCCTTTGCATCCAATCAACAACCAATGGTGGGGATTCGTGTTTCCAGTTTCTAGCAATTTCCAACCATGCTCCTATTAGGAGGCCCATAAAATTTCTTTTCTGCGGGGTAGTTGGCGTTTTGTCTTTTGGATCGCAAAAGCCCCCTAGCCATATTTCTTCTCCCAGGTGTTCTGTTCCCTGGAACGTTCCCATCATTTGATTTTTTTTTTTTTATCTCCCCAGTATGGTCTTATCCTCGGGCAATCCCACCAGATATGTTTCCAATCTCCCCGCCCGCCACACTTTCTCCAACAGTTATTCGGGGAGGTAGCATACATCTTATTCAGTTTCTCCGGTGTATAGTGCCATTGCACCATCATCTTCACCCACATTTCTCTCGTTTGAATGGCTCTTGTCAGTTTTGGCATCAAGCCCCACAAGTATTCCCACCTCTCTTTGGAGAGTGTGCAGCCCAGGGTTTTCTCCCATTTCTTCATATATAGCCATGTGGTTGGTTCCTTCAGTGCATTAATAAATTTGTAAGTGTTGGAAACAAATTTACGGGATCCAGAGTGCGTCATGATGTAGTTCTCGAAGGGGGTCAAGTCCCTAGTCAGTGCTTCTTTTATACGAGGAGTGCTCAGCCAATGATGTATCTGATCATATTTATATCTATCTTTTGGTGTCAGATTCAAAAGAGTTTTGCAATCCTCGAAGGATCTGATCTGTTGATTGTTGCATATCTCCCACCATCTTGAACCCCCCTTCCTCCCACTTGCGAAACGCTCCCTTGTCCATTCCAGGGGGGAATTCGGGGTTTCCAAATATTGGCCTGAACGGGGAGGGATCCGTGGTCAGGGTTTCGTTTGTCGTGGCGGCGTCCCATACCCCCAATGTATCTTCATTATTTCGCTAATGTGGGTGTTTGCATGTCGGAATCGTTTATTGATCCATAGCATGTGCCTGGCGGATGTTGTCGCTACCGCCCTCTCCTGCCTCTCCCAGATTTTCTCCCCCTGTTCCGATATCCAATCCCTCATGACCCACAGCTGGGCCGCTTCGTAGTATTTTTTGAAGTGTGGCATGGCACATCCCCCCTCCTTCCTATGAGCTGTCAATACCGCATTAGAAATTCTTGGTCTTGGTCTTGTTCTGCCAGACATATTTGGAAACCGCCTTCCTAAGTGCTTTGAAAAAGGCCTGTGGGGGTTTTATCGGGAGGGCCTGAAACATATATTAGTTTGGGGAGGATTGTCATTTTCACTGCCGTGATTCTCCCCCACCAGGAAATCGCTAACGGGTTCCATTTTAGCAGGTCATTTTTGACTTTTTCTAGGATTTGCGGGTAATTGTGGGAATACAATTTGTCTATGTGGTCTGTAGCTAAATAGTTCTCCAGCATGGGGTCTGGCATGGATTCACATGCTCATGAATATTCCCCGTCGTCAGGCTGGGAATCCTCGGTAAAGAAAAAACCAGTATCAGTTTCGTTTCTGATCTGTCTTTCGTAGTAATATCCAATCACTGGTCTCTGCGTCATACTGACCACAGCCAATGACTGCCCTCTACCTAAGCACCGCCTCTGGCAGCCATCTTCAGATTTTTACCGCACGTTCATGTGTTGGGATCCTCGTGCTATTGCTCTCGAGCGTTAGTGCTATTTTTTCACGTTTTTTCTCAAAAACTTTGTTTTTTCGGTCAAAAGAGCCTCAAGCTCCACCGACTCTCCATCCGATCAACGGGGACCCGTGTCGGATTCGTCTGCACCCCTCAAGGGTGAAGATTTCGTCGAGCTACGCTTTTGGAGGACTCCAGAAGCTTCTCAGGCCCGGACATGGCCCAGGAGAAGGGATGCTCGACGCCCGGAAAGCTGTTCAGGGTCTGCCCTGGATGCCAGCTGCAGAACGTCTTTAAGGAGGACGAACACTCCTTTTGTCTCTACTGCTTACATGAGGACAAGACGCACGTGGAGAAAGACTGTGCGTTTTGCGGCAACATGTCGGAGCGGACCATGAAGGACCGCCATCAACGTCTCGCCAACTGGCTGGAAGGGAAGAGCCCGTCAGGCGAGAAGAAGAGGAAGAAATCCGAGCGGTCTTCTAAGACCTTTGAGGACGCCCCGGCGACGGGGGTCCAACAAAAGGCAAAGCACCGCGAGTCCGCTGGCACCGGGAGCGCCGAACGGTCGGGCTCTACGGGCGCCAGGCAGGGCGCGCCCTCCCCGGCACCATCAACCACGAGCCAACGCTCTGGGTCGGGTAAGAGGAAGGCCGAGCACCCGGCGAAGCTCCTGGAGAGGCCCCGGTCGAGCTCGAAGGCCCCATCGGAGGGGGAGCGAGGCAGTGTCCCCCCCTCAAGGATAAGGCGGTGAGCGCACCTAAGGTGGTGAAGGCCTTAATCCATCCGGCCAAGCCCTCTATCGAAACTGTCGCGGCGGCCCTGGCTCAGCCTGTGGGGGCTACACCAGTGGTGGCGACCTCGGGGCTCAGAGTCTCCCTGCCACCTCGGAGGGAGTCCTCTTTTGTGCCCATCGATAGGGCCCCCGTGAAATCCCCCGTGGGGAAGAAAAAGGGGGGGCAGGGCGTCGTCGTAGATTCGGCCTCCTCCTCGGAGGAGGAGCTGGTCGAAATCTTAAGCCACGGCCTCGGCGTGGAAGAAGACCGGCCCGTCGGGATGGATCCCGACGCAGGTGACGACGACATCATCGAGGGTACCGACGGGGCCCCTGATCGCCCGTCGGATTCCCCTCTGCCAGCGCCGCGAGACAACTCGGCGGCCATTTTGTTGGCTATACAGTCCTTATGCTCAGAGATAAGGACGAGACTACCGTTGCCGACGGAACCTCTCCCGTCGGGGGACCCAGAACCGGGACCTTCTGGTGTTCCCCCTACCAAGAAAAGAAGGATCCACCCTCCGCCTCCTTTTCAGCCGTCGCGCCCCTTCCAGCCCTCCTCCCCGTCCACCCGAGGGGATGATACGGGGACTGACACGGCAGCGACGGGTACGGACGACGAGGTATACGACGAGGATGTACCGTCGTCGCCTCCCACCAGGGCTTCTCCGCCCGACGAGATTGGATCGTTCCACTCCATGATCACCAGGGCATCCGAGCTTTTCCAACTCTGCCCTGAGGAGAAGAAGGAAGGTTTCCTTTATCAGCGGCGCGAGGCCAAGAGGAAGACGGTCCTCTCAGTGCCTCTATTGGACGACATTTGGGATGAGGGCCTCACCCTCCTCAAGAACCCTTCCACGACGCCAGCTAGAAGAGACCGGTACGAGAAGAAGTACCGGGTCCCGGACACGGCCCCCCTGTGCCTCCGGGCGCAGCCTACCCCGGACTCCGTCTTCTCCGCGGCGGCCAGGAAAAAAGCGGGGGGGGGTGCGGCCTCCACATCGACTTCCCCACCGGACGGCGAGGGAAAGAAATTGGACGCTATGGGACGCAGAGTCATCTCGTCTGCGGCGACGACGATTAAAGCGGCCAACGCCTTGGCTATCGTGGCCCGCTACGACAGGGAGCTCTGGTACAAACTGGCTCCCCTACTGGACTTCTTGCCGGACGACAAGAGGGCAGAGGCCCTGGAGATCCTGCAGGAAGGTGAGGTGGCTTCGGACCACGCCATTACCGTTGCGACGGACATCGCCGACACTGGGTTCCGCCAGTTGGGCAACGGCGTTTGCCTTAGGCGGCGTGGATGGCTCAAGGCTACGGACTTCCGTCAAGACGTTCAGACCAGAGTCCTGGACATGCCCTTCGATGGGAACAACCTGTTTGGGAAAACAGTGGACGATTCCCTTCAGGCCATTAAAGTGGACACCGAGACGGCCCGGGCCCTTGGAGTTCTGCAACAACGACGGACGCCCTTTCGGAGCAGCGGAGGCCAAGGGCGCCTCCAAAAGTTCAGGCGGCGGTTTCTCCACCTACCGTCAAGCGGCCCGCTCGTCGGCTCAGGAGGCCTACAGAGGACGAGGCAAGTCTGGCGGACCCCGCCGTCGCCAAGGAGGTCAAGGCGGCAAAGCCTTGTCGAAGCAGGATTGAACCGACCGTGGGGTCGGGCCCCCACCGAAGCACCCCGGTGGGAGGCCGGCTGGCGAGCTTCGTCAGCGTGTGGGAGTCCATCTCCACCGACTGTTGGGTGCTGGACGCCTTGGCCCGGGGCCACGCGCTCGAGTTTCAAAGAAGGTGTCCGCGCGTCCCCCCCGTGGCCAGGATAGAACTTCACGTCCCTCAACTTCTCCTGGAGGTAAAGGCGATGCTGAGGAAGGGCGCCATCGAACTCGTCCCAAAGAGACTTCGGGGCTCCGGAGTTTACTCGAGATACTTCCTCGTGAAGAAGAAGACGGGGGGATGGCGCCCCATCCTGGACCTGCGACGTCTGAACAAGTTCATCAAGGCGCAAAAGTTCCGGATGGTCACCCTCCAGCACGTCCTGGGTCAGCTGGAGGAAGGAGACTTCCTGTCGTCGTTGGATTTGGAGGATGCCTACTTCCATATTCCCATCCTAAAGGGGCACCGAAAATTCCTCAGGTTTGTGGTCCAAGGGCGTCACTACCAGTTCAAAGCCCTCCCCTTCGGACTACGGTCGGCCCCCAGGGTATTCACCAAGTGCCTTGCACCGGTGGCGGCGCAGCTGCGCCGCGAGGGGATCCACGTCTACCCCTACCTGGACGACTGGCTCATCCGAGCCAAGACGAGGGAGCTCGCCCTGGATCACACGGCAAGGACCGTCCGACTTCTCACGGACCTGGTATTCTCCGTGAACTACGCCAAGTCTCACCTGGTACCCGCGCAAAACGCACTGTTTCTGGGAGCGAAGCTCGACACAGTGTCTCTTCTGGCCTCCCCGTCGGAGGAAAGGACCAGGTCCATCCTGGGCAAGGTACAGCAGATGTTGGTTTCCGACGCGGCCAAGGTGAGGTCCATCAAGTCCCTCCTCGGAATGATGTCTTCCTGCATCTACCTCATTCCCATGTGCAGGCTCCGGATGCGCCCGTTGCAGGAGTTCCTGGACGCGCGCTGGATCCAAACGACGGGCAGCTTCGAGGAGAGGATCACACTCGACGAGAGTTTCCGCCGAGCGGTCCGGTGGTGGGGCAACCGCACGCATCTGACGGCGGGCATGGACTTCCAGACCCCAGACCACCAGGAGACAGTGACCACCGATGCCTCCCTGGAAGGGTGGGGAGCGCACACCGAAAATCTGCACGCGAGAGGCCTTTGGCTCCCGACGGAGAAGTCCCTCCATATCAACGTCCTGGAGCTCCGTGCAGTGTTCTGGGCCCTCAGGTCCTTCCTTCCGTCCCTCAAGGGCAAGGTGGTGAGGATCTCCACTGACAACACCACCACCATGTTTTACATCAGGAAACAGGGCGGAACCAGGTCCCCAGCGCTGTCCAAGGAGGCGCAGGACCTGTGGCATTGGGCCGTCGCCCAAAGGATGTTTCTGGTGCCGTTTCATCTGGCAGGGATAAAAAACACCATCGCCGACTCACTCAGCAGGGAGCTGCGCTCGTGCCACGAGTGGGAACTACGGCAGGATCTAGTGGATCGCCTCTTCCGACGGTGGGGCACACCCCAGATCGACCTGTTCGCGACGGCGACGAACTCCAAGTGCCGGAGGTTCGCCAGCAGGTTTCCCCAGGCGAGGAGCATGGGCGATGCCTTCTCGTTTCCCTGGGAGGGCCTGTTCCTCTACGCGTTCCCTCCTTTGCCACTGCTAATCCGGCTCGTCAACCAGCTCAAGAGGTCACGGTGCAGGATGATCCTCGTCGCACCTGCGTGGCCGAGGCAGATATGGTTCCCGGACCTTCTGGACTTGTCAGCGTCCCCGCCAATCAAGCTGCCGGTGGACGCGGATCTTCTGTCCAGGGAAGGAGGCGCCATCCTCCACCACGACCCGAAATCGCTGAACTTGCAGGCCTGGCTCCTGCAGTGCTAGAGTTTGGAGGATACGACATACCGGCCGACTGCAGAGAGGTTCTTGCAAAGGCCAGGGCGTCCTCGACTCTTAAATGCTACGGACACAAATGGAAGAGGTTCTCTGTCTGGTGCCACGCACAGAAGATTAACCCTCTACGGATTACGGCTCCCCAGGTACTGCCGTACCTGCTGACGCTGGCCAAAGCTGGACTGGCACACGCGTCCATCAAGATTCATCTTGCTGCGATCTCCCGATACACCAGAACCACGGGCCGGACGTCCTTGTGGTCTCATCGTCTGGTGAAGGAGTTCATGAAGGGACTGTTCAGATCGTTCCCGCCGGTGAAGGCTCCGGCCCCGGCGTGGGAGCTCAACGTAGTGCTGACCAAGCTCATGGGACCTCCGTTCGAGCCTCTGCACTCGGCCCCGTTGAAGTTTCTGTCGTGGAAAACAGCGTTTCTTGTGGCCATCAACTCCGCACGACGGGTGGGAGAGATCCAGGCCCTTTCATGCAAGGCCCTGTACTTGACTTTTCACGACACGAGGGTAGTGCTCAGGACGCACCCCTCCTTCATGCCCAAGGTACCGTCAGACTTCCATCTCAACGAACCCTTGGTGTTACCTGTGTTCTTCCCGTCGCCTTCGTCGCCGGCTGAGAGGACTTTGCACTCGCTGGATGTGGCTAGAGCGCTGAAGTTCTACGTGGACCGCACAAAGTGTTTTCGGAAGACGTCACAACTCTTTGTGAACTTTGGACCTGTCAATCAGGGGAAGGCTCTATCGAAGGCTTCCATTTCCAGATGGCTCTCCGGCTGTATCATGTACTGTCATCGGTTGGCAAACCGACCGCTGCCTGGCCGTCCGAGAGCCCATTCCACCAGAGCGATCGCAGCTACCACGGCGTTCCTTTCTGGTGTGCCCCTGCTGGACATATGCAGGGCTGCTACGTGGAGGTCGACGCACACCTTCACGAAATTCTACTGCGTCGATCGGGATTCCAGGGAGGAGTCCAGGGTCGGCCAAGCAGTGCTGCGCAACCTGTTCGCCTGAGGTGAGCCTGGTGAGGAGGTAAGATGCTTAATGTTGAGTTGGATGTACTGCTTAATGTTGAGCCTTTGCCACCTCCCGTGGTTGTGCATGTGTGTACTGCTATGTATTCTTTATTCATGAGCATGTGAATCCATGCCAGACCCCATGCTGGAGAAGGAACAAGTTACTTACCTGTAACTGTTGTTCTCCAGCATGGGTCTGGCATGGATTCACATGCGAACCCTCCCGCCTACCCCTCTGCGGCTCTTCACTTGGTCATACTGCCACTTCACGTGCTTCCAAATCTGAAGATGGCTGCCAGAGGCGGTGCTTAGGTAGAGGGCAGTCATTGGCTGTGGTCAGTATGACGCAGAGACCAGTGATTGGATATTACTACGAAAGACAGATCAGAAACGAAACTGATACTTTACCGAGGATTCCCAGCCTGACGACGGGGAATATTCATGAGCATGTGAATCCATGCCAGACCCATGCTGGAGAACAACAGTTACAGGTAAGTAACTTGTTCCTTATGATTGAGTAACGGAGTGTGGCGCTAGTCCCTTACAGAGATAGAGCTGCTTAGCAGATAGAAAGTCAATGGTACTTCAAGAAAATGTGTGCATAATATTCTTTTATATTTGTTGCCCTTCCATTGACACGTGTTTCGACCGTGGCTTAGGTCTTCAAAACAGGACACTTATTATTCTTCCAGTAAATCTGACTGTCTGCTACCCAGCTCTACTATCTCTGTAAGGAACTAGCGCCACAATCTGGTACTCAACCATCAACACTCTCTCATAGCAGTCCTCTTCCTGGTCTCAATACATGTTGTATTACTAGGTGAAAAATATTAACAAGTTCTGTCAACAGCCGTTGCAGGATATTCTAGGGAGTCGTCACGATATGCCATCAAGGCATGGGGAATGGAGGAGATGCCCTGGCCACATGGAGAGGCTACCTCCGGGAAGGAGTGATGACAACAATTCATCACAAAAGTAGTAAAGGCAAGGGAAGTACCAGCAGCAGCAGCAAGCGGGAGTCAAAGGAGTTGGAGGAGGATAAGGTTCCTAGAAGCGATTCCGCATGGACCATGCCAAAAGGGCCAATTGTTACTAATGAAACCAAGAAGTGGGTGGGAGGGGCAATGGGGCCTAAATTGGAAAGTGCTGAGAGATTTATGAGCGGGGTGGGCCAGAGGCTGAAAACTAGCAGGGCCCCAAGTCTACAGTGTTGACCGAAAACAAAGACCAGAAAGATGCTAGTTGCTTCCATAATCCAGACAAAGTAAAATTGAGAAGTCCTCTAACACTGAAGAGCACTTGCCCAAAGAGAGGTACTCTGATGACTGAAGAGAGGTTATCCTGTTGCCCCACTCGGAATCTGGTGAGGTTTGCAAGGACCCAGGAGTCAATACCTAGCAATCTCTTAATTTCTGAAGGGCTTGACCAGGAGCCACTCCATAGCAGTCCAAAGGCTGGGGGAGTGGAGAAAGAACTGCAAAATTGTGCGGAAGAGTAATAAACCAACTACAGTGCAGCGAACACCCGAACTAACTAAATGGCCCTCACATGCTGAGCCCCATACGGAGCAAGAGACACAGAGGGGAATGCTCGCTCCCAGACACTGCTCAACAGGTTGCTCAACAAATTTGGCACTAGTCTGTAAAGAGGAATGGAACGGCAAACAAGGCATATCCCAGATGTAAGCACTTGTTTAGCCGACAGTCTCATCTGCCATGTTCAACAGGATCACCAGTAGGAACTGAGCACAAATGCATTTGCACATTTGTAAGAAAATGGAGTACCTCAGACACTGATTTACAATAAGTACAAGCTCAAAATGCCAAGGCATTGAATTCTGGTACTGTGAGGGGTCAGAAATGTGAGGCCAACAACTTGATGGCGGTTTTTCACAAGAAGCTTTTTCTTTTTTTTTTTTTTAAATTTGTTTTGGTTTATGAAAGAAAACCCTTACAAAAATAGAAGTAATAGCAAAAGGTAGCTACATTAAGACATGAAAACAAGACATCTAAACAGAAAGAAAAAATAAGAAAACCAAGGGAACAGGTGACTAAAATTAGTCTTTTCCAAGTACTATAGTCTTCCTTTAAGTTATGATGGAACTTATTTTTAAGACTTGTACTATAGTTGCTGTTAACATAATATCTTGTCCAGCAATCAATCTGTCCCAAAAAAAACTCTGCGATAAGACGACTCCTTGAACACAAATCTTCTGAAAAGCAACAATCTGGTTTTCCAAGTGCCTTCGCACTCCATTAATGTTTTGTTTGTTTACTAGGAGATATACATTGTTCAGTTTTTTTGCCTGCTCCGCTTGGTTTCTTTTTGCCAGCATCTCCTCAGTACGTGCCACGTTTAATCTAAGCCTCAGAGTTGTTTCTTGCTGATTTGTCTGGGAACTTCCGAAGATATTGAGGGATAGAGACCACTTTTTTTCCACCTTCAAACAAAGGTTCGGAGGATTGATAGATCTTACACTGGCGATTGTGTCTATCCAGTACCAGGTTTCTAATGACTTTTTCACTTTACCAGGATTTGACACAACAGTTTCCAAACTCAGCTCAGGCCTGTTCAATATTCCTTTTATTTTCTTCTCCAAGCTACAAAGGACGTGGGTGTGATGCTGGAAATGCATTGGAGGGACAGGGCCTCCATATCCTTGTCCGTTACTGCTTTTTATCGTGTGTTCTGTCGTGTTTTGCGCGCAGGAGTTCATGTGGGACTCCTGGCGGTGCAGCTCTTTCTTTTGGTTTGGTTTGGTGAACGGACCCGTGGGATACTCTTATGGCACCCATGGGTGGGGGTACAACCCTGTGCCCCTAGTGTATGTTTTTGGGCACCTGTGGGTGGCACGCAGAGCAGGGTATGTGCTGGTGGCAACTCCATGCTGAATTTGACAGGTGCGCGGAGTATACTCCATTTTGGGATACCCCGGCCCTGCCATTGGGATCAGTTGATTCCTGATGGAAAGCAAGATGGCCCCGGTGGCCTCTTGCTTTCTATTACCCGGCCAGACTAGCTGGAGCCTTCCCGGTGATGTATGTTGTGGGTACCTCCTGTGGGTGGGACTTGGGTGAATAGAGTGTGTGACGAATAAGCATTCTGTGTTGTGGGTGTCTAGTATCTGGTTGACACAATGACTGAGACAACCCTGCCTGAAACCGGTATGAATGCAGCTTGGAGTGTTGAATGGCTCGGTACTTGTCCCAATACACATAACTTGTTGTTAGTGTCTGGAGAGAAGTGAATGGCCTGAATACCTCGTGTGCCTGATTGGCTGCCTGCCTGCATGAATGCCCGTAGTTGTGATTGGATGCTTGAGTGTGACCCAGCGGAATGAATGGGAGATCGACAGTATATCTGGGGACCTCTCACTGCTAGGAATCGTGTTCAGAAGCTGAAGTCCAGTACGACGAGTAACTGGAGTAACTGACGCTTGACCTTGAAACCCTGCTGGGCGAGAATTGCTGTTGCTCTCCTTTGCAATCTGAAAGCTGCTGTGTTTCCAAGGACTGACCCAGAGAGGACCTGGTAAGGCGCCCTCTTACCGAGCTACGAGGGACCTTCGTGCACAGCTGATCTTTCCCCACGCTCCCTGGTAGACAGACCTTCGACAGGCTGCCGACCCGATACGGGGACTGCTGCAGAACTCCAAGGAGAAGCACTCGGACTGTTGTCCGCCACTGTCGACGTCCGCCGTCGCTGACCGGAGCCGCCGTGCTCCCGTTTGCCTAAGAACTTCCATTGATCATCGGACGCTCTCGTCTGCATCGTCACCCGCTTATCTCCCGCTGGAGAAGGCCCGACCGTTGACGCGCCGAGGAGCATCCACCGGTGGGTTTCCCGCCACCTAAGGACCTCAGACGCCAACGACTCGACGCCCTTGCTGGGCCACAGTTCTTCATCATCTCTTTGCGGTCCAGAACTATCGTCACCGAGGTGGCCCGCACGCCTCTTCCTTGCAGGACGCCAACGCTCTGTCGTCGACGAGCACCGCTAGGAACGAAGCTGCCACTTCCCTGCCGTAGTTCATCCTGTTCACCGTCGGACGTTCGACGACCCCTGACTCCTGCCTTAAAGGGAGGGCACTCAAGAAGGGCCGTTGATTCCCCGACACCGAACGCCAAGTTCCCCGACTCCTCTCGACGATCCGTGGCTCCCGCCTGAAAGGGAGGCACTCAAGAAGGGTCGGTCGACGCATCGTCTGAGAAATCTACTCCACTAGGTACATTGGGGGGGGATAAAACCTTAATAGAAGAAGTGAGACTATTGAACATATGGACTGGGCTTGTGCTATATATCTTTTATTTTACAGGTTGCCCAGGTTGGGGGGGGGGGGGGGGGAATCTCCACACAGAACTGTGTCTAGGTAACAGGGCCAGCATTCTGCCTATTGTTTCAACCATCTTACGTTCCTGCCTATCTCTATTGCTGGTTTCCTCGTTGTTAGGCAGAAACCTGTGCAGTTCCCTCTGGGACCACTGCAAAAGATTTAGGACTACAGGTGTTTGGCAGTAAACCCACTTGGTAGCAGTCTGTACCACACAGATTCACTTGGTAGCTGTGGCTGAGCAGTCAGACTTCCCTCAAGAAGAGTTAAGCAGTATACAGAGTATTCACAATAGGTCAAGAGAACACAATATAACACGTAAACACTGACCAGGGCTTGGTGTAAAAGAGATATAATTATTTATTTAAAACCACATCTAGAAAAACACACAGGCACCAATAGTAAGCAATTCAAAAACACGATCACTAAAAGATATACACTCCCTTAAAAGAATATTAGACAAGTCTTAAGTAAAACCCCACTTATTTTCAGACAGCGGTGAGCGCTTCACGTAGATGGCACTCTAATAATTCGTTTTAAAAAGGGAGAGAAAAGCAGAGAATAAATTGAAACAGATCCCAACACTTTTTCACCAACACAACAAGAGAGGAAGGCAAAGTAACACCGTGAATTCAGAGTCAGTAGGCCGGATCCGCTTTAAGAGGATCAAAAACGAAATGTGTCCAAGGTCATACGGTTGCAGTGCACAAAAGTCTTGTAACGGTTCAAAAAGGAGTTGGACCAAAGAAAGGGACCAGTTAGAGGGTGAAGGCGGCCAGCCCAGCGCAGAAGGTTAAGGGGTTATTACCTTGTAGCAATCTTTAGAAAGGGAGCCCTGGCGAACACGGTACCTTAAAGTGGTGAGACTACTCCAGCGGGGGCAGTTGTTCCTGGCAGCGGATGCAAGTCGGTGCTTCGTCCGGGGGAAGAGAGGATCTCGTCGGGGAGGAAGACAGGAGTCCGTTGCACTGCCAGGGAAGAAACCAGCCGCAGAGTTTCTCAGGTACAAGGAGCGGTCCGTGGATTCGCGGTCCAGTGGTAAGTGGCTATCCGGCTGCCGGGGTGCTTGGCACAGGCAATCCGACCACAAACCGGTCCGGGGTGTGAAGAGAAGAAGGTAAACTGGTTGTGCCCACCAGTCAGGGGAAGAAGCCTCTCCAGCCGGGAGATCTTCTCTGTCGCAGGGCTCCACTGGTTGTGTCGTCGTGGTAGGTCGGCTCAGCTTCTCCCTCGTCGGATTCTCAGGTCCTGTGGCGACTTCTGAAGTTCCAGTCCCCAAAGCCCTGCTTTTATGCAGCATACCCCCATTCACTCAGCCTAGCTGTCAATCAAACATGCTAAGTGGTGAGCCGGCCGGCTCACCACTTGGGCCAATCACACAAGAGTGCGACTTGAGTTACCAATGCAACTCAGTCCAGGGTGCCTAAACCCCCTCCCACACCCCCCTGTGGTACCCAGACAGAGTGGCACCACTTGTGGAGGCTTCTGTGGAGAAGCCCGCCAAAAAGTGGAACAAAGGGCTCGACTTGGGTTGGAGTCACAGAAGAGAACACAAACGCCATTTTAGAATAGAGTCCTGGCAAAAAAATACCAACCGGCGAATTAATTTTAATTAAATAAACTGGCGGTATGTTCGAGGCTATGAGAATTAAATAATTAAAGTTGGTAGCCTCGAACAATGTGAAAATCCCATAGGGAAATATTCGCGGTCGAATATAAAAAGTAGTTTCCACTGCCACCAGCCAAAACTTGATCAGGGGGGATGGAGACGTGCCCCCTCGACTAACAGACCCCGGGGCAAACGAATTGCCACGACCAGTACGTCCACAATATGATGGTTGGTACTGGTTTCTGTTAATAATTTGGGACTAGTAAAGCCAATGGTGACTTTACATTCCCTGGGAGACAGTAGTCAGTCCCAGGGTATGGAGTCTATGGTGGGGTGTCACTATGACACCCCTGTGTCACTGCACGGAGGGTGCTGTGTAACGCACATAGTAAAAACACATGAGACCCTATGGAGTAAAGGACCCCATAGCCCATAAAATACAAAAACAGTCAAAGGAACACCATAAATCATGTCCAAGAGTGGGAGAAAGAGTCTCACTCTTGGCATGAGAAAAAACAAACTCCAGAAATCCAGCAAAGCTGCTGGGGGGACTCACTAGGTTAGGACATTCTGCCTAAAGAGAGAATTCTCCCTAATATTCGTTATTAATGTGTGTGACATTTTAACCGTACAGTTAATGCACTTTAATGAGATTCGATAACATTAGTGCTACCACTTTAGAATTGTATATATTTATCATTATTGACTTCCGAGTACAAAGTGCGTTATTGTGATCGTGTACATACCTTTGAATATTAATTATATAAAGACTGTGTTTTCAGTAAATCAGTGTGTGGACATTCCTTTGTGGGGGTTCGGGGACTACACTGTACTTAAGAACCAGCCTGCATCACCTCTTGAGAAGCTAGGCCTTGATTGCTCGTCCATTGCTACCTTATAGAGAATCTTGGCTGGGGTCTTCTGTGCCTCTCCTCTACCATATAGAGAGCAGAAGTACAGACACCCTCTACCAGTCTTTACAATGGGATCTTGAGTTTTTGATGTGCTCATTTACCTCGTGGAAAAGGGAATCTTTCTTGCCAATGATGATTTCACAAAACAGTGAAATTAATTTCCAGTCTACACGACACCCTAATGAGACTAAACCCAGTTCAAAGTGCAGGCTCTCAGTTGAGGTACACATTGGCAGAGCCAAGGTTTTTTTCCAGAGTGTACCCTCAATTGTGTTCCAATTTGTGTGCCATAAGAGCGGGCTGCTTCTAAGCCGTATAATTGTACTTGGACTGCTTTGGCAACATAAAACTTGATTAAAGGTAAAATTGAAAATTAGCAGTTTTTTAAATTTTTTTACATTTTATTAAAATGCTTTGTTTGAATTAACAAACTTTTCATTTATATTTACATACATTTTTACTAAAAAGTCAGTTATATTCTTATTCTTCTAAAATTCTTTAGTAATCTCACTCCATAATTTAATCACAGTTAATATCAGACGCTGATTCATGCCTTGAAGCAGTTCTGCCCATCTTTCATCAGTTGTCGACTGTTTTTCAGCGATTTTAAAGAAATCTCTATATAAGTCTCTTCGCTTTCAAAGCCGGACAAATCATAATCAAATGAAATAGAGTTTCTTTTCTAGTTTGATCTTTACAAAATCGACAAACCGCAGACTTTGTGTCTGTTTTATCTATCGAAGCTTGGTATTCTCGGGTGGGCAATATATTAAATCGAAAGCGCAAGAAAAGATCACGGGTATTACAACACGGAAACTGTGACGGATATGATGGTAATTCATTGAGTGCTTTCACTTCAGTTTCCGCATTAAGATGACGTTTGTACTTTTTCTGTTCTTCTATCGTTCTTATCCAGTCATTCGTTTGAATTTTCCGTTTTGCATACTGCGGTCTATAGAGCAACATTTCCTCTGTGATGTCTTCCTCTCATTTTCGATTTGATTTCAGTAGACCATTTGAAGAGAGCTGATGTTTGAAATGTTTCCTTTTTTCCTTTAAGATTTCCAATGCTGGTATTTTTTCCTCAAATGATTTTTCTTAGCAAATCCATTTGTTTCCAAAGTACTATGGATTGTACCGATTGTAAAGCTAATTCAAATCTTATTCTATGGATAGGAAATGCTTTGGGTAATGCAATTGTTTTCCTCCAAAATATTGCTTCGTAATATGGCCATCTCAGTAGTTGTTGGTTGATGAGTGACTCGCTCGCATATGTCAAAATTAGAATTACTTTTTGTTTATAAAGCAAAATTGTGGCTTTTGCTGAATATGTCCCATATTTTAGGTGGAAAAAGCGCCCTTTTTTTGCCAGAGATCTCGCTTTCCCCTCAATATGTTCTTTCCATTCTGCTTCATTCGCTGACTGATTAGAGCACCTAGATATTTTATTGTTTTAGTTGCCATGATCACTTTATTTTCTAGTTGAATCTTCATTTTATATTGAATCTTTGTTTTTTGGGTAATAAGTTTCATTATTCTGGTTTTATCAATGTTAATTTGTAAGTTATTCTCGGTCATGTAAGCTTGAGCTTTGTTCACTGATGAAGTCCTTTCAATGTTTTATCTAGGATAATAATATCCGCATAAATTAGCGTTTGAATGGTTTCACTATTAAGCTTTGGTGGATTTGCCATGTTATTTTGAATTTTATCTCCAAAGTCATAGGTAAAGAGATTATAGAGGCACGCGGCTAATGGACACCCTTGTTTTAGCCCATTCCCAGTTGGAATGGATTCTGCCACTCTTCCATCTTTCAGGTGTTCGAATATAGTTGTTTTATTGGATTAAGAATATTCGCAGGGCATCCCCAGGCTCTTAGTCAATAGACAATTACTATGGTCTAAGCTGAGTCAAAAGTGGTCCTTAAGTCTATGAATATAGCATATACTTGATGTGATTTTGCCATTGCTTCATGTTTCAGCATATTCAGCAACAAAAGGTTGACATTAGTGCCTATTTGATTTACAAAGCCTGTTTGTCTTTTAGCTTTTTTGTCATGATCTATTGCCCATAGATTCAGTTTTATTTTGGAGGTAATCAGCAAATGATTTTCCCAAAGGATCTAACAAGGCTATCGGTCTATAATTAGCCAGATCTTTTCGATCTCCTGTCTTGTAAATAGGAATCAGAACAGCTGTTGTCGAAGTATGAGGAATCTCTTTCGTCTTTTCAATTAATCTTAATGGGGAAATGAAGAATTTAGCCCAATCTTCTGGCGCCGCTTTTAGATTACTGTTTGCTAAACCATCAGGGCCTGGTGCTCTCGAAGAGTTGAGTGACTTAATGGTACTAATGATATCTTCTAAGTCCCAATTGAGGTCCCAAGGATCGTCATCTTTCTCTATATCATTTGTCTTATTGTACAATTTTTTTATATAATGTTGAATAATGATTCACCCATCTGTCGGCATCAACTTCTTGAATCATGTTCTGTGATGTAGATGAGACATTCAGCAAAGACCATAGTTGGCGCGTTTTTTTTTTATTCAGTGCTTTCAAAATCGCTTCTGCATCATTCTGTTTTATAGAGGCTTTGATGGATTTTATTGCGTTGGAATACTTAAGTTTTTCTCTTTTTATTTCACTTTCAAAGGTTAATTCCCTCTTTTTTCTCAGTTTTCGCAAACATTTGTAATGTTGCTTTTTTTTCGTTTGAATTTCCATGTTAAAGTAATGGGAATGAGTTTGTTTTTGTGTCTGCTTTGATCCCGAATGTTGATATTTTTCTAAGATCCAACCATAATTCAATTTTTGTTTGTCTTGGATTGGCGCATTTTCAAAGGTTGAGACTATTTCTGCTATTTGATGTTGTTTTATTCTGAGTCTATTCAGCCCTTTTGTAAGCTCACGTTCAGGTAGCATTAATCGTTGGTCATTTATTACATAGCCTATTCAATCTGTATCAAGTGGTGGTCACTATCTGGCTTTATTGAATTTCCAGTCGAAGTTGTTAGTTTTCGGATCCCTTCTGATATAAAAATGTAATCAATAGTTGAATTGGACGTTTCTCGTGACCACGTTGCTAACGGTTTACCTTTTGCTATTTGTGGGTTGTTCACTTAAAAAGATGTCTCAGATTTACTTCTTTAGTCCATTTGCTCTACTTGACAAGGCTCTGGGGTCTAAATGATCACCTTCTTTATTAAATAGGTGGAGATTGAAGTCTCCTGCTATAATGAATTCAGTTCTGATATTAGAGATGGCCAAGTTGTCAATTTCCTCACATATTGAATCTATGAATCTTGTCTCTGACATTGCGTTTGGGTTCCAATATATGTTAAAAATGGATATCAAATTAGCAGCCGTGGGCATGGACATTTCAGTATTATCTGGAGACATTCTGATAGTTAGATATTGTTCCCACGGGTGTATATTCTTACTTGATATTATTGTCCACGTCGGCAGTCATTTTATTAGTATCAACATTCCTGTTGCAGGTCTTCCCTGTTGTGCTGATATAGCAGGGTTCATTAGGATACTATACCCATCGCATATTACCTCTTCGGTCAGCCAAGTTTCCTGCAAACAAATGATATCCAGGTTGTCCAAAATTGTTGACTGTTTTTCCAGGAGATGTTTGTCCTCTTGTATTCCAAGAGCCTAGAGATGTTCTACACTTTTGAGAATCATTACCTCTTCGTTGTTATAGGTAAGTTTTCCTTCCACTTCGCTCGACATTCAAGTTTGATTTTGTCTGTGATATCTCATGATAGTCACGCCATAGAATTTGGTTATTTCTATATTCTTGCACCTGCAACTTTGTTCTTGAGTCATTGGGATTTTGCGCAGATATTATCACCTTGCTCTGTTCAAGATTTTTGTTAAATGTCTGTTGCCTGAACAGTGCCAGATTCTTTGTTTTTTTCAACCATCGACCTAGAAACAAAGATTTCTTCTATTTCAAAACCTAATTTTTCAAAATGATGTTTGGTTGCTAAAACTCGTTGCAATGTGTTTTGTTTGTAGAAGTCGATATGTGCCTCTTCCATATATCGTTTATTTGGAAACAATACTAGTTCTAGGTCGTCTGATTTTATTTTAGCCAGTTGAGGAATTGCTTTGAACAACCTCAGAATGTTAGATCTGTTCATTATTACCGGCTCTTCTGTGTTTGATGTCGTCGGAAATAGGGCTATTTTATAGGCACAAGAAACTTTCAGTGAATTTTGGAAAATTGGTCTAACTAGTAAAGGACTTGATTGAACCGTAGGGCTTTTGTTAGTACATTCGGGTTACGTATCTGCTGAAGACCAAGATTCATCGTTGGATACTGTTGAATATTCGAAGGAAAAATTAGTTGACGCATCATCCTCCTCATGTTCGCTTTGGGATTGCTCTATAACAGTATCTTGATATTTGTCAACGATGATCAAAGTAGCATCTTGCGAGTTTAATGAAATTGAATTACTCACTTGCATCGTCGGCAGTTGATAAATCTATAATTGGAATGGGATTTACCGGTTCACAAAGTGTTTCTTGGTTGATTACCCCCAACAACGCATCCAATGGATCCTGTAATGCTTGCATATCCACATTGGTGGCATCTTTTTGTATTATCGCCATTTTTGTTTTTTTTAGTAGTTTGCTGTGTACACTTTTTTTTAATAGTAGGTTGGGTATTGTTCTTTGATTCGTCCGGTAACATTTTCTGTACTGACTGCATTTTTCGGAGGAATGCACGAGAACCATTTTGTGTTTTTTTTTGTAGTTTTCTTATTCTTTGGTTTGCTTGATATATCTTGACCCACTATCCCACGTTTGGAAAGATCAAATATGTCAAACGGAGTACAAGAAGGTGGTTCAGCATTAACCTGCAGTGTCAAATTACTTGGTATAACCGGGAATAACTTGATTTCATATTGAGTAGTTTGATCTGATTTATCGTCTATTTTATTTGAACTTTCAGTTTGTGTCTGATTTGTTACATATTGCTTTTGTTCCATCATCTGTGGTTGTTTTTTTTGCTTTGTCATCAATCAGTTTTTTGGTAATTGTTGAGACAGTTTCCAAAAGAATCTCTTTGTCTACCAGGACGACTCTTGCTAATTCTGCTAATCTCATTTGCCACATTCTAGATGTTACTACTTCAAGTTTAAGTCGTTCCTGAATAGTATTTATTAAAGTTTCTAGGTAAGTTTGTTTAGTCATCATCGCTAACAGCGTCGTTTGATCGTTTGTGGAATCGACCATATATTCTTGAATCTTTAGGAATGGAATCATTGCGGTAGATAATACCTCCACCAGTGTGTTTTGTAAATCCAGCATTGTCGTTGGCATTCTTTGTTGGATTTCCGGAGATTGACTTTGAGGATCAGTTGTTACACTTGCGGAAAAAGAATCCAAGTCTTCCGTTTTAAGTTTAGGTGACCACTTATTCGGGTACATTGTATTTTCTTTCACAGGAGAGTCTGTTCTTGGTTTTACAATTGGCGTGGATGTCCCGATATTTCTTAGTAGATTCGGCGTGTAAACTCCACTGAAGACTTTGTTTCTTTTTTCCTGAGAATCCATGATGGCATCTATCTCAGTGATATCAAGAGATAGGCGTGCGATTCGGACTGCTATAGGTTTGTTATGGTTAATGTTTCTTGAAGCCGTTGGTAGATATGTTGATTGCCAATCTAATTTTGCTGCTTTTGCTCGATCTTGTAAAGATGGCGGAAAGCAACTGTCGTCTTCTGTTGATTTCCTAGAGATTGTAGCTATAGATTGTACTGGCTGTAATGTACCCTCAGAAGGAATGTGTGCCAAAACCTCTTTGACTTCCATATTATCAACCATATCTGTTTGCTGTGATTTCAATACGCAGCTGTTTTGGTGAACAGAAGCATCATTTCCGGAGGCAATCAGGTCAGTCGGATTTGGAGTATTATGTTGGCCTGTTTTGTTCAATTCTATTAGATGGTTTAATATCAGAATATCTTGTTTCGGAGAGTGACATTTCCGAGATGGCAGTACAGTGGAATCTACAGTGTTAGATGAAATTTCTACTTTTGGTGTCTCTTTACGTCCTTCGATTCTTAAAGATTCTTTATTGTGATCTATTGGAATGACTTCCCCAGGTGTCGTGTATAAAGTGGGGGTTTTGGTCGTTTGGGCTGAAGATTCCTCTAACTTCCCTTGCAACCTAGTTCTAGGTTTAGATGGATCGATAGATGAAATTAGGGGATTATACAGCAAGCAAGTCTTTGATATATACGATTTACAAGAATATGCTTAAACCTCAGTAAATCAAGCACTTACCGCCACAACCAGCGGACAACAGCGCGCCCTTTCCTCCTCGCAGGCTTCACGCCGCAAGGGTCGCGCTGTTCTGCCTTTGAGGCTTTCAAATGGGGGAGTGTCGTCAAGTTGTCACGTGACACGAGTCACGTGCTGATGCAGAAACTCAGCGCCGCTCGCTTCAACTGCTATCAGCTGGAGCTGATAGTCTCACGCGAATCGGAGCGGGAGCAGTCTTTCAATGGTCTTTCCTCCAGTAACAGAAAACGTTCCACAATGTATTTACAGTCTGCCCAACCGCACAGCAGACAACAGCGCGCCCTTTCCTCCTCGCGGGCTTCACCCAGTATTTTGCAATCAGCTTTTTCATTTGTGGTATTATTTGGGCGACTTTCTCCATCATTGCGTTATTTACTTTGTTGTTTGCAGGGCTCGCATAGATCTTATAGCCCAGGTCGGTCAGTTCTTCCACGCGGGGGATAGCTTTCCTGTCCAAAAAACAATTTCCATAGCTGATTTTCTTCTTTGGGTGTTTGAAGATCAGGATTTTGGATTTCGAGGGGTTAATTGTAAGCCCATTGAGACTGGTGTACTCCCCAAGCTTGTCCAGGAAGTGTTGAAGGCCCACTGCAGACCTATCCAGTAATACAATGTCATCAGCGTAGGCCAACCAGTGCAGCCTTCTTCCATTTATCACTGGACTGGCCAACCATGCGGAAGACAAAGTTTCCTAAATCGGAGAGAAAAAGGTTAAAGAACAGCGGAGCACCCATACAACTTTGTCTGCCCCCTCTAAAGACCTGGATCAGATCAGAAAGATGACCTTGTTCATCCAGCCGCACTCTTAAGGTTGTATTTCTATGCAACTCAATTAACATTGCTAAAAGGGGATGTGGAATCCCCCAGCTGTATAGTTTTCTCCAAAGCAAAGATCTGTCCACATGATCAAATGCTTTGGATAGGTCTACCCAAGCCCCATAGAGAGGTAGGTCCGATTTCCCCTTTATCCTTTCGCTCACCAAGTTTATTATTAAGCCATTTAAACTGGTGGACAATCCCTTCCTAAATTCTGTTTGATAGCATGAAAGGATCTGCCTTGATTCCACTCGGTATGTGAGCTCTCTCGAGTAATTGCATAAGAGTTTACTGTCAATATCGAGGAGGGCGATGGGACGATAGTTTTCTGGACTAAGCAGATTGCCCCCTTGAAAAATGGAATGAGAAGTGCATTCTTCCACGAAGGTGGGAAGGTGGGGGTCTTCAGAATTTCTTGAAATAAGAGATATAAAATCTCTGCCCATAATTTTGGGTTATTTCTCAGAACCTGGTAGGTTAGCCCGTTTAGCCCTGCGGCTTTAGACCTGGAGGACTTAGTTATTAATTCAAAGATGTCACTTTCATCGAAGGAGAGAGACCAAAGGGGATCCATAGTACAACAAAATTGAGGGGACCCTCGAGATTTAAAGCTTTCAGAAAGATATTCCACCCACCTTTCTTCTGTAACTAGATTACATAGAGAGCTGTTAAAACCAGTTTCTAAATGACCCACCACCACCCAGCGGTTCCTAGAATTGTTGGCATTTAACAGACGCAGCATTTGTTCACCATCTTCTTGCATTCTTTGGAACCTCTGGTTTCTTGGCTTACTTTCCGCTGGTAAAGTCAGGTTTTTCAAAAACTAGTTTGCACCTGTATTCTTCGCACAATAACTTTTCTGGTTTTTTGTCTGTCTTTGCGCTTTTTTTACATGTGGGAGAGGTGATCTTAGCCGGGTTCTATTTGCCTTTTTCCTTTTTGTCCTTCTACCTTTATAGTTTTGAGAGGACACTGGAATCCAGTTTCATCAACATCAGCTGGCTCTTGTATGATTTTATCCACAAGCGACGCTGAAGTGTCAATAACCACCACCTCGTCATCAACCACCACATTTGCTAACCTTTGAAACTCCTCCAATATGGCTTCCGAAAGAGGGGTGTCATCAAATGAGGGGTTCCCAACCGGACCCTCATCACTTGGAGTTTGCCTAGAGTTTGATCAAAGAACTGACAGGAAATGTCCTTCATTTATTAGCTCATGTGTGGTGTCACTATCTTTTTTTTCCTGATTTAAGTATAAGAAAGACTTGGGCCATATCAAGTCCATGTTTCACCCCTTCCAGTTGTGTTTCCTTAAGGGTAGGGATCAGAATACTCTTCATGGTAGTACTGAGGACAGCAATTGCTGATTCGTTTTTTGCTGTTTCGTTTGTTAGTTCTAACAAAACACCGGCTTGTGCTTGCACTTCCATTTTTAAAACTTCAGATACTGAAACCAGTGAGTTTAGCACAAAACTAAGCGCGAAAGGGTACTTTCGTAGCTTACTGTAGATTGTTTTGTGAATCTTCACTGGGTTTGACTTGAGGGTCTTGTGTAATATTTGGTGGCATTTCTCTTTGATTAGTTGGATCCAAAACAGTGTTATCTGTAATTTCCATGGCCAAGGGTAAAGCCCCTTCACTCTCTTGAGGCATTCTATATTTTGCCATACTTTGTCTTCAAGGTCTTCTGCATCCTTTAAACTTGTATTTCTTTTCTTAAGGAAGTGATCTTTAATTTTACTCTGAATTTCTTTTGTAATAGTATACTCCAAACCCCGCTTCCGCCCCTTTCTTAAAGACGTCAGTCATATACCCCTTCTGTATATGGGGGAGTGTGTGTGAACTTGAACTCGGGTGGTTATGGGAGAATTCTCTTGTGGGGCTGGGATATTTGGTACAGCTGAGCCAGTTTCCACCCCACCCCAGTGTGTTTGGCCCAAGTAAGAGCCATCCTGCTCCAGAGTGCTCTCCACGGTTGGTGTACTGCGGAGTCTCATTCTGAAACACGTTATTCTCCATGGGAGAAACCCAGTAAAAGAAAAGGAACTCAAATAAAAGAAGACTGAAGATCAATAGCTCTTTTGGCAAGACAACGTGATGAAGTCCGGCACTGAAATATTTATACAGATTTTATCCTCCAGATGAAATATTAATCAAACAGGCGACAGACTGGTGGAAGGCACTTAGGAATTAATTTCTCAACTAGACGTTTCAAGGAGCCGCTATAGTGCCCGTTGCAATCCCTTCTTAGCTCACACTTAGAAATGTTGGAACTTAAAATCCCCTAAAGTGCAGTATATGCACAGCCAGGAAAATAGCCTGAGAAGCCTTTCCCAGGGACAACGCAGAATCCCAGTACCTTTTGGTAAAAAAAAGTTGTCACAAGGTTAAAGGGCGTTACCTTCAATAGAAGCTCTTTGATGAGGCGGCGTGGAGATTATAAGTGGCACAACGCAACACCACCTGCAGCTTCTGAAGTCTGCTGCCCCGCCACGAGGTTGGTGGTTTGTAGTGCTCAGACTCTGTTGCATGAATTAAGAATCCCCTGTGCCAACCAGAGCCAAACAGCGGCACAACAGCATAGACGAGACACAAAGCACTGCCCTTGACTATGCACTATGGCTTCACAAGAAGCTTTTTTATTAACTTATAAGGGTGTGATGACCGCCTCGCTTTCCCTATCCTAACAGGGGATTCCCTGCCTGTGAAACCAAGACTAAAGGAAAACAATCTCAATATAAAAAGTTATCTGTACCTCATACATCAAAAAAATGTAGGTATTTATATGGCTGTTCACAGTCCACAAAATAATTAGAACCACATACTCTTGTACCAGGGTCGGATCCCCTTCCCCAGGATTAAGGTAGCATTTCCAAATAAAAGTTCCAATGGGTAAAGTTCATTCAAATAATCCGTTTCTACTACAAATTTTAACTTGTTTGCATTTATTTATTATTTTATTTACAGCATTTAGTTTGTTACAAACATTTGCCAGGAAATATGTGAAGAAAAGAAAGAGCAATAGATAGAAAAAGAACAACACACCCAGCAATAGTCTAAACATTAACATATCCTAGAAGATAGCAAATATATAAATTCAGGCTGTAAAAATACACAATATATACCATTTTAAAATTTCATAAATGGAAGAAAAAAACTTTCCATGCTAAAACTAAGATCGCCCTCTAAAATTCATTCAACTCTTTCAATAATATACAATTTAAATCAATTTGAAGATTTCATCTATAAACATAATCCATGCAAAAACCAGTTTAATTTTTTCACCCCAGTACAAGTGATCCCACCATTCAGCTGTGCTACTATAGGATGATTCCTTTACAAACTCCCCCAAGAATTTGTCAAAGCTGGGCAATAAACTGTCAAGTGCTTAAGTGAATTTTTTTGGACTTTGCAGATTGTACATTCATCTTGGATGTCCCTGAGTTGGTTACGAGTTTTAAGGATCTCTCGGGTATGACATAAATTCATCCTAATTCTCATAAAGCTAGCATGGTGTTGTGGACTAGGACTTTTTACCAGGTATTTAGGCAGTTTATTCAAAGCTTTTGGTTCCTTACCCATATATTCAAATCTGTAATGTGTCTTGAGCGTTTTTGTAGAGATCCAATCCCAGGCCCATATTCTTTTTAGCTGCATCTGGGTTGGACATCAACATGTCCTCAGTAATCGCAATACTGCGGCACAACGCTTCTGCCACAGTTCCATAACCCATGAAACTTTTCCCCTTTTTTAGGTTTTAACATTTTAAATTGTAGGGGTGGTTTCTCGGATTAATTTTCATTACAGCACTAAGGACTTCCACGCCACTGTAGCGTATATTGAGAGTAATCCTAGTTTATGCCTTTTAATTGCTATTGGGACACTTGTTAAGTGGGGTATTCTTTTCCAAAAGAGGGCTTCTAACATTGGCCAAATTTCCCATGGTAGACTTAACGAGGCCTCTGCACCATACGCTTTAATTGGAATTACCTTTTGCTTCTAGAATTTAAAGGTCGGGATGAGTGAGAACTTGCCATACTACTTATGCATTTTAAGCCCTTGGGTGGCTAAGTTCTTCATCTTGGCCTTTAGTTCCAGTTTACGTGGGTTGACGTCTAGGCTAGAGTTTCAGGATTCCCAGGTATCTAACTTTTCCGACTGTGTTCATCCTTATGTTTCCCAGTCGCCAATTAAAAGGATTACACTTGTGCCCTTTTAGGCTTTCGAGCACCAATATCATTGACTTTGACGGGTTTACTTTCAGGCAGTTTTATCTTGACGTCGGCCTGAAGTGCATCTCATTTTCTTTGTAGGCCAATCGGTGCTTGATCCAGAACCACCAAATCTGCATATAGCATCCAACTTACTGGCTCCCTGTTGATCTTAGGTGGAAATGTACCACTCGCCTCCATCGCCACGTTTAGATCCGACTTAAATAGCTCTGGGGTGAAGGCGAGCATCCCCGGATAGCACGATCCTCCCCGCAATGAGAGACAATAATGGACTCTCCCAAGATGGGAATAAGGCTAAGACAAAGTGCGGGTGAGCTTAATGGGAGTTTATCTAAGTCGAAAATAGGGCATGCAAAGGACTCTGCAAACTCCGAGTGCGCTCTGTCTGACATTAGCAAAGACAGGCGTATATATTTACAAAATACGTCACAAGAACCTACACACTATAGGGGGCACATGTTCGTGGGGATTGGGTGGCGATGACTATTGGTGCAGCTGTGATGTGGTTCGCCGTGGTTGGTGGACGTCGCTGGTTGCCAACGTGGGCTGGGCAGGTCAGCTGGGCTCATCCCGGGAGGTGCTGTGTTGCCAGGCGTGGCCAGTGTCATTGATGAACGTCTTCCTTGGCTTTCTGCCCTAAGGCCACGCACACCGCATTCATTCAATACTGCAATATTATCTTCCCCTGTAAATCCTACAATAGGTTATTCTACAGGTTAAGGCAACACAGGAGGAATGCACCTAGAGTGGGGTCCTCTGGTGATATATCAATACAGGATTACCATCATCCTGTTGGCCGGGTATCGTAGGTCACAAGGTTGGGTTTTAGGGCAAGGGGTGAGCTGTCCAAGTTTTCGTGTCTCGTTAGATGTCATTATGAATGGGTTCCTCCAGTGTTGCTATAATATTGGGTGTCCTAATTTTACAGGGGCCATTAACCTGGGGTGAGCTGGTGGGTCGTGTAGCCTAAGAAAGGGCACCTTTTGGCCTGCGTTTATGGCCGGGGTTTACTGCTGGGTTGTAAATAATTCAGGTGGCTGGTTGCGGCCCTGGGAGCTGCGGGGGAACGTGAATGCTTGAAGCGGCTCCAGCCGAATTGGGGGAGGTGAGGCAGAGCAGCACAGGCCTCTGCTTTCCGTCTGGCAGACTTCAATGGGGAGGGAGGGGGAATGGCCTTGGATGTGCCCACAATGGTATTTTCCTCGTGTGTTGCAGATTATGTAAAAAGGCATAAACATTCATATAATGTACAATACTCATTGAGTCTTTTCAAAGCTTACGTTTCTACATTGTTAGTGCCTTTACATGGCCATTTCAAATGCGTTATCTATACCCATTTTGCCATTGATAACTATATGTTAAGTATTTAACAACCACGACATTTTGTTACACTCTATGCATGCACGATAAGCGAGGTAGTATTAAGGTTGGTGGAGCATGCAGGAACAACTGGCCAATGAGACTGATGGCAGTGACACATGGTGAGCTTGGACGTTCGAATACATTCTATGCGTTTTCTTACACAATTTACATGAGCTCCCAATGCGGTTGCACTTGTCTTCCTTTGCACTCTAGCAGCATTAGTTCAGTTATGGCATAGGGCCTTTGAGTATATTCTTCTCAGAGAAACATATAACATAAAACCCCGGGACACTTCTACCATTTGCGCATAGCTACGGGGATGTGGATATTTCAACCAGAATGCCATATGAACACACATTCTGCCATCTTCATGGAGGTCACATGTCTTATCGAAAGGTCATGGAGAGAAGGGTTTTATCACAGGCAGTTTGCATATTGGTATTTGGGGTCTCTACTTTTGCCGGGGGGACCATTTTACAGTTCTTTTCTACCCCGGCCCTGCTGGCCGGGTCATACTGCGGACAGTGATACACTGCGGAAGGTGAATGTTAGTGTGTTTGTTTCTAGCACTAGCTCATGTCCGCCTGTTCGTGGGAACGGGCTCTCAGCGGATCTGCGGCCGCGGGGACAAGTGAGAACTCTCCAAGGGTGGGGGCCGCGCTGCGGCGCACAGGGGCTCATGTCATTCTGGTTTCACAAAATGGTTTCCAGGGCCTAGCTTAATACAGCACGTTTGGTCAATGTTTCAGCCAGTGGTTCACCCGCCACCTGGGCCATGGTGGCAGGGGGGACCCCCGACGAGCCATGGACTTCACAGGGGGGAGGGGGTGCAGGGGAGGGGGGTCTCTTGGACCAATCCTCCCATACAGGGGCAAGTGGCAGCCCTGTTTCAAACCCATCGATGTTGGAATTTCTCTAGTCTGCATAGACTTAGAGTATAGAGCCATGATTAGAGCCAAAAGGTCACTAGGGAAATCCCATGCGGCCAATTTGGCGCATGACAGTTCACGGTCAAAACTATCAAATGCCTGGGCAAAGTTTACAAAAGCAGCGTACATTTTTAATTTATCTTTTATTCCCTTAACTTTAAGAATGTTCAACAAAATCCAGTTCAGACTGCATCCCACCTCACTTCCAAATCCAGTTCGCCTCTCATCATAATGCCCTGAGTCAACCATCCATGGCTACAATCTGGCCGGGATGAGGGATGCAAAGATTTTCTCCAGGACATCAAGAAAGGCAAACGGATGGTAGGTTTTCGGTTCCACCCTACATCCCTTCTTAAAGATCGGGACAACCACTGCCCTTTTCCAGGAATCCGCGATGACTTCATGATCATAATTCCATCGAAGAGGTTTATACAGAAAGATGCCCACTCTTCTGGATCTTGTCTAAGCATTAGCTTCGAAAGGCCACTCGGGCTCGGGGTTCTAGAATTGCTTGCCTTCTTTATCAACACAAGAATCCCCTTCCATTATAGTCCTCAATTGGGTCTCCTTGTGTTCCACTTTACCCAACAGGGTACCAAAGAAAGCGACTCAAGTCTCCTATGGCACTGCGGTTCCTTGGAGCGCAAGTAGGCTCCTGGAGTCGTTGGCTACCAGAATCTTAAGCATGTTTTCAGCATTCCGTTGCAGCATATAGTACTCATATAAGTTATATCATTTTCATATTGTTGTCTCTGCTTTTTTTATACAAGTACACTTTCCAAGCCCCCTAAATGCTGCAGTGATCTTCTATCTCTATTGAGTTTCCTTTTTTCCCTTACCACTTTGGTTTCGTATTGGTACTTTGATTTGAGCCGGGATTTCGATCCCCCGTTCCCACACCCACTTGACCTCCCAGTAATCTCTTAACAATGGGTCATAAACACATCCAATATTCCTGTCTCGCAGAGCTATCATGTATCGATTGTTAAGAGCAACCTTTTTTTTCTCGGTTTAATAGACCATTTCTTCCCTGTCCAACAGTTTCTTCATAGTTCTGAGTTTCCACCTACTGATAACCCCAAAGTCAGCTGAACGAAATCATGGTCGCTAATTTCCATTTTAATTGCCTCCAGAGATTTAATCAAAGGGGAGATTCTCTGAGGCAAAGAAGTATTCCAATATGAAATGTTGGTTACCTCTTGCCCAAGTGGGGGCTGCCGGTATAGCCCCAGTATTCACTGTATAACATGGAAGTCATGTTCCTCCAATTCTCTTAACGAGTTTTCAGCTCAAGTTTTTTTCCCCAACCCAAATTTGTTCCCAATAGAATGTCTCCCCCTTGTGGCGTTTCTCTCATGCAGTTTATGTTCAGGTCACCACACAGAAGTATCAATGAATCGTGCAGTTTCACCCTGTCAGTCAGTCCAATTAGTGCCTACAAATCCCCCCTCCTTCCAGACCATTGGTTTCCAATATAGATTTATTATTAGCACACGTTGGCGATGTCAGCATGGGTGTTTATTTCTAGCCAGATTGTTTGGATATAGGTGTTAGGGTTTCTAGCTTTAATTATTTTCGTTCCCTGCCCCTTGTTTATCAACCTCAATAGACCCATAAACGGCCTGCCCTTCACACCCGGATTTAAGTAAGCGTCAAAGCCCTCCACAAAAGGAGCTTCCGAGAGCGAAGTTTCCTGGAAAACAAAGCTGTCAAATTTTGTGAGGTTTTCTTGATGACAAAAAAAATGGCAGAATCCTCCCATATTCCAGGATCCCAGGAACATCGAGTCTCCAGTTGTGGGGCTAGGGCGTTAATGAATTTTGCTGACGTTTAGGGTCTTGGCCACCCATTCCCAGTTGTTCCCATTCAGTACGTTGGTTTTTGGGTTAGATTGCTTCACTATCAACCTCCCAACCCCTACTTGTCGATTAAAGGTGATCCCTAGGGGTTGTTTGTGCTCAGCTGGGTCCTTGCCCATGTTTGGGGAGCCACCAACTCCTCCAGCCCGATTTTCTTCATGGACCTGATGGATATATTGATGGTCTTTGTCCCCTGCATTTATAGAAATCCTTGGCTCGGGCTTCATAGGGGCTCCTCTCCCATGCAGCTTAGTCTCCCTTGTCTCTGATGTAAAATCCCAGTGGCCATACGGACGGCCTCTACTGATTCTACTGGTAAATTGTAGACTATTTTAGATCTTGTGTAGGCATACCTGGCCTAGTTATGGTAAACTCGGGGAACTCCATCATCTGATGTGTTTTTATTTGGGAATGTGGTTGAAGAATCTGAAGATATTTGTTCGATTTAGTCTCAGCACATCAGCGTTAGTATTCTGTCCAGGAGTTTCCTATACACGCCTGCGTTAGTATCAAATTTAGGATTGTTCTCTGTCTCTCTACATCTGTGTTGGTGGTCATCCCCACTTCTACTGTACATTATTTTTTATGACTGATTCAACTGTCCATGCTCCCAATGATCATTCTCATTGTTTCTCACCAGGAGGGCTAGGATCTCAAGCCGTCTCCTCACCCAAATGTTGAGTTTTGGCGGTTTTGAAGGACTCCTCGTTTTTCACTCGAGCTAACAGTTGGCATTGTTTGTCTTCCAGGGTCAGGAACTGACCATCCGGGGGTTCGTTTGAGACAGTCTGTGTATTTACACTAACTATCTGAGCTTCTGGTGAATGAAAACGCTCTGAATTTCCGGCAGCTTCGTCACAGATTGGTGTGGTTGGGGGATCATGGGTACTATCATCCGTATCATAGACCGATTGGTCCATTAGATCATTGTCAAACAACTCCACGCACCAACTGCCACTGGGAATTTAAGACTGACCCTTACGCGCCACTTCCATATCTCCGGGTATAGGATCTTTCGGGCAGCATTCCTCCAACTGGCTTATTATTTTTCTTGTTCTTCAGTTAACTGCTCAGGTGGAGGGATCTTTAAATTCTGAAGGAAATCCTGAGCACCATTCGACTTAAGGTTTTTTGGCTGATAAATACTTCCATTTATATTTTTTCATTTTCTATTTTTTTGTTGTTGCTGCTTGGACTGTAGCAAAGCTATGTTTTTAGCCAATTGTTTCTTCATTCTTCGAGAATATAACATTTCATAGTTGATATCGTTGGCTGACCCCTCGATTTTACCTGTAACTGCATGCTCCAGTGCAGTCTGTTACTCGTTGACCAGGTTAAATATCTCGCCCGCCCCACTCTTGTAACCCTCCGTCGGTGCCCCGCCTTCATCGGGAGAGTTCATGATTTCCAGCCCCCCCCCTCCAAATCGAGTTGATGGAACTTATGATGGTTGAATGCCAGTGGGGGGGGTAATGGAGCTGTCACACCAATGTTAAGCTCTTTCACCAACCTGATCACTTGTTGCACTTTCCATGCTGGTTGATTTGGTCATTTCAAGCACCACTTTGGGATCCTTTTTTGATGATTCCGTACCCCATTTCAAAATCCCCTTTGCCGCTTACCGTTGGAGTTTATTTGCTCCCATTTCCCTCAAGTGATCGCAGATGAGTTGTTGCAAGGTACTTTCTGCCTCAGATTCTCTGTCCAATCTCCTTTGCAGGCTATTTAAAAAGGATTCAATGTGGATCAACGTTGAATGAATCATGGCCAGGAGGATAGCTTGATCCTTATAATTGGCATTGATTCATACAGTTTTAAAAGAAGGAGAAAGAGATATTAAGGTGGACATCAGACTACATTGCGTCTGGTAGTTGGATGTGCTTTCACATCTAGTAATTCGGTCTGATTTATTTTTCATGTTAAAACGCACTCTTGAACTTGTATTGGTTTTTGCAGTAGGTGTTGAGTCTGAGGATAATGATTCTGATTCAGAGCTATGGTCCAGCTGATTTCCTCTTCCCACCTGAGTCCTGGTAGTTGGTTCTCCTACTTCTGCAACCTTGGCTTGAGGGCATTCCCTACTGTCTAAGTCAGGTCTTCTAAAATTGTTTGCGTTGGTGGAAGAGCAATGGTTCATTTCATGAAAGCTTTTTTTCCGAATGGATTGTGTTTTCCCTTGTCTTTGATGTTTCCTAATATCCAGCTTGCTGCCTCTGAATTTTTTTTCAGTAAAGGTTGCTGTGCGTCGATGCCTGGTCGAGTCAATGTCCCTCGGAGGCCTCCGCCTTGACGTCGATGTCATTGCAGGTATAAGTAGCTTGCTCAGCGCCCGTTGCTCCGTTCAGTTTTTCCGCGCTTCACAGCTTCGGTAAGGCTTGGTTCCGTGTGATTCTTCGAGTTTCCTGACTGGAATTTGCAGTGCTAAAATATCCATGACGGACCTGCACAGGATCTGCCTGTGGTGTCTAGGGGCAGAACATCGGTGTGAAAAATGCATGTCGGTGACGGCCAAGGACTTAAGGGAGCGCATAGGGAAGTTGGAGAGAGGTAGGCTTAAAAAAATCTATTACCCTGTCCAAACGTAAATCATTTGACGAGTCAAGGCCTTAGTCTCCTTGTCATAAAAAACCTAAAAGCTCCCGTTTGTGAAGTGTGATGCATCATTCCTAGCCATAGAGCCATGGCAAAAAGAGGTGCCATAGATCGCTGTCCACTTCCTTATCTAGTTGACCGGAAAGGGTTGTTTGTCCCTCAAAATACACTACCCGGGCTCAATGGCAGGAATTCACAGCGAGTATGATGGTGTTCAAGAACGCGGCCTTGCCCCCCTCAAAATCACCTGGGAAGCACAGAAGCTGCGAGTCCTCGAACCCGGCAATGGAAACTCCTCGAGAGCGATGTAATCCCTCGAGTCGAAAGAAAGCCTCCATGAAACACAAGATTGTCATCCGGGAAAGAAACGAATACGGCAAGCCCGAAAGTTGCGTCGTCGACGCCTTTGGTGCCAAAATCGAGGGAGAAGCCATTGACGCCATGACCGTCGACCATCTCGACGCCATATATCCCAATTCCTCCGACACTGTTGTCTAGGATCTCAACGTTAATGTCAAAGCCATCAGCGGCTTCTGGGAAATATTCCAAACCAACAACAATTTTGTCGAACACCAACACCGTCAGCTCCCATTATGGCATCTATAGCGCCTTCATCTTCTTTTGAGAAGATTTATACACCACAACCTTGCTCAGACTATTTTAAAACTTTCTTCGATCTATGAAGATGCACATGAGTCATCTGAGTAGGAAACACCATTTGGTCTCAAATATGGGACAACTTTTGTACCAGAGGAACTCGTATCAGAAGAGTCTTGTATAAAGAACCTGCAGGACTCTCTGCATGAGGCAAGTGCTATTGACACTTCCCCTGAAATCGAATTTGGTAAGGCAGATCCAGGGGATCATGCCGAGAGAAAAACTTTAGGCAACTCAGGACTAGAATAAGGGAATACATGGGATGGTCCAGGCCCGCACCTGTTTTCGAACAGGAAGATTTAATGGACATACTGGATAAAGGACCACAGGAAGACCCTATCGTCCCATTTCATAAGGCTGTACAGAGGAGGGTAACTTCCAACTGGGAAACACCCAATGGTGTCCCGGCAGTGAATAAGAGGCTAACCGCCAAATACAGAGCTTCAACTTCTGACCCTCTATACCTTTCGAATCGTCCAACACCAGAAAGCCTGTTAGTACAGGCAGCTACCTTTTCTGGCAACCAAAATGCCTATCCCACAATTCCATAAGATAGGGATGACAAAAAATACGATACCTTCTTGGCCGGTAGTATGGTGTTAAAATCTGCTAATGCCACGTGCACGCTGGCGAGATTTACCCACACCCTTTGGGACTGTATTTCGATGGCGGCTGACCACATCCCTGAAGGGGAGGAACGAGGCAGTTTCTTCAACATTGTCAAGGATGGGAAGGACTCTATGTGCGAATACCTCAAGACTGGTCTCGACTCTGTTGACAGCATCAGCAGAGCCATGGCGGCTAGTACGGTAATCCGCAGATTTGCTTGGTTGCGGAAGTCAGGATTTGCCCCAGACGTTCAGTCCAGGCTTCTCAACATGCCCTTTGACGGCACACATCTATTTGGGAATACAGTTGATGACAGTTTGGAAAAGCTGCAAACTTCAAAGGTGGCGGCTAAATCCCTTGGAGCTGCAATAAGGAAAACTCCAAACCGCTTCCCAGGTGCACCCTGAAGGGGTAGGTCCTTTCGCTCTCATTCCGCATTCAGAAAAGGCAGAGGACAGCCAGTTTAGTTCCTCTACCCTGTCCCGTGGTGGACAGGGTAGAGGAACTAAGATCGCAACAGCAAGCACTGCCTTAACTACAGCCGCTCCAAAACCTGTCTGAGGTCTTCGATCACAAGACTGCAGTAGTAGGCAGGTTGTCGCAGCATCTAACAGAATGGCAGGCTATTAGTTAAGATGCTTGGGCATTGGAAACAGTTGCCCAAGGTTACTGCTTACCTTTCCTGCAAAAACCTGAGTCATCCACCGGGGAACAACTCATTGAAGGTTCCGGATCCGCTCCTTATGCAGGAGATTTAAACCCTGCTGGAGAAAGGTGCTATAGAACCAGTACCTGTAGCGAAGAGGAGCAAGGGTTGGGACTCCCCTTATTTTCTAACTCCAAAGAAGGATGGAGGATTGAGACCCATCTTGGACTTAAGACTTTAACAAGTTCCTGAGGAAGGACAAGTTCAAGATGGTAACCCTTTCTCAGGTCCTTCAGCTTCATGATTAGATGGTATCATTGGACATCCAGGATGCTTACTTTCACGTGCCAATCCATCACAAGCACAGACAGTACCTGAGGTTCAACGTTGGCAACTCTCACCATCAGTTTCGGATTCTGCCATTTGGGCTAACCTCTGCCTGAGGGTGTACACCAAGCTAATGGTGTTTGTGGCAGCAAGTCTCAGGAGAGGAGGGGGGGGGCGGAGATTAAAGTCTGCCCCTACCTGGACGGTTGGCTGATCTGGGCCATTTCCCCAGAATAAGCCCTAGATCATCTCAGCTATATTTGCTACTCCCTTCACAGGCTGGGCTTCTCCCTCAAGAAGTGCCACATGATACCATCACAAAGACTCCAATTCATTGGAGCAGTCCTGGATGCATCCCTGGGGAAAAGCCTCGCCACCAGAGGTGAGGGCTCAAGACTTTCTGCAGATGGTGACCAAATTCCAGAAAGCCCAGCATCTTCCGGCCTTCGACTTTCTAAGGTTGCTCGGTCTCATGGCATCCTGCATTTTTCTGATGCCAGAGGCTCACCTGAGAATGTGATCTCTCCAGTGGGCTCTCGGAATGCAGTGGTCACAGTTCTCAGGAAGGATGTCGGATCTTCTACTAATCCCAAACAGATTCTCACTGGATCTTCAGTGGTGTGCCTGTCGGGAGAACCTCTTGAAAGGAGAATCGTTTTGGAAACCATGGCCAGAGGTAACAGTAGTGACGGACTCCTCCCTCACTGGGTGGGGAGCCTATACCAACGATTTGACCATCAGCAGTTTGTCTCCATCAGTGTCCAAACTACACATCAACCTATTAGATCTGAGGGCAATCAGACTAGCACTGAAGGCCTTTCTGCCCTCTGTACGTGGAAAGAACGTCCTGATAATGATAGGCAGTTCACCTAGCCAGAGAGAAGAACACAACGGCGGAAGCTCTGAGCAGGCAGAGCAGTCTTCCACGAGTGGGAACTAGCTCAGTCCTTCAAGAGATATTCACCCTTTGGGAAAACCCTCAAGTGGATCAGTTTGTGACTAGTGCCAACCGGAAGTGCTAACTGTTCTGCTCAAGGGAATTCCCCCCGAGAAGAGCTCTAGGAGATGCGTTTGTGCCGGACCGGTCCTCTTTCCACGGATTTTCCACCTCTTCACGCGTTTCCTCCAGTCCCCGTCATTCCTCATGTAATAAGGAAGGGAGAGGGAGAGGGACTGACTCCTTCTGGATATCGGGACTCTCGGCCTTCACGCATGGTTTCTGAGAGGCCGAGATACAAGGATTGGGACCTCCTGGACGATGTAATGGAGGTTTTGCTTTCAGCCAGAAGGCCAGCAACCAAATCTTTATTCCGCTGCCATTGGAATAGGTTCTGCAGCTGGTATAGAGATAAGAAAGTTGACCCTTTCTCATGAAATACACTTCTGGTGTTTTCTTTTGCACTTGGCAAATCTGGGACTCTAGATTGGTACAATCAAAGGTCATCTAGCATCGCTTTCCATCTTCAAGCGCACTGCAGAGGAAGTCTCCTATTTTTTAAGATTCCTCTAGTAATTCAATTCTTAAACGGATTAACTAATGTTTATCCTCCAACTCCCTTTCAGGTCCCACTGTGGGATCTCAATTTGGTTTAAAACTTTCTAATGGGTTCTACTTTTGAGCCTCTTTATTCTTGGCCATTAAGTCTTCTTACCTTGAAGACAGTTTTCTTAGTGGCTATAACATCTGCCCGAAGGATGAGTGAGCTACAGGCTTTATCCTGCAAGCCTCTGCATACTGTTTTTCATAAAGACAGAGTGGTATTGAAAGTGAAGCCTAACTTTCTCCCGAAGGGTGTTTCTGAATTTCACATCACTCAGAAAATAACATTACCATCCTTTTATCCTCCGTCACACCCGGGGAAAGAGTAAGAAAGGCTTCAGACTCGATCCTAGGCGTGCACTGAGGTTTTACATTACCGGATTAGCAAAACTGTGACAGAATGATCAGTTGTTTGAGGGCTATACAGGGCATAAACTGGGTCTAGCCATCACCAAACAAACCATCTTTAGATGGATTATTTTACCAATTTCAGAATGCTACAAACTGGCCGGTAAAGACCCCCAGATCATCTAAGGGCTGACTCGACCAGGGCTAACGCAACTTTGCCTTCTTTGCAGAGTTGAGTTCCAATAAAGGATATTTGTGCAGCTGCCACATGGTTGTCTGGAGACACCTTTACAAATACTACAGTTTGGATTCCTCCACTAGCCTTTTTGGAAAGGCAGTACTGCCCTCTGCTTTCTTGATCACTTCAATTTTACTCCCTCCTCCGAATAATGTTGGGAGTGTATCAAAGATAAGGAATACGTGCGAGGGCACAATCCATTCGAAGAACAAGTTAGTTACCCATGGTAAGTAACTACTTCAACAAATTGGAAAGGGTTTATCATCTGATGTCATTGAAACACAATTGACCCCATTCAGTGTTCAACAGCAGTCGTTTCCTTTGTGCTTTACTTATTCAATTCGGGGCTAGTGAACATTTTTCTAAAGGTTCATCTAGCACCAATAACTGCGTACACCAGCTCGCTCCATAAGGTTTCATGTAGACGGTAGAACCAGATTGTATAGAGGAAGTACAAATTATGAATCTAAGTGGTAAAGGCAGAACCATATTGGGATTTAAACCCAGGTTACACAGGTTAATGGGACTACCGGTTGAATGTATCCACAAATGCTCACTCAAATATCTCGCGTTCAAGGTGTTTTTTTTGGTAGTTGTGACTTCACTAAAAATCCTTTCAAGGTCCATTTTTACCAAGCTATTGTGATCGATCAGGTGCCTGATTTTTTTTTTTTCTTTTCTTTTTTGTTTTTCTGTCAGTCCCCACACACTGGGGCATAGACAACCTTGCATATGCTTGACGTTCGTATGATGGGTATATTTTACATGGACAGAAAAAAGAAATTGTGCTGAAGTGGGCAGTTTTTTCTTTTGTCCTGGGTCAAGAAGGTGAGTCCTGTTAGCAAATTGAGCCTTTCTTTTTTTAAAATTTGTATTTATTCATTGTGTTTTAGCCAAACAAGGTAAAAAACTAATTTTGACATTTAACACATCTTAAACACAATACACAAAGGAAATCTCTTTACATTTCAAACCTAGAGCATAAACATTCAGATTAATAATTTTTTAAAAAAAGACTACTCCGAAGAACAATCTAAATTAAGGAAACAAAAAAGAAAAAAATAATTCAAGAAGGGGTGAGTCAGTAAATACAAAACTTATTTCATCTCACAAAACATACTGATATTTCATTAAAAGTATTCTATTACTCAAAGCATTTCTTTCATTTCGAGTACAGAGAAGCCTCACAGAGGTTAGCAAGAAATTAAGGGGAAGGGCTCATGTTTCTCAACAAGGTACAAAGCATTATTAGACATGACTGCACATGTAAATTGAGCCTTTCATGATGAATTATATTGTGCATCCAAGCATGTTGCAGCCTAGCACATACAACCTTGCCCTCTACACCAAGAGCACATTCCACATGAACAGGGGCTACATGCGTTTTCTTAGCGAACATTCCCTTAGACACCATATACAAAGCTGCAACATGGAGTCGTGTTCACACCATCAACCAACAGAACTGCTTAGTACTGCTTGACCACCTGTGAATCTTCCTGCTTAACGTATCTAAGACCTTGATGTTTAACTGTTAGATCTGCTCGCTCGCCATCTATACAATACACTGCTTGCTAATCGATACATAGCATGTGAATCTAAGCAGATCCTGAAGCCCTAGATAATAGTCATTCTGGAGCATGCATTTATTTAGGATCACATGGACCCAACCTACACTCTGCAGTGAAGGGCAAGATTGTGAAAAAAGGTCTTGTACATAAACACTGGGCACATCAGTAGAAACTCATGAAAATGAGTTGCCAACACAGTGGTCGCACCTGACGGAAAACAATCCGCCGGCACTTTTTCAATGAGAACTTTGGGTACTGGCACATGTAATATAGGGATAGCATGACCGGAACGCCCCAGTCAACGGCTACTTTTTACTTTAGTCCAAATTCATGCAAGTCATTACTAGCAAATTATAAATTGTATAAGATATTTTGTATGATATTATATTTTATTTGTATCGCGCTTATCCACAAGTGTTTCAAGGGAGGGGAACAGTGGAGAAACACAACGATCTTACTAGGCCCAGTGACATTGAGAACGTGCAAGTGCATGGGAAAGGGGAAAAGTGCATGGCAGGGGGAGAGTGGAGAGTGCAGACAAAGGACAACGGATGAATACAATAAATAAAATAAATAGATAATAGAGGCAATAAACAGTGGTCGTGCAGCCAGCAGGTGGCAAGTGCTGTTTACGGCGGCAGACTGGGTAAGTCCGATAAGAGCAGAAAAATAAGAAAATGGGAGGGGTGGGGGACTGTATGGGTACAGATACTGTCCCCAGAGCAAGGGATGGCCATGAGGCAGTGCAGGAGGGTGGCGGGGTGAGCAGGTACCAGGGCCCAGGGGACAGAGGGTGGCCAGGTGCACAGTGCCAAGAGAGCAGATCAGCAGGGGAGAGTGGGAGCGAAGGCAGAAGCAAAGAGGAATGTCTTGAGGTGCTTCCGGAACCGGAGATGGTTCTCCTCAAGTTTTAGATTGGCAGGGAGGCTGTTCCAGAATGAGGCCCCAGCTGAAGACCGAGCTCTACCCCCAGCTTGTTTCCTTGAAAAACAACTAACCCTGAGGGAGTTAGAGTGAAGAGCTTGAGAGGGGAGGGATAGCTAAAGGTATTTTGTACCCAGGCCAGGATGTGATTCTTAACCAAAAAAGCTCAAAAAAGACTTACTTGGTAAGTAAAGTTATTTCCAATGGATTGCGTTCTGTGGGCTTGGGAGGCAGGCCAAAATGGAGAAGGCCGTGTTGGAGACCCCAGGGAGAACCACAGTTCTGGGCCAGGGATCAACAGACCCGTTGAGGGTGTGCTGTGAATGCAGACGGACACTGTCCCCCATCTGGAATTAACAGGCAGGCTACACCGAAGATTGCGCACACCAAATGACCGAACCAAAGTCTTTGTCCAGGTCAGAAATCAGGAACCGATTTATTACTGGAAGGTATGTTAGGCATACTGCTGCAGGCATAGAGCATCAATGGCAGGCATACGGGCTAGGGACACCCACAATTATGGGGCCCAGTGAAAGGCCCTTAGATGCAGGGGGGTGGCGGCTGCGGTAGCGTGACACCAAGAGAATGGTTGGAGAGGGAAAAGCGCAGTGGGGAGGATGCTTAGGAGCAGAGAGGGTGAGCGAGAAGAAATCATGATCAGCTGGGCAGTGACTAGAGAGGGGGGAGGGTGGTGGAACGAATATCCAGGGGGGAGGTAGTGGGAGAAGGGACAGAAGGGGCTAGTAGAGAGGGTGAGGGCTTGGAGAAGGGGAAAGAGAGAGAAAGGGGGTAGGAGCAAATTGTGAGGCTTCTCTGCCCCTCCCACCCCCGACACACTCAGCACACCACTGCAGACAGCCCTGCGAGGTTTATATGCTTATAAGGCTGTCACTTCACCAGCCCGCCCCCCCCCCCCCCCCTCCAGAGACTGGCCACCTCCACCCCCTTGATGAACACAAAGGGCTGAAGGAGGGTTGGTGACAGGAAGGGGAAGGGAAACCCCAAGGTGTAGCCGAGTGGGCAGACATAGGCAGGGACCGGTCCTCTTTCCACAGCTTTTGCGCCTCTCCCCTCCAGAGCCCGCCCACCCCCATGATGAACAAAGCTATTCACACTTTCCAAGGAGGCTTGGTGAACGGAAAGGGGAGGGAAATCACAGGGTGTAGGGGAAGTGGGCAAAAATAGGCAGGGACAACAAATGCCGCTACTGGGAGGAGGGAGGAAGTTATGAATGGACTAGCCCCTGGCTGCAGATTTCACTGGCTGTAAAAGCTGGCAGCTGTTGCCTGGGCTGGGAACAGATTTAGTTATCAGGCGGGTTGACCGGACTAGGGAGTGTCTGGAGTTTCACAGTTTCACAACCCTTGCAATAAACAGTCACTTACAGTTAAGTCAAATACAGTACAAAATGAAAAATACATTTGGGAAAATGAAAATTCATGCAATAAATTGGTAAAATGACAAATACAGAAAGCCCACTGTAAACAAGTGACCTATATATGTGAAACACAAGTGATGGCTGTCGAGGGTGGGGGGTGGTCGTGCGTGTGGGAGGGGAAGTCAATACGTGGAGACCCCCCTCAACCCAAAAGGGGCAACATCAATTGGGCTGGGGACCAGCATTGCACGTCAATCTGAGCCAGTCTGTAAAGTTCTTGGTTTAGGTAGTCCGGTTTCCAGGCTATGGGGGAGATATGAGCCATGGTCAAGTAGGGCACAGGGGGGTCTCCTGACACTTTGATGTGAGGCACCAGAGTAGTTTGCAGATGACAATTAGTGCCAGCAACCCTCCTCCCCCGCCTCCAACAGCATACAGGACATATGAAATTTGATTTCCCCAGAAGGAGCTGAACCAGTCTTTTGTTCCATCCAGAAAGTCCTTGGATTTATCCTTGGGTGTGGCCCCAAGGCAGGTAATTTGAGCGGCATGGTCAAAGATTTCATCAGAGCAGATTGGGACAAATACAAAACACTCTGATCCAATAAGTGCACACACACTGCCATGAGAAGCTAATATGTTAAGGGTCATATGGTTTTGGAGAGCCGTTTCCAGTGAGAGAGCAGTCTCATTCACAACTACCTCCAAATTGCCAGCAACCGATGGACAACCTACTGTCATGACACCATTGTGGGGTATGAATATGGTGCCATACAGCTGTGCGTCTGTCAGGAGTGTAGGTATTCGCTTTGTAACAGGCTTGTGGTAGGTCACAGGCATTTCAGATCTTGCTGGGAGGTCTTCCTTTGACCCTGATAGTGGGCACCACGGGAATCGTACATAAATGTCGCCCTCATTTGTGCGCCCCGCAGTTACTGCAACTTTGGGGGCGCACAAAATGAGGGCGACATTTACTGTGCCCAAGCAGAGCAGGAGTTGCGGGGGTGTCTCCCGCTCTGCTTGGGCACCGTAATGGGAGTCAGGGGTTGCGGGGGTGTCCCCCGCTTACCATTTTGGACACGAAAGAAAAAAAAGAAAAACACCCTGCGGCGTCAGCTCCGTACCACGTAAGTGGGAGGAGCTGACACCCCAGGGATAGCAGGGTGCAGGCGGCACACACAGAAGTGTGCTGCCGTGAAAGCTAGGGGTGGGAAGGGAAAAGCAGGCCGCGGAAGCGGGCACAATGATCTATATGACCACTGCGCCACGCTGTAACTGGCAATGGCATTTCGGCCATCGCAGTTATGGGCGGCGCAGTGATCACATAGATCCGGCACCACGTGGTCCAAGGCACAGCTGTCGCTCCAGAGTTAGATACAGAAGAGGTCTTCAGGTGCCAACCAGGTGTCTTTTGGCTGGGACTCTGGCAAGGGTAGCTTCCATACCTGACCGGTAATGTAAGGTAGGAGGCAGGGCTGTATGGTCAGTTGGGGCTTTTTCACAGGGAGAGGACGTCCAGTTTGTTCAATGTTCAGGGCAGTCCACGTTAGGTCATGCCAGTTTCTTTGTAACCCGAGGGTGCTTGTGTGACCGGAGCACCGTGGACTGGCATTTGGTGATGCCCACATCTTCTGCCCCTCCTTGACCTTCCCACTCGAAGCAAAGTGACAGTGGCTTTGTACCACACAGTTGGGGGTGCTATTTTGAGGTGTGCACTGGGCTTCCCGGGATGGCGGAGGAATAGATCTGAGACACTGGCAGGTACGGCCTGGAGGGGGAAGTCTCACCCTGATGGGGGAGGCAAATGGGGAAAGACCCAGGAGTTGGTCTGGATTCGCGGGGCCACCAAACGGCAGATCTGGAGGAAAGAGTTTTCTTGGTAGTCTGTTAACGCAGGAGGAAGGAGCAGAGGGAGCAGAGCAAGCATTATTATTAGCTGGCTTATGTCGGACATTACGAATTGGCTTTGGGGACCCGAGGGGAGCAAGAGCACCCAGTCTGAGCAGATGAGTAGAGTCCCTTTGGCTTCCAAGTCCTCCGGTTAGTAGATGTTCACTAAGTCCAGGGGAAAGCGGAGATCTCACAAGAAAGCAAACTGGAAAGAAATCAAAATTGGTATATAAAGACTGGACGATGGCACAGTGCAATGACGGGTGTACCTAGTGAGCCTGGGTTATGCTTTCTCTGCTCAGGCCCAACAGACGTGTACATATTCATGCCATTCTCCACGCACATGTCGTCCTAGGTTAAAGCACCAGCATCTGCTTTTAAGGGCACCTCGATCCATCTGCCAAGATAGCAAACGCTTTCCCTGCACAGGAGACTGCTCCTAATAAGATGCGTATGATTCAAAGCCTTGATCTTTCATCTTCATTGGCATGCTTGGGAATAAAGCTGATTCGCAGTATTATGGCCTCTCTCAACTCATACATAGCGGACAAAGAGCTTATAACTGTACCTCTGTGCAAGCTTTCAATGCTAAAAGAACTGATCCTGTGAGTCCAACAACTGACATTGGGGGTTGGGGGGGCTCCTATATCTCTTGGTACAGGTGATGAGGCATTGCAAGTGGCTGAGCTTGATATACACAAGGCCCCTGTAGTTATTCCTTAAACATTGTCGACCCCTCTTATCTCATGAGACACCTTTAATTGAAGCAGACTTAAAGGAAGGGGGCTTGGTGGGAACTCAATATCTCGCCAAGTCACTGGTCAGTCAGGATAGCATCGGCAGGTATACTCCATATCAGGACCTTGAGCAAATGCTCACGTTAGTTCTTAATAAATCTGAGGTTATAGAAGCACAGTTGGAGTCATATGCTATTACAACAGGTTTTATCTAAATCTACATCCATGAACTGCAAAACCAACGTTGCTTGTGGTATTGACATGGCGATGGGAGTACCTGCACCTACTGCAATCTCTAGTATCTATACAGGCACGGATTTCTCAAACCGCGGTGGGTATTATTTTATTTATTTACATTTGTCTCGCACACTACGCCCTCTGGAATCAAGGTGCTTTTTCCTTGACTTTTTACTTGCAATGCGACAGATACAGAGACTGAATCCAATACGTAACACATTACCCAATAGCCCTTAAGAATGGAAGGATCAGGTGGTAAAGAGAGACAGAGTTTATGTAAATAGTAAGGTTTTTAAGTATTTCCGGAAGGCCCAACAGGAGGTTTCCGCTCACACCGATGGTGGCAGTAGGTTCCACTGATTGGCTGAAAAGGTTGGGTAGCTTGTGCCTCCAGCTTTTGACTGTTTGGGCTCAACGAAGCGATGGGCATACGCTGATCTTATAGGTCTTGAGGTAGCTCTAGTGATTTTCTGCATGTGGTAGGGTGGGCTTCCAGTGATGGACATCTGTGAGTGATTGATGGTGTCTTGAATTGAATCCTTTCCGGGATAGGGAGCCAGTGTGCCTTTCTTCTTACTGCACTTATGTGTTCATGTGTGGGCATGTTCAAGGCCGCTGTGAGGACATTGTTCTGGATGTTCTGCATCTTCCTGATTTTGTGTTCAGATGTTCCTGCAAAGAGTGCATTCCAGTAGTATAATGCTGTGTGTAAGTGTTCCGGAGGAGGCATATTTGTTATCTGTTGTCGATGCTGATTCAATAGTCATTGATGAAAGCCCAACAAAAAAGTTGTCTTAAGGGAAATATTTAATGTGAGACTGACAATGTGATATTGGTCGAGTCTGATCTGGTGGACGTGTATGCCTCTCCTAATTATAGGAATAACGAGAGGTGTAACTGTGGACATGGTCCTAAAGTATCGGCTGGTAGTAGGAATACTTAAGTTGCAATGCTATACATGGGAGTGGTTGTGCCCATACTGAATTGTCAGTTGCCAGGGTCTAGTGACCCAAGTGCAGCCACCTGCTCCCATTCAATCCGGGAAGCAGGTGTGCGCTGGCCTCGTAGCTGCTCCATTTGGAGCTTGCATTTTGTTTTTTTTTTCATCTTTTTTTTCCAAAATAAAGTGTTTTGTAGGCCTGTGTGCCTTCCTCCCCCCTAGACCCTCTCCGATCCCCATTGTTCCCAACCTTGTCTCCCTCTCACCTCCCGTCCCGCGCACGGCCTCCAAGTGGCCAAAAAGTCCTCAGTTGCCAGGATCTAGTGACCAGAGTGCAGCCACCTGCTCCCATTCCATCCCTCTGTCTGCCTCCCTGCCCACCCCCTCACCACGATTGGCTCTTTCAGCGCTCTTAATCCACCTTCCCAGGGCAGCCCCCTGCCTGGCAGCCCCTTCGGCTAAGGGCCCCAAGGCAAAGGGCGGCTCCAACAGAGGCAGCTCCAAGATGTGTCTGCAGGTGTCAGCAGGGGAAGCAAAGGAAGTCAACAGGCACCAACAAAACTGGAAGTGTGGTATGGGTGGGGTGTAGATCAATCACTCTACTCCAGAAAACCCTTACCACTCTACCTTACCTCTCCATAACGTGATTGCCATAGAATTACAACATGCATACCTGGAGAGATATTTGATCAGCCTAAAGACAATCCAGACTGGAATGTAAATGTTGCATTGAATGACGCACTAACACACTAGCCATTGTTAGCAGTGTGGAATTCTTAACCTTGGCTTGCGTCGCACCTAGACCGAAATGTGAATGTTGGCATGTACCACACTTAGATGGAATTCTTAACCTTAGCTTGCGTCGCACCTAGACAAAATGTAAATGTTAGCATGTACCACACTTAGATGGAATTCTGAACCTTAGATTGCGTCGCACCTAGACAAAATGTAAATGTTAGCTTATACCACACTTAGATTGAATTCTCAACCTTAGCTTTCATCGCATCTAGACGGAGATTTGATTCTTAGCATGTACCACACTTAGATGAAACTGTGTATAATCAGAAGTGCAACACTGGAATGGAATCGCAATCACTAACCTGCCTCACATCTACACAGAATATTGGAATGAGCAAGCACCACACTCTGATCGTATAGTGAATGATAGCAAGCATCACACATAATTGCAAGGACAGCAATGCCAACTAACCAATCCACTAACAATTTCATCCCTCTACATACACCTCTCAAACGCTAACCAAACACAACCACAAGCCTAAAATGCAGCAATCCGCACAAACTTCACTACGCTGCAACAACAAAACAAACTGCACATAGACTTGCACAACAGCGCATGACGACTACCGACCATAAAACACCCCAGGCCCAGCCAACGGACCCACCGGACTGAGGCTGCCAACAGCACATCACTGCTATCTTGCACTTTTCCAGATTACTCCCACTAACTCACCCCTCCCATCCCTCTTTCAGAGCTGCCAGAGCGCCAGGGGACCACTCCGGTGGTGATAGTGCGCGGTACAAATATCCTTTAACATTAACATTAGATGATTATAATGCTATACATGAGAGTAGTTGTGCCCATACTGAATACAATCGTTCCTCTGGCGCTAAGGGTAAGGATATAAGCCTTTTTCGCTAAAAAGAGGGGCGATAAGGATACCGTGATGGTGCTGCCCCTCTTAATAGGAAACTTAGACGGGTTAAAAAGATAAAATAAAATGCATACTTAGGTTGATCTTACAGTACTTGAAGGCTTGGACTTGTTACAGCCTGACGGGCAAGATGAACTCAATATTACAGATAATAACACATAGTCACATCATACAGTTTGCCAGCTACAGAAATGATTCTTCATCCAATGATCACAGGAGTAGGCATGTCCTAGTGACTGTTGGCACTGACAAACTAACAGTGACTAATATTGGTTGCCACCCAAAAATACTCTGCGCTCCCCCCCAAAATTGATATCTAAATAAAAATTAAGTTTGACAAATCTTGATTGTATAATGTTTGAATGGATTGTGTTCTCCTACGTATTCCTCATCTTAGATATATCCTTACCTTCAGCTTTGCTGCTTCGGAAAAGTTTTTCTCTCTCTCCACCAGAGGGCGATCCCCTCTAGGCCGCGGCGTCCATGTCCCTCGGTGGCACCCGCTGTATAAATGCCTCGAGCGCGTCCGTTGCCTTCAGTTCAGTTTTTTCGTTAGCTTTGCTTCGGATCGTTACAAACGGCGCTTCAGTTTTTCGTGAAGAAATATGTCATCTTCATCAAACCCTTCCACACCAAAGACTGGATTTAAGAAATGTCTAAAATGTGGAAAGAAAGTTTCTTCAACTGATCCACACAAAAAGTGCCTCTGGTGCCTTGGTTCCGACCACCGAATTGAAGACTGCGGTTCGTGCCAGTCGATGACCCATAAGGCCTTAAAAGAACGCAGAGGTAAACTGGCGATGGGGGAGGGTTCATCGAAGCCTTCTTCGAAGGGGAGGAAAGACTCAGCCGAATCTTCGGTGAAGCATCATAAAAAAATATAGATCGAGGAGCAGATCTGGGAAGTCTTCGTCATCCAAAAAGACAAAGAAAAGACTGCACCAATCTCCCTCTTACTCTTCTTCCTCTACGTCATCTGAGGAAGTGATAATATGCCCTTCGAAACATGACTCCCTGAGTAAATGGGAAGCATTTAGAGTTTCCATGTTAAACATTTTTGAGAACGCGACCCAGACCACCTCAAAAAAGTCTAAAGACCACCATGCCCCTGCTCACGATAAACGTGACAGGGGAAGATCCAAAACAAAGTCTGATAAAAAGTTGTCAAGGGCGTCACCCAGGGACTCTTCCCGGTCACCTCGTGAAAAGACCTGCCGGTGCATAAACCGGAGGTAGAAGGAAACAAGATAGTGTCAGGCTCTCATGCGTCATCAACTCATTCTAAAAACATTACGTCGAGCATACAGTCGACTTCTTGGAAGGCTCCTTCGACAGTGTCGATGGTTTCCACAATTCCCTGGACGACATCTAATTCTCCCTCGACAAGATCGAAGGTTGTTGTGACCGCATCGACGCCATTGACGTTTTCGTCGACGCCCAAGCCTATACCCAGGGAAAAACCTGCATTACCTGAAAAGGTTTTTCATCCTGAAAGTAGACATGTTTTTTTTAGGACCATGTCATCAGTTTATGAAGGAGAGTCATCGGCAGATGAAGAAATAACCTCTGCTGGTGTTAAATTTGGCACAAGACCTGTTCCTGAGGAGTTAGTTGATCTTCAATCTAAAATACAAGATTTACAGGAATGCTTGCAATCAGCAAGTGGTCTGGATACCTCTCCAGACTACGAATTTGATAAACCAGACCCAGCAGAAGATGCTGATGCGGGCTATAGAAAATTAATTGTCACTGAATTTATGGGATGGGGTAGAAATTCACCAGTCTATCAAGATGATGATATGACTGATATCCTTTCAGGAGCACCTCAGCAGGACCCCATACTTCCATTTCATAATGCCTTACAAAGGAGAGTTAATTTTGCATGGGAACACCCTGAGGCCATTCCAGCAGTTAATAAAAAGTTTGTGTCGAAATATAGACCCTGTAATTCTGATCCAGAATACTTAAGCAAACACCCATCTCCAGAAAGTCTGGTAGTCCAAGCAGCTACCTCCACTAGAAATGCTACATACCCCACAATCCCTCTGGATAGGGACAAAAAAAAAGGTTGATGCATGGTCCAGGAAGATTTTTACGTCCGGGAGTATGGCTTTAAAATCCACTAATGTAACTTGCACCCTGGCAAGGTTTACTTATACCCTGTGAGACTGCATGTCAGCGGCAGCTGAACACATCCCAGAAGGTGAATAACGTGATGGCTTTCTAGCCATAATAAGGGATGGAAAAGAGGCTTTGGGAGAATGCCTTCAATCAGTTTTGGACACAGCTGACAGTATCAGTAGGTCCATGGCGTCTAGAACAGTGCTACGTAGGTTTTCGTGGCTAAGAAAGTCGGGTTTTGCACGGGATGTGCAATGCAGGCTTCTTAATATGCCATTTCACGGCTCGAGGTTGTTTCGCAGCATGGCAGCTGAAAGTTTGGCGAAGATGCAGACCTCCAAAGCGGCGGCAAAATCACTTAGTGCCGCCATAAGAAAACCTCAACAATGCCCCTACACAGGCTCATCTTCCTGGAGGGGTTGTCCTTTTCGTTTTTATTCCTCAATTGAACGAGGAAGAGGACAGGCCAGTCAGAGACGCCAAAGAAAATTTCCTCTGGGGCGAGAAAGGTGCTAGACCTGCCCCAGCAGCAGCATCTGTCCCTTCAGCCTCTGCTGCAGCTGCAACTGCCGCAAAACCAATCTGAGGTTTTGACCTGCAAAACCCCAGTGGGAGGCAGGATCTCGCAGCATCTAGAAGAATGGCGAGGCATTACTTCAGATGCTTGGGCACTGGAAACAGTATTCCAAGGTTACTTCCTTCCTTTTCAAAAGAAGCCTCAGAATCACCCACCGGGATGCAACTCTGTCAAACACCCGAATCCGCTCCTGTTGCAGGAAGTCCTAACCCTGCTACAGAAAGCTGCAATAGAACATGTAGCTGTAGCGGAGAGGAACAAGGGTTGGTATTCCCCATATTGCCTCATCCCAAAGAAAGACGGAGGACTGAGACCTATCTTGGACTTGAGAAACTTGAACAAGTTCCTAAGGAAGGACACGTTCAAGATGGTCTGACTTTCTCCGATCCTCCAGGCTCTCCAACTCCGGGATTGGTTGGTATCATTGGACCCTCAGGATGCTTACTTTCATGTGCCAATCCATCTCAAGCACAGAAAGTACCTGAGGTTTGCGATTGGCAATTCTCACTATCAGTTTCGAGTTCTGCCATTCGTGTTAACCGCCAACCCAAGAGTTTTCACCAAGTTGATGGCGGTAGTGGCAGCGAGTCTCAGGAGAGGGGGGGAATTCAGGTCTACCCCTATCTGGACGATTGGATGATCAGGGCACGTTCTCCAGAACAAGCGCAGGATCATCTGTCCAAGACTTGTCACTTCCTTCACAAACTAGGGTTTTCTCTGAATTTAAAAAAGTCAAACATGATACCATCACCGAAACTCCAGTTTATTGGAGCAGTCCTGGATACTCGCATGGGCAAAGCCTCGCCTCCCGAAGAGAGAGCTCACCACATTCTGCAGATGGTAACAAAATTCCAGAATGCCCAGTATCTTCCAGCCTTCGATTTTCTCAGGTTGCTCGGCCTGATGGCATCCTGCATTTTTCTGGTGACAGAAGCCAGATTGAGAATGAGATCCCTTCAATGGGCTCTCCGGACTCGATGGTCCCAATTCTCGGGGGAAATGTCCGATCTGTTGCAGGTTCCAACCAAAGTAGCACAAGATCTACAATGGTAGGCTTGCAGACATATCCTCAGAGGAGAATCTTCTTGGCAACCATGGCCAGAGATAACAGTAGTAACGGACGCCTCACTCGCGGGGTGGGGAGCTCACACCAGCGGGTTGACAATCAGCGGTCGCTGGTCTCCATTGGAGTCCAAACTACACATCAACCTTTTGGAGCTGAGGGCAATCAGACTAGCGCTGAAGGCCTACCTGCCTGCTGTATGGGGAAGGAATGTCCTGATAATGACGGACAACACAGTGGCCATGTACTACCTCAACAAGAGAGGAGCAGTGGGGTCACTACCACTGTGCAGAGAGGCGATGCAGCTCTGGTTCTGGGCAATACAAGAGGGGATCTCTCTATCGGCAGTTAATTTAGCCAGAGAGCAAAACACAGCAGCGGACCCTCTGAGAGGGCAGAGCACAGTCTCCCACGAGTGGGAGCTAGCTCAGGAAGTCATTCAAGAGATCTTCACCCTTTGGGGAACCCCTCAAGTGGATCTATTCGCGACCGGTACCAACCGGAAAATTGAACTATTGCTCAAGGGAATGTCCCCCGAGAGGGGATCTAGGGGACGCGTTTGACCTTCTGTACACGCTCCCTCCAGTCCCTGTGATCCCTCAAGTAATAAGAAGGTTGAGAAAGTTCAGGAAAACCATGATCCTAATTTCCCCGGACTGGGCCAGGAGAACGTGGTACCAGGACCTCATGGACATGTCCATCTGCCCTCCAATACGTCTTCCAAAAAGAGAGGATCTTCTATCGCAAGAGGAAGGTTGGGTTCTCCATCCGGAGGTCAACACACTCAACCTTCACGCATGGCTTCTGAGAGGTTGAGATATAAGGATTGGGATCTTCTGGATAACGTGATGGAGATTTTGCTTTCGGCCATAAAACCAACAACCAAATCTCTATCAGAGTTGTTGGAACAAGTTCAGTAACTGGTGGAGGGAAAAGAATGTGGACCCGTTTCAATGTAATATTCCCACAGTTTTATCTTTATTATATTCAGCTAATCTGGGGCCCCAGATTGGTACAATCAAGGGATACTTAGCAGCGCTGTCCATTTTCAAGCCCTCCTCAGAAGAAGAATCTTACTTTAAGATACCTTTTTAATAATTCCATTTTTAAAAGGTCTAAATAATGTGTTCCACCAATACCTTTTCAAGTTCCTGTGTGGGATTTGAACTTGGTTCTGAAATTCCTCACATGTATTCCATTTCAGCCTTTACACTCTAGTCTGCTAAGGCTCCTTTCTTTGAAAACAATGCTTCTTGTAGCATTGACATCAGCCCGCAGGGTAAGTGAGTTACAGGTGCTTTCTAGCGGTCCTCCTCACACCATCTTTTATAAAGACAAAGTAGTACTTGGAGTTAAACCATCATTTTTACCAAGCATTTTCAGATTTTCACCTGTCAAAAAAAATAACATTGCCTACTTTTTACCCTCCTCACGCAAGTACGGAAGAGGAACAACTACATAGACTAGATCCCAGAAGAGCTCTTAACTTCTATATTTCAAGATTGGCAAAAATACGTCAGTGTGATCAACTTGGCATTGTAACCGCAGCTGGACCTTACCCCACTGTATGTAACTAAGTTTTGCAACCCTCTTGCTGCCTTTGCGCCTGGCTACCCCTGGGTTAGGTGCGCATTATAAATAAATACAATACAATACAACTTTTTGTGGGGGAAAACTGGCTGCAAATTGGGACTTGCTGTAACTAAACAAACATTATCTAGATGGATAATTGTGGCTATAACAGAATGTTATAGATTGGCAGGGAAAGAACCACCAGATGGGCTGTGAGCTCGTTCGACCAGGGGCATGGCAACTTCAACAGCACTAATTAGGGGTGTCCCTGTACAAGATATTTGTTCAGCAGCCACATGGTCATCCATGCATACGTTTATAAAACATTATGCTCTAGACTCGACTTCTTCTCAAGGAGGTCTGTTTGCTAAATCTGTACTCCATTCTGTACATGACTAGAACAATTCTGTACTCCCACCTCCAAGACAAAATGGCTTTGGGAGTCTATCTAAGATGAGGAATTTGTGGAGGACACAATCCATTCGAAGAACAAGTTACTTACCAACTGGAACGTTCTTTCGATTGGATGTTCCTCCCACATATTCCTCATCGACCCTCCCAGCCAACCCCACAGTACAGTTTACGTGATTTACACTCTAAATTATTTTAAGGCTTGGGTCAAAAGAGGCACGCCATGAACTACAATCCATTTGCTACAATATACGAAAAAACAGAACTGAAGCCAACGGGCGCGTTCGAGGCATTTATACAGCGGATGATGTCGGTGCTCGACGGGTGCCGCCGAGGGACATCGACGCCACAGCCTCGAGGGGAGCGCTCTCTGGTGAGAGGGAGAAAATAATTTCTGAAGCAGCAAAGCTGAAGGTAAGGATATATCTAAGATGAGGCATACGTGGGAGGAACATCCAATCGAAAGAACGTTACAGTTGGTAAGTAACTTGTTCTTCTCTTCAATAGTAGGGCTAAGCTGGCGCATGTTTCGACCACTGGTCATTCTCAAGGCTTCATAAGTGTGCTATTTCAATATAATTCCAATAAAAAAGATTGGTTTTATATTACATAAAATGTGTATACCGTTCCATTAATCATGAGGCAATTTACACAAACGATTAGCACAGTCCAATACTGTTATGTCCAATAATAGTGTTAATCGCAATTATGTTGCCATCATATTTATTTTATTTATTTATTTGCATTTGTTAAGCGCACTTGCAGCCCATAAGGCATTGAGGCGCTATTACAGAGGAAACACAGATTTGAGATAACATAATATCCGATTGATGTCAAATAATATTTGCAAATGATACAAAGAAAACGTAAAGAAATAATCGTACATACCCAAAATGTGATTTATGAATGCATAAATATGATGAAACATAAAAAGAAATGTTTTTGTTGGATTGAGAAGAAAAAGTATGAACACCATTTCGCCATTGCACATTTATGGTAACGTTGTCCAGTCTTAATCACTTCGAACCCCATCACCAATGTCTTATTACATTAAATACAATAATTTACTCTACTCAGCAAAATAAGCAGAGCTGTTCAACCGCACTTCCTTGTAAGAATACACATTAATTATCACCAAAGTGTTGTAATGGGTAAGCTTATATTTCAACGGACTCATCCCGAGTCTTCACATCAAATATTTCTTAGGACTATTTTAGCCTTGTGCTATGATAATTAGTGTTTCTTGTAACCTGTATGAAAATAGGAATTAATAAGTATGCTGTCGATATACAGTACAAGTTTTGAGAATGCTGGTTACTCACCTTATTAAATGTAAAATTCTCACCCCTTACAGATGGCCTGCTTCCACGTCTTTCCTGTATTTAGATTCCCTTGTAGTTTTAGTGTTGGCAAAATAATTGACTGCTACTGTTTCCATCTGTAACAAACAAGCGCATAATCAGTTGATTGGCCCTTCAACTCGGTCTGACTGGTTCTAGAATGTATGTCCTAACTCTCACTTATTAGATTATGGATAAATCCACTCTTTCGCTGCTCCTTCGTGGGTTGTCCAGCAATCCTGCATTAATATTCTAGTCAACTGGACCATAACCTGAGCACACCCTTGATCCAGGCATGCCCCAGACATTGTATACTTTAACAGTGACTTGAACATTGACGAGTGCAAAGCACTCCATTTGACTTGGTTCTACTCATGGTGGGCGTCCCCTCATTAATCATGCTATCTTTTTTACAAATACTACAAAGCATTCCCATAAGTCATTAGTAGTACATATATTGTGCTTGATATAGTGGAGGACTCCTTGCTGCCTACTTCTAATGTGGTTTTTCAATCAAGAGACTTGTTGGATTTCTCAATTGCACATAAGAATGACCTATTTAAGTGTGATATGAATGTTGCACCCAGAATGAAATATGATATAGTTAAAGGTCATTCTTTCCCTGGCCCCCACGTATTGAAAACCCCAACAATAGAGGTGATGGCATAAGTAAGGTTTCTGTGAAATATTCTGATGCAGTGAAGACTGGTGCTTCACCACCTAGATGGCTACCTGAGGCTGGTGATTTCGATGACTACTGACAATTGCCTCTGCATGCTTTTTTTCCAACCTTTTCAAAAGAAAAATCCCTAACAGTTGCTTTGTTTGCCATGGAAAACTCAGGGTTTTGACCATGATAAATATGAAAGTGGGATATTTGAGTTTTCTTTTTTTAATGTTATTACAGGATACTTGGTGTGTTCATTGCCTGGAGTTGGACAGAAGGATTCCTATATACACTCCTGCTCAAAGGGAGCTTTGGGCATACCCAAGAGTGGGTTACATATCTCTGTTGTGAACTGATGTACTCTGGACGGTGACTGCAGTACTGATTATGCACTGGCTAGGATAATTAAATGTGAATGCATACTGGCAAACTATGATAATGGCATACTAATTGTAAAGATCTATGATCCCCCTACTTGGTCAGATCACGGAGTGATCCTTAAAGTGGTGCAAGGGCTCCTCATCACAATTTCATCAATAATTTGCTGGTGGTTATTGGGGGTGGCCTTGTTACAAAAATCCCCCCCCCCAACCACCTTCAATGCTGCCTTTACAAGTATACTGGCAAGTCATGGCAGGGGAAGAAGCCATATCCTCAAAGGCCTGTCCTGGGCCAAATTGTTGTACCAGTATGGTATAGTGATGCTTAATGGTTTGTCATGGAGATGAGCAGGGAGTCCTGAAAAGAATATCAAATAGCTTTTCTACTATTGATTATTTGTCAACCAGCTAGTTCTCCCTTTGGTCACTGATATGGCTATCTGTGTACGTAATGATGGACCATTTTCCTTTGTTTGCCTTACTCGATTATGAACTAATGGAGTGTGGGTATGATAACTGTCGTGTGATTGCAATAAATTGAGGGCTTAGCAGAGTGAAATGCAACCCGCCCAATTTAGAAAAAGCAAATCTTATTGCTAGCTGTGAATTGGCTAGGTATTTGTAACTGATGGAGAGATGCAGTTTGGATAAGTTGGAGGGCCCGATTGGGAATTTCGGGTCTATTCTTGATACCATTCAAGACTTGATCTTGACTAATAGGAGAAATAGGTTTGGTAATAGGTGTTATAAAAAGCTGAAGGGAAGATATCCTTTTGATATGAACATATATGCGAAACAATTACTCAGGGAGGAAATTAAATCCTTAGTATATGATTATAGTGGTACTGGGCCCAAAATCGATGATCCTGATCTCATTGTGACCGTTAAAAAAATAACGTATCATTGTGTGTGCGCTTACTTTAAAGAGAGAGATTTGACTGTTTTGCAGAATGTGCATGTAGCCATGATACTAGAACTTTTTGAGGCATCATAAACAAGACTAAGGGGTCACTGTTGAATGCTGTGGGGTATCTAGCCTAGCCTGGGTGCAACGTATTAAGGAGTCCTTGTGATCCGCGCATTGCAATTTTGCCTTTTACCATGGTTAAGACCGATAGCTGGAAGTTTAGTACCATGATTGGTGAGTTAATAACTATCATACATAAACTTAATTCTTAACGTGCAGTGGGCCCTCATGGCACGTGATGCTTTGTTAAAATTAAACCCTGTGCTATGTGCTACGGCTCTGCAAAGTAGGTTTACGTGTATTGGCCTCTCTGGTATTCCCCAAAACTGGAAGGATAGTAACTTCATACCGGTACATAGAAAAGGAGTCTAAACCTTCCAGGCAAGTCTAGACTGCTTGCCATGTTAGATATCCCTTCTGAGATATGTGCTTGCATGCAGCTTGGGGAGCCAACTTGCTGGTGTGACATAACATCATTCCATACCCGCAACCTTGGTTTCGTAAGGGGTCCAATACACTTTTTAATTTGATTACCTTTGTTATGCTGGTGCAGTACTCGTGGTATAGATAACTACCCATTTATGCAGTGTTTATCGACTTTAGCGCCGCATTTGATACAGTGCTGAGGGAACAATGATGGAATAAACATGCTGCGCTTAACATTCCTAAGGGTTTTTTGTCCATGTTGGAGCAATTACACACTGATACAAGGGTAAGGTAAAGCAATGGATGACCACCAACAATGGAGATGAACAAGGTTATATCCTTGCGCCTACTCTGTTTAATCTGTACCTGGCAGATTTGCATGATGCTCTTACACTTGCCGCCTCTAACATCATTACATTTGGTAATCTACTGGTTTGGCTACACAGATGTCTTGCTTTTATTGGATTATGGAATTGCAATCTAAATTAAATGCACTTTGGAAATATGTTTACATGAGTTTCTTACACACCATTTATTGCACCATTGGTCATGTATAGCAACAACGACATCAGTTGTGGTTGAAACTAAAATTTAATGATAGCCCTTTGTGATGACACGCGTTTCAACACTACTGTGTCTTTATCAAATCTGGGCAAATCTGAAATTCTGTTTATGCAACAAAAATTATGAATTTAAAGAATCCCAAATAAAGTTACCAACATTTTACATAGTGAAAGATGATAAAGCAAACATGTTTAGGATCACAGTACAACAAAGAAATATGAATTGGATAGGATATTCATTCATAGTGTGTAAAAAGGACCACAGAGATTTAGGTGGGGGAGTCGGGGAGGATTGTTAGGGTTGTGAAAAATATGAAGGAAAAAATTGCAAGGAAAAAATTGCAAAAAAAGAGTAATTTAATATAGAATAAAATAAAAGAGAAAACAAAAGTAGAAAACGGTGTTATACGTATAATATATGCTGGTGAGTAAGTCAAAAATACTTATGAACTCATTGGTTGCGTTCTGTGTTACATTTGTGATTCAATTGTAGTAAAAATGTATGTCGGTTACCATAACTATTACTTACTGAACTACTAGTTCAAAATACAAAAATTCAAGAATTCAGACTAGGGTGCCGGTCTGTTTTCATTACTCTTGCAATGGTGCAGATACTATGTTGATGGTCAGTTTTTTTTTAGGGTGCGAGTTGACTCTAGATTACAGAATATCTTACCCTTATCTTTATCCAGGTTGGATTCAAATTCCATTTTTCAATTCTTATGTCAATGCCTGGGTTAAATCCCACCTAAGATTAAATAAACATAATTTGAATATTTAAATAATTTGCATGGCTGGGTGCCTCATGCTTCAAATTGCAGTGTTATTTGTTTAGTACTAAGTAAAATAATGCCCACACATACTATCATGTGTTGAGTAGTACTATTTGTCTCCTTGATCAGGCGTGGGGCATACGCTATTTTGGTATAGCATTCTGCATTTAAACATTGTTCCACATGTTTTAAAACTAAATCTTCTCGAGCATTGGATCTTTCATGGATTCACATGCTTACAATATTCCCCGTCGTCAGACTGGGAACCCTCGGTACACTTGTAAAGCCTTTTCCATAGGAAAAAACGTCGAAACTTTTGTGTCCTATCCAAGTCGTTTTGGGCTGCTTACGCATGCCCCAATAGGACGTAGCGGTATAAATGCCCCGCCCCCGCGGCACCCTTCAGATTTCAACTGTCTTCCAAAGTAGTGGGATCACCTCATGTCTTCTATTTTGACTAGGTTGTTCGTTGTTTTTCCTAATGACTGGAAAAGCTATTTTCCGCCCGTGCGCTACATGCGGGCTAAAGAAAGTGTGAGGGGGATGGCCATATCGACTGTATATATTGTCTACACCCTCACCACTCGGCAGACAAGTGCGACATATGTAAGGGCTTCTCCCAGAAGACTCTTAAAGACCGAAGTTGGTGGCCTGGTTGAACGACGGAGCGGGTGCGTACCCGCCTTCGGAGGTAGGCTCCATGCGCAGTGTGGCCTTGACAACAAACTCCTTGGGGGGGGGGGGGGGGTGGGGAGGCCCTGCCGTTCAGCATCGGCTTAACCCTGGTGAAAACACCACGCCCTGCGGAGAAGGGGTCTTCGGCAAGCCATTCCGCAAGAGAATCTTCACTGAAGAAAACACCTCATCGTCGTCATCGTCAAAAAAGGAGAGGAAAGAGAAGTCAAGATCCTCCTCAGGTGATCATCGTAGATTATCCTCGAGTCGAGAGTCTGAGAAACACAGGTCAAGTTAAAAAAAGGCGGGAACGCCTCCAGGAGCTGCGCAGATACCACCGTCGTCGACGGGAGGACAGTCATCGGCTCCCTCACTACCAATGATGCAGTTGGTTTCGTCTGCTGTTATGCCGCAGGTGGCGGCTATGACGACGGCTGGCCCAAATTTAGCCTCGTCGACGGAGATCCCGCAGGAGGCCTGGTGGCCGGTAGTATACGACCCGGTTTTGCCAGAATCCTTGCTGCAGCAGGAGGCGGCCTTGTCTATATCCTCTGTGGACGATGAGTGTGAGCGGGTAGCTGGGCCTGCAGAGCTCGGGTTATAAGGGGTTAGCAAGCTGACTCTTTCCAGCGGGACAAATATCCCAGTTACAACCCCGCTACTTAACCCTCCGACTGTTCGATCACTGGAGGTTCTATCCACGTTGCAGACCTTATTAAGGAAATTGGATGAGAAGTTACCTCAAGTGGCAGCTCCGGCGATAACGAACGTCGACGAACCCGGTCCTTCCCATCGACCAGCTCCGGTGTCAACGGCAATACTGGCCCGTGAGGGCCTCCCATGTGCACGCCCGGAGGAAGGCGAGCTGCTGCACTCAGAATCAGACAGAAGATCACAATCGGATATTTCGTTATCCCCCTCTAGGGATCCAACCTGGGAGTCTGAGGCAGAGTTCGAAGCCCCAAGGAGCCCAGCTCAACCGTCGCCCCTGGACGACATTGGGTCTTTCCATGCCATGATGAGCAAGGCTTGTACTGAATTCGGATTGGCCCAAGAGGGGGAGAAAAAAAGACTGTTTTCTGTTCGACCATATGGGGAAGCGAAGGAGGTCGGTGTTCTCAGTACCCATCCTGGATCATGTGTGGCAGGAGGGTTTACAGACTATGCGTCATCCCTTCTCGGAGCCCGCAATAAAAGGTAGGCTGGAGAAGAAATGTAAGGCTCCAGAATCCACTCCCAAATGTTTGTCCTCCCAACCAACCCCAGAGTCAGTGGTGTCAGCGGCTGAGGCGAGAAAAGCAAGGTCCCAGCACAAGTGCACAACTCCTCCGGAGAACGAGGCCAGGAGACAAGATGCCTTTGGCAAGAAGGTGTTGTCGGTGGGTGCAACGACGGTGAAGGCGGCCAACTCTCTGGCTATAATGGCCAGGTATGATACAGATGTGGCACCGGTTGGCACCCATACTAGAACATCTCCCAGAAGAACACAGGAAGGTGGCGATGTTACTCGTCCCAGAGGGGGAAGAGGCCTCAAATAATTCTATAAATATCATTGTGGACCTCGCAGAATCGGGATTTAAGCAAGTCAACAGGGTGGTTCTACGGAGACAGGCGTGGCTTAAATGCACCAACTTTAGACCCGAGGTGCAATACAAGGTGCTGGATATGCTTTTTGAGGGAGACCTTCTGTTCGGCGAAAAGGTGGACGAGGCCTTAAAGGGCATGAAGGAGGACTCTGACACGGCGCGTTCTTTGGGTGCCCTCCAGAGTGGAAGGAATTTCCGTTCTTTTCTCCTTCTAGAGGAGCATCAGGGAACTCCCGATTCTCAACATCAAGGGACCGGGCTTTCAATAGGCCGGCGTACTCCTCGCAGGGCTACAGGCGGGCTTCTCAGACCGCGAAAAGACGCTGAGACTACCAGGCCTCCAGGAAGAGGACGGGCTACTCCTCCTTGTCGAAAGATAAGCAGGCCAAAGACCAGCAATGACTGGCGTCAGAACGTCCTGGGAGGCAGGGTATCGCATTGTGTCGACGAGTGGGAACAAATAACCATGGACCAATGTGTGTTGGACACTGTAAGGTTCGGGCATTCCCTGCAATTCAAAAGCAACCCTCTGCATGTTCCACCCGCGTTTTTGGCTCAACCCCACCTGAGCGTGTTGAAACAGGAGGTTGTGCTTATGCTACAAATAGGGGCTATAGAATTGGTACCTGTGTCGCAGAGGGGGTCAAGGTGTTTATTCCTGATACTTCGTAGTGAAAAGGCCCAACGGAAAATGGCGTCCCATTCTTGACCTTCGCGACCTCAACAAAAGGTTGAAAATCCTAAAATTCAAGATGCTCACACTTCAGGAAGTGATCCGATCTGTTCAAGAAGGGGACTTTCTGGTGTCGCTGGACCTTCATGACGCGTACTTCCACATACCAATGCGTCGACGACACAAAGTTCCTAAGAATTGTGGTCGGGCGGACTCGCTACCAGTTCATAGTGCTTCCTTTTGGACTAAAATCCTCCCCCAGGACGTTCACGAAATGTTTAGCTCCAGTTGCAGCATGGTTGAGAAAAGGCGGCCATCACGTGTAACCGTATCTCGACGACTGGTTGGTGAGGGGATCCTCCCCTATGGCAACTCGAGCAAGTTTACAGGCCACCATGCAACTTCTACGACGGTTGGGATTTGCAGTAAACTTCGAGAAGTCCTTGTTGACTCCGTCCAGAAGCTTAGTGTTCTTAGGTGTGCAGTTCGAAACCCAGTCAGGGTTGGTAAGACCATCCGTCGACAGAATCCACAGACTCAATCAGCTAGCAAGTCAGTGGAGGAACAATACCAAACTATCAGTGAGGAGATCTATATCGATACTGGGCGCTATGGCGTCATGCATCCCTTTGGTGAACAACTGCCGCCTTTTCATGAGGCCAATTCAACAGTTCCTGGCGGACCGATGGACCCAGACCCAAGGACTCTGGTCGGACAAACTGATCGACGACAAGCTCTTCGATGGTGGCAGGGCTTTCAGAACCTATCCAGGGGGGTACCCCTGCAAGAACCGGAATTCCACGTGACCATAGTGATGGACGCATCGCTGACGGGTTGGGGAGCAGATATGTGCACTTTCCAAACGCAAGGTCGGTGGTCGCCGAGGGAATCGCTCCTGCATATCAACATACTGGAGTTGAGGGCAGTGCGCTGGGCCCTGAAAGCCTTTCTACCGCACATAAAGGGCTTGGTAGTGAGAATATTGACAGACAGCACGACAACAATGTTTTACTTGAGAAAGCAGGGAGGCACTCGGTCCAGAACCCTGTCCACCGAGGCTCAGAAAGTATGGCAATGGGCTCTGAAGCACGATATAACCATTGTAGCTCACCATCTCCCTGGAGTAAGGAACGAGCAAGCGGATTCCCTCAGCAGGGAAATGGACCAAATACTCGAATGGGAGCTAGACTGTCTTCAGTTGTCGAAGATCTTCAAGAAGTGGGGGCAGCCTCCTCTGGATCTCTTTGCAACAAGGGAGAACAAAAAGTGTGACCTGTACGCCAGCAGGTGGCCACAGATGGGCTCGCTGGGGGAAGCGTTCTTCTTCCCGTGGACGGACAAGTTTCTGTACGCCTTTCCCCCCACCCCCGTTTCCTCTTATACGGAGGACCCTGCAATGGATTCGCAGATGCAGGTGTCGAGTGATCCTAGTGGCTCCGTATTGGCCGAGACGAGCGTGGTTCTCAGACCTGCTACAACTGTCAATAGTGCAGCCGATAACATTTCGGAAAGTCCCGAACCTCCTGTCCCGGGACAAAGGGACAGTATGGCACCACAACCCAGACAGTCTCAACCTCACAGCTTGGCTCCTGACTTCTCGGAGTTTGGTACCCTGAGTATTTCGTCGGATTGCCGGAGAATCCTGCAGGCCGCACGGGCTCCTTCCAAGAAAACTTTGTATGCATGCAAGTGGAGGAGATTCTGTGTGTGGTGTTCAGTCAGCTGGGATTGCAGCCCCTGAATATAACTCCAGAACAACTTCTACCATATTTGCTGCATTTGGCGAAGACCGGGTTATCCTTTTCGTCGATAAAGGTACACCTAGCAGCCATTTCAAGATTCACGCGGAGAAGGCAGTCGTCTCCCTTGTTTAGTGATAGGCTGATAAAGCACTTCATGAAGGGTTTATTCCGTACATTTCCACCGATTAAACGCTTTCCACCGACATGGAGTCTTAACTTGGTGTTAGCGGGGCTAATGAAAGCTCCCTTTGAACCGATGGCTTCCTCGTCTATGAAGTTCTTATCGTGGAAGTTGGCTTTTCTAATAGCTATCACATCAACTTGATGGCTCTCGGAGATACAAGCATTGGTCATAGATCCGCCGTACTTGAGGTTCTTTAAGGACAAAGTAGTGTTGGCGACTAATCCTCATTTTATTCCAAAAGTTCCTACTGTTTGTCATAAACATTCGTCAATTGTTCTACCTACCTTTTTCGCAACTCCTTCATCGGCTGCGGAAAAGGCCCTCATACTGTGGACGTGAAGAGAGCTCTAAAATTTTACCTTCATCGGACTCAGCAAGTCAGGACTACGCAGCAACTGTTTGTGGCTTATGGTCCGTCGACGAGAGCAAAGGCAATCTCAAAACAAGGACTATCTTGATGGGTCTAGTCGACGATTGCTTTTTGTCACTCCAAGGCGGGAAAACCGCTAGAAGGACGTCCGAGAGCTCATTCCACGAGATCAACGTCGTCTGTCGGCGCTGTGGGCAGGGATTCCGCTGACGGATATTTGCCAAGCGGCGTCCTGGTCGGTGCCACACACCTTTACCCGCCATTATTGCCTTGAACGGCAACATGGGGATGATGTGCAGATGGGAAGAGCAGTCTTGCGCCATCTTTTTCAGTGAGGTAAGCCCTGTTCAGTGGAATGACTATATATATATATATATATATATATATATATATATATATATATAATCTCTCTCCCTCTATATCGCTCCCTCTCTATATATATATATATATATATATATATATATATATATATATATATATATATATATATATATATATTGCATTCACACCGCCATATCAGAGTTACTGCTGTACAATCTATTCTAAGCATGTGAATCCATGAAAGATCCAATGCTGGAGAAGGGAATAGTTTCTTACCTGTAACTCCATTTCTCCAGCATTGGTATCTTTCATGGATTCACATGCGCCCGCCGGCCTCCCCTGAATGCAATTTACATGTTTTTATTCCCCCCATGCTACTTTGGAGGGGTTAAAATCTGAAGGGAGCCGCGGGGCATTTATACCGCTACGCCCTATTGGGGCATGCGCAAGCAGCCCAAAACGATGTGGATAGGACACAAGTGTCAAAGTTTTTTCCTATGGTAACGGCTTTATAAGTGTACCGAGGGTTCCCAGTCTGACGACAGGGAATATTCTAAGCATGTGAATCCATGAAAGATACCAATGCTGGAGAAATGGAATTACAGGTAAGAAACTATTCCCATCTAGTGCATATCCCAAATGGCTATGTGACTCGGCGCACGCACGTGTGAGAAGCGGCGTGCCTGAGAATTGCATGATTCTTAGTAGAAGTAAGGGTGGTCGTATTAGCACGACTCCCTGCCTCGTAAGCAGCTTACCTTGCCGGAATATCTTGTTTCGCGGCGCGCATCGGTTTAGTTTAGACTGGTACCTTCTTATGGTTCGATATAAAAATGTCTCCCTGAAGTTCTGTAGTCCTACCTTAGTTTCCGCTGTTCAAAAACTTGGCGGCCATATTTTGGGAGCCATCTTGGTTGACAGCATGAATACAGGACGGGTATGTGAAACATCAAGATTGATTTTGAAACATCATTGGTTTGACGTAATTTGTGCATACAGTGGAGAGTATATTTCTTCCTTCATAGTTGTTGTAGCTCTCGACGTGAGGCCTTAGCAAGCTGCATCAGAAGAATAAATGCTGTGATGCAAGCTACCACTTGTGATGAAGATGAGCAACTTGAAATAGAAGGTTGGATAGAAGAGTTAAAAACTCAAAACACATTATGTACACAGTATGCTTACGGTACCTCTCATTAATAGTTATATTTAGGCTAGTACACATTACCTGATGGCAGTCGTGTCTTGCTGTAAGTAGATAAGTGAGATGTTGCAAAGCCCTTCTGTCCTGGTTAGTACATTAATATCAGACCATATCATAGCACAGATAAGCAACGTTACGTTGAAAATAAAGTGAAATTAAATTTAAAAAAATGTAGGGACAGATTGAGAACAATGAACAAAAAACCTGCATCATGTGAGATGTTGCAAGTCCCATCTGTCTTGTTTAGTGGATTAATATCAGACCATATCATAACACAGATAAGCAACGTTTCATGTACACAATACACATATGGTACAGTATAGTCCAATTTGACATTCCTTTTAGAACACATTTTGCCTTTCATGCAATCTGGTCAAACCAAAACCCTTCTTAAATGTTTTGAAATATTAATAAAGAAATGATGACATCTGAGTGTCCGAATTCAACCAATATTATACTGTACGGAACCGGCAAATAAGTTTTGCCTCCTCCTGTCTGAGTTTCAGTTCCCGATTGCCTCCTCTTTGGTTAAGGGTGACTCTCTTAATACCAATGAATCTAAGGTCCTTTTTGTCTTGCATTTGGTGTTTGGTTTGCCAATGTTCGGCCAAGGGTAAATTGCTATCCTGGCTGCCAATGCATGATAAATGTTCTCTAATTCTCGTACGTAACTCACGAATGGTGCTGCCAATGTAGATCAATTGGTACGTACATATGATGGCATGTATAACCTATTTAGAGCGACAGTTGATTGGCATATTAATTTTAATGCAAATTCCTTTTGAATCCTGGAAGGTTACTGTACTGTCTGTTTCTTTGGGGTAAGTGGTAGTTAGGAGTCGATTCCCGGATGCATGAATTGTTAGATCTCAGAAGTTAATTGTTGTGGGACTGCTTTCCCCCATGAACTGAATACCCACCTGGTTGTTGTTCACATTGCTCCTGAAGATTTCCAAGTCTTCTGGTGATCCCTTCCATATTAGAAAAACATCATCGATGTATCGTACCCATTGGATAACGTGATCTGATTTGGTGTTGTAAATGTGTAGGTCTTCGAACATACCCATGACCAAATTGGCCAATCCTGGGGCATATTTAACGCCCATTGCCACGCCTTTTGTCTGTTTGAAATGTTGATTATTGAACAAGATGTTGTTTTCCAAAGTAGCTGTTAACATTTCCTTTAGGATACAAACAAAATAAAATGTGAAGCAGATTCATTTCTAAAGAAGTAGTCTTTGGTTTCCAAAACTAAGTCCTATCCTATAGATGTATAAAGTGCCTTCACGTCCCACGTTGCCAGATGGTATGATGGTTCGCAATGTATTTGTTCCACTATTTTGATAGCTGATGTTGTGTCTTTGAGGTAGGCTTTCACTATATGAACTCTAGGTCTTAGGATATTATCTATATACTCAGCAATTGGTGTAATAAATGGTAAGGAACTCAAGTAAACCTATTGTCTAAAACTGAGTTAAGGAACTCTGTCTTCATAGTTTCTAACACCTATGAGACATGTCCTAACGGCAAATAAAACACTGGTCGCGGAGGTTCAGAGTTGATACCCCTAAACAATTTCCTAATTTTTGCAAACAGTTTGGAAATATGCCTCTTGTAATGGGTTTAAGATTAATATAGAAACAATCTAAAATGATGGCTCATTTGTTCAGCCCAGATCCATGGTCATTGGTTTTAGTTGGACCATGAATAGTAATAAGCTCGAGCAATTTAGTTCTGCACTGAACAATGGGAATGTTTGTTTGAAAGCTGCGCAGCAGAAAAAGGGTCTTATAACATTTTCAGGCAAAAATGGTAGTCATTCTTTGCATTAATTACTAAACATCTATGATGCAAAAATATTTCCTTGCCTAACCTATGGCCTTGAAATGTGGCGGTGAAAACATAAAGGAATTGAGCACACTTGAAAGTAAAATATTAAAATGGCGTTGAAGGTTACCAAACTCCATACCCACTGATAAGGACTGTCTCGAGTTCAACATGGTCAGCCTTATGACGATCATGGTGGAAAAAGGGGCTGTTTTTATATAGGGACTTATTTGGGATTGATCAAGGTTAGATTATCTATAGGTTAATTGATGCCTATTTGAGTTGGATGATCATTTGAGCAGTCTGGTCATGCTCTGACAGAATGCTGAGCTCTGGGATTCCCTTGTGGAGACTGTTAATCCCCTACTGTCTTTTTTTTTTTTTGTGGAATATAAAGTCCATAATTAAGAAGGCCCTTAAAATATATGACATTGAATATGTAAGTGCGCGGCAGGGACTGCCTAACTACATGCATGCGTATCCCTATAGCCACATACCTAGACGTTATGTCCTGATCACATTTAATGGGGTGGAGTTATATGAAATTGAAGGTGCTCAGATGGGCATAACGTGGCAATTGAGAATATGCAGACTATGCGGGGAGAGCAAAGCATGAAACCTACTGCCTCTGACCCTTCGCGCAATGGCTAACCATCTGGCCTTCAGGCGTGCCCTTAAGACCCTTCTTTTTAAGTTGCTTTGCCTCACCTGCAACTCTTAAGCGCCAATATACCTTCGGGCGTATGTTGTGCCATATAAATTCATGTAACATAACATAACAGTAATTGAAACTACAAAGCACTTGATTGCTGAATGTACCAGTAAGCAGATACTTTTACAGTTTCTCTATCAATATAGGAATGATGCAGCAGGGCTAAATATGTATGTTATTTGGCTTAATTTTATTTAGGAAAGTGACTGTAATTCTATGTATGTTAAACTGTGTGATTATGTATTAGGGATTTTAACTGAACTTGTTAATTGTGTAGGGTTCTGTTTTGCAAATTCATGTTCTAATGTTTTGGCTAGAAGTATGCTAATTCAATTTTTTTTTAAATTAAAAAATTTTAAAATTCAAAAATCGCAATATCATTCAAAAAACATAACTTTTAAAATTCAAAATATCAAAAACGAAATGTTCAAAGTCAAAATGTCAGTCCCAAAAATGTCAGTCCCATCTGCTGAATACTGGTCACCTCCCCACATTGAGAGAAGACTCTGTCCTCACACCGGCAGGGTTTCAGAGCAGGTTTGAGGGCAGATGTTTGCAGAGAGTCCATGCTCTGGGGCGCAGTGTCCTTTGTAACACAGGGTCCGGTGTACTTCCTGGGCCTCACGGTATGGGTGAGGTGGAATACAAGGGCCCACCTTTATAAAAGGCAACATTGGTGGTTGTACTTCAGGCGCAGGAAGGATCTTACCTTGTTATGAGTGGTGAGAACTTAGGACTTTGCACCTTGCTGCTTCAGAGCGCTGTCTTCCTAACAGTAAATGGTCCCTTCACCTGGGCTGTAAACTGTTTTCATGGACAACGTCCTTGAGTATTTCTAGGTCTCCCTCCTGCATTGAATGTAGTTTTTGCTTGCGTGGCACAGGTTGTTTTTCATTGATCAGTCTGTGCCAACGGCAACCTGTTCAGAGGGAGGAGCTGCAGGGGTATTAGTCTTGCAATCAGGATCTCAACAGACGCGAGTCCAGTTAAGCGGCTGGGCATAGCTCTCATGTACATGAGGGCAAGAGGCACCATGTCTAGCCAACTTAGTCCTGTCTGTGTGCACATTTCTTGCCAGCTTGTTCTTAAGATCCCCATTGTGTTTTCCCCAAGCTCTGTACGTTTCGCACTTTCCCACCGCAGGGGCGAACCAGGTACTCCTTATGAAGCTACCCACGTGTGCAGTGTTGTGTACTAGGTGAATCTGGTATTCCTGGGCACAATTTGGAGCAACTGTTTCACTTAAGGGCAGCACTAAACACTGGATTCATCCTGGGTGCACCCTACCCTCCTAAGTTCCTCTAGCTCTTGTGTCCTTAGAGAGAGACAGAGAGAGACAGAGAGAGACAGAGAGAGACAGAGAGAGACAGAGAGAGAGAGAGAGAGAGAGAGACAGAGAGAGACAGAGAGAGAGAGAGAGAGAGAGAGAGAGAGAGACAGAGAGAGAGAGAGAGAGACAGACAGACACCTCCTCAGGATTGTCTTGTATGTAGAGAGCACCTTAGCCCTTTTTGCAATATCTCACCGTACCCAACCTTGCCAGCAAATCTATTCCCCAGTGGATTTTCAGGGGCGTATGCGCTCAACCTGTCTGTTAGTCTGGGGACCCAGACTAACCCTAGTGGGCAAAGAGACGGGCAACTTATTGGGATTGCCCTCTACTTCTACAGCTGTGACAGTCAGGCCAGATACGGGGGCATCCAGGAATTCCCCACTCCTGTGTCCATCAGCACCCTAGCACACTTGGTAACTACCTGGGCTGTTGCATAGGGACCACTGGCTGGGAAGGGGATGGTTGGGGCGAGGAGTTGGGGGACTTTGTCTGGATCAAGTTCCCGTCAAGCTTGAGGGAACTGGAAGGAACTCTGACGTGGCTGCTCGGTCAAGGGTTGCAATGCAGTACCAGAAGAGGGACCCTGGCTGGGGGATGGGTGTTACTCACCAACTCACTGGCCGGGGCGTTTGGAGTCGTACCTCAAGGTTTGCCAGAAGGAACAGTGAAGAACAGTGATCCCTTGGGACTTGAACCATAAGCTGGGTGCTCCTTGAACCTGGGCCTCCAACTTGAGGGAGCTCTTTTCTATGATACGCCCCTCTGCTGGATGTATTGCACAGACAGAGGGGTAAATCAAGTAAGAACGGGGAACAGCGCACTGCCACAACCCAGCCCGTTAAGAAGGTAAACAGGTTAAACAAGGCGGGCAGCAGAAAAGTACTTTGTTTCTCCTCACCCTCCCTGGGTAGTACCTTGCTTAAAGTTGCTAGGGCTTGGAGGAGTATGGTCCTAAGGGAGAAACAACAACCAGAATTACTGCCTTTATACTAGGAGAAGCGAGTTTAGATAAGGCAAAGAGTTTAGACAAGCTTACCACTGTAGGGCTAGTGATGATCCCCGAATGAATGGCTAGTTAGTCCAGCAACAATGGCGGGAAGAAAATAACAAACAGGAATGTTAGTACAGGAGGATACCCCGGGCGGCATGAGGGTCACACTCGGTCTGCAGAGTGTTCTGAGGGCACATGATGTAGCCAGGTGTTATGTGGCAGTAAATGTCCCTTTCGTGGAGTCTTTCAGACCAGAACGGCAGGGGATAGACTGTCTGGGCAGAGTAGGCTGACAATAGATGACTGTGTGGATATTCGCAAAGAAGCAAGGGGTACGTGAACCCCAGAATGGCAAAGAACTCTGAGTTCTTAATGCTGCGGTACAATGAGGGCTTACCAGGTACCTGGAAGAGGTAGGAGAACCTGTGAAGCAGTCCTTTGGCAACGGTAAGTATTGTAGAAGCAAAACGTAGCTCAGAGGAATCCGGGAGTTAGGCTGGAGTCGGCAGCGGTAAGGAGCAGAGGCTTGAAAGCCGTAAGGCATCTGGAATCCAATTAGCAATCAGTCAGCAACATCGGTTCACAACAATACAGGGCGCAAGGCAAAGGATTCAATCAGAAGAGTCGTACCGGAGGAATAAATGAATACAGAAAAGGTGATGTAAACGCTACAAATGGAAGCAGCGATTGCAGGAAGGACGCTGTATTTAGACGTCCCTCGCGAGGCGGAGCTTGTGAGGCCGAGTAGCGGGCAAATACTCCTAGTACTTGGATTCAGAGGGGGCTTCTGGGAATGGTGAATGATTCCTCCACTGCCTCCTCCCTCTCCTGCTAAATCCCCATGCTGCCCTCGGAAAGCCCCGTACTGGCCCCCATAGGGTGCATGCACAAACTGGAGGGCAGTCTCATCCGGGTGGAAAACCTCAGCTGCATGATTTTCTCCTTGGTGTCCTGCTCCTTTATATGCTGGCTGGAGTTGTGCCTAGCTTGGGCCAAGATGCTGGAATAGGGCATGCTGTCCCACCTCCCACACATCCGCTTGATGTCTGTGCTGGTTTGTGGCAGTAGCCCCTCCAAAAACTGGGTGTCAATCAGGGGGCCTAGCTGTCTTAACAGGGTCATCTATCCCAGACTATTGCTGGAAGACCTGCTTCACCCTCTCAAGATATACTGCCATTTCCTCCTTTTATGCTGCTTACATGATTTGATCCAGTTCTGCTATGACATTTGTAATTTCTTCTAACTTCCGGGACAGGGCAGATTAGCTGGAGTCAATCTGACCTGTCCTAGGCAGATTTTGAAGGTCCATTTCTATGGTCCAGTTAGCCTTGGTCATAATGGTAGCCAACTAGTTTGCGGACTGGGGTGTCCTCAGCAACTGGCGCAACTGCGCAAGAGGCATAGATGGCGATCACATCCCTCAGTAACACCACAAATTCCTGAGGGCTCTTCATGTTGGGAACTGTCCCTTTTAGGCTCAGTAGCTATGCTGGGGACCAGGGCTCGGGGACTGTGGCTAAGGTGAACACCGTAGGGGCAGCCACAGTCATGGGTGCTACCCCTCCCGCCACCCTCCTCTTCTCCTGAAGAGAAGGGATAGGTGGTGTGAGAATCCCTGGCGTTGTCAAACAGTTACTCAATGACATTGGCCTCCCTTACTTTATGGCAAGACAGAGCTTGGGCCAGGAAATCCTTGGTCAACCTTAGATCTCCTGCCATCTTGTAGTACTGCTGAACGGCAGAGTATTCCAACCTGTATCTTTTTTCTGTTGCTCTGGTTCTCCTAGTCTCTACGCAAGGTGCAAAAGGAGTCTGACATATGCGCATTTCACCGCTGAATGGTTTGCACCGTTTTACAGGTAGGCACTAGGGTTAATGTAGGGGCTGGGGAAGCGGGCACCTGGTCAGTAGACATAATAGCCACTGCCGGCTGGCCAGCGCAGGTGCTTCTGGAGCGCAGGATACTAAAGGGGGCGCGTTATAAAATAAATATATCAGATGCAGCGTGGTCAGACAGTACAGGAGCACGTGCAGCAGCGGCATATGGACATGCGGCAGGGACTGGGAAGGGAGCAGAATAGTTGGGTGGAGGAGCAAGCACAGTAAAAACTAGGTCATCCACTGGGGCAGAAGGAATTACTGGGGGGTAACATTAGGAACAGGCGGGGGGTCACACCTATAACTAGATAATTTCTCATCTTCTCTAGATTATACTGTTCTAGCTTTTTCTCTTGGGTGGCTTGTTTCAGCCTCCTCTTCCTGGCCACAGATAAACTTTGCTGGGACCACAACGTGTAAGCCTCCCACTGTCCAACTGCTGTTCTCCCTTTTGAGAACCTCAAGCACCGCTGCTAGGTGAATCTCATCAAAGGAGCCTTCTAGGGGCCATACCAGTAGGTTTTGATGCTTGGTCTGTTTGCCATACTAGCATCCATCTGACCATACCTGGGCCATGCACTGTGGCCATGAGGGCCACAAGGGAAAAAGGGGGGGGTGGTCTGGGGGTAACAAGGCTGACCACAGCTTGCCCAGCTTGCAGAATTTCCCATTGTGACAGGCAAAAAGGTGGTGTACACAAACTAAAAAGGGTTTGGGTGATACTGTTGCAGGACAGGAGTGCAGTGATGCTATGCTCCTGGTCTACTTTCAAAAAGAGTTCTGGGTTCTATTCCCGGGTGTCACTGGAAAACTATTAGATGCATGCATGCAGGCCGGTCAGGCACTCTAGCACAAGAGTTCCAGGCAAAGATCTCTAGAGATCCACTTGCGGGGTCCTAAATAAATTCACAGTTCTCACGACCAGGATATGGACATAATCAAACTGGTAAGTGGTTGTGGTTGGGCCCTCTACTAGCCTTGCTCACTTAGTGTCTTGGAGATGTGTTTGGTACAGACTAAGTTTCTCTGGCACTAGTAAACTGAATTAAGTGACAGGTAGCACATTAGGCTCCAGGTGGACTGATCCTTTAGCTGAGCAATGAGCCACAGCTACTCTTATTCACCCTCCAGTATTTGCCTAGAAGGTGAGTTTGTTAAGTGACCGCTCCTCCAACCCACTTACTGAGGAACACTTGTTTGTCAAAACCAAACACTGGATAAAATTAGGCGTTGACATCTGGAGGCTGACTAGTTGGATAGATTATCTTGAAAGGTACACAAGCTGGCATTGTTAGTGTGTGCGATTGCTGCTTCAGTTCCTGCCTTACTACTTGATCTGGCAGTCAGCCAGGCATGGGTACAGCAGGCAACTTGGTGGACAGGCACTCCTCTGGGACTGATAGGCTCAAGTAGGTTCTGGTCTGTACATTCTGAAAAAGGGTAAAGTTATAACCCACGTGGATAGAAATAGCTGTAGCTGAAAGCAGAAAATGGACAGAGCGCAGGCCTCAGAACAGGTACGTTGAATCAGAAGGTGCTAATGTTGAGGTGCTCTTGAAGTGATCAGGGACCTAAACCGGATTCTAGATCAGAGTCACGGGACAAGAAAACTGCACTTGGGAGGCAGGCCAAAATGGGGTAGATCGTGTAGGAGAGCCATAGTTTTGGGTCCGGGATTAACCGAACCGGTGAGGGTGCATTGCGTATGCCGTCGTACTGGGCGGCCCCCCTCTGGCAATAACAGGCACGCTGCACCAAGGGTGCGAACACCAAGTGACTGCACCAAAGTCTTTGTTCAGTTCAGAAATGGGGAACAGCTTGAACTGGTACAGAAGCAAACTTATTGCTGGCAGAGAACGCTGGGCAAGAATGAAAAGAAAATAAGTGGGCACAACTAGATAGATGCACTTCAAATACGGTATCCGTGAAAATCGTGCATAAAAGATAAGATTTTTTGAAAAATTAAGCAAAATGTTCACAGGAGCTGGCTGCGATTAGTCTGGAGACACACCCTGGCTCAAAAAACAGGTGACGCGGAAGACTAAATGACAAACCTAGTCACACAGCCGCTCTCCGTTTAAACTCAACATGGGTAATGCAATTACAGAAAAAAGTTCATATAAATATTCACTTCTTGAGTAGTATAAATTTCATAAAAATTCACAAATAGAATCCAAGTCTTAGTTAGAGAAATAGTTGTTTATCAAAAAAACTGTTAAAAAAAATAGTCACTTATTCAATCTTAGTGAGGACGCGGCTAACACATCTCATAAAGTGAGTAGACTTTGTGCCAATGCATTTCGGAGAATTTGTCTCCTTCGTCAGAGCAAGTCTGTACTAATATAATGTAATAATAACAACAAATTTAAACATGACATATCAAGTGATTGTGTGCCAGAACGTGAGTGTAATAATGCAAGTAACACATACACATTACAATAGATAAAAAATAATCACATACCAGAACGTGGGAGAATTCAAATCATGATGGGGCGTAGAAAAGGAAAAAACACAAGAATAGGAGAATTCATGAGGTAGTGTGGAAAATAAGCGGTAATACAATATCTGGTAGCAAAATGGAAGGGTTACCTTTTGTAGTGTAAAGCCAAAAGAGGTAATGGTGCTGAGTTTAAATCGGGCGTGTGATCTTCAATGGCGGTCAACAAGAAACACACGATCCAGAGCTGGACAAAATCCAGATGGCAATCTGTGGGTTAAAAGCCATATTCAATAAATGGTTTCAAGAAATGAGGAGCTGTCAGGAAATGTCTGGAGCTGCCCGCGGTCATACCTGTGATCACCAAACGGGAGCTGCGGCTGCCAAGGGAACGCCGCCGAGTGAAGGTGTTGCTAGGGTAACAATTCTAAATATGGACACGTGACCGCATCTTGTCCATGAAAAGGCGCGATGCGGGTCGTTTGAAAGGGACACTACATACATGATAATGAGGCAAATACTGATAAAAATAATTATTTATGAGGACTGCTATCGGTCATACAGGAATAATAGAAAAATTAAGACAAAATAAAAATGAAATGGAAACGTGGACATAAAAGAAATACTAATCAGATGAAAACACAAGGGATACCAATCTAATGAAATATATATGTGCAGGAAAGGTAAGCGGATGCTCAGAGGTCAAAGCATGGACAAAAGGAAATTACTAATCAAGTGAAAACATATGCACCAGCATCATTGGAGCCACTCTAACCTCCCTCAAAAACTCTCTAACCTCTTTGCCTTCTCCTTTGCCAATTCACCAGCCACTATTGCGACACGCTCAGAACCCATGCCAGGCCTCAAATCTGTGCTGTGACCTGCGTATTGGCCCATACCCGGCCAACCACTTTGCAGCCAACCCAACGTGCCAAACTCAGTCAAAGACCTTATCCCTAGCACCTCCATGGCTATCACTAACATTGCTGAAATTTACAACAGCATCCCCAATTCCAAACTGCCCAAAGGACACCACAGCCAACCTTAAGCCACTCATCTCTTACAAGCGCCTTCCTATCTCCTCGACCACTTAATTAAACGGAGCGTTGGTGAATGCAAGGTCCATCACTGCACACCCACTTGACATATCTGACCTAATCACAGCCGACTAGACGCCAGAGGCATTGGAATCGCCATAATCACTAAAGTGTTACTCCCCATTAGAAAAATATTCACCGCCACCCTTACCCACTGGAGAGTTACTGTCAACTAAACTCTGCCTATCCCATAACACAACAACTATCCACCTAGTTTACCACCCACCTGGCCCACTGTTCTCCTTCAAAGAGGACATTGTGTGTCCTCTCCAGCAATACCAAACCCACGTCCAGATCTTACTCCTTGGTGACATAAATCTAGGTTTTAATGACAGACGACACAAAGGCGTCTTCCTTAGCCATAGAAAATACATAGAAAAAGTATGAAAGTGCATATACAGTTACAATACCAATGTATTCCCTTAAGATAGCAAAAATAGTGTCTAAAGAAGACAACTATATGTTTTAAAAGCTATATGTTTCAAACAGAATGCATTCAATCACCTATGTTCCAGATGAAGGTTACGAATAAAACTAGACAGAGCCAAGCCCTCTGGAGTAGTTTCAATGCACAAACATTGTTGCCATACCAGTTCAGTTGATAAACCCAAGAATAAAGATTTTAGAGCATTCAGACAAGAATTTCTCAGGGTGTTAAGTTGTGAACAGGACAAAATCAGATGTTTAGCCGTTTCAGGAACTAGATGGCAAAATCTACAAAGGTTGTCGGCCACAGAAATCTGTTTCCACCTCAATTTGGTATCCAAAGTTGGTAAAATATTCCACATCAATCTAAGTAAGATTTGTCGATAGTCCCGATTAGGAAAAATCTTAAGAATTGGAGAAAGAGTGCCCACTTTCTTGTGTTCATGAGCCAGATGAGACATAGAGCTATAAGAATGGAAAGCATCTATAGTCTGGCACCAATCATAGTCCCACAGCTTCTTTTTAGTTTTTGTAGGGTTAGTGGTTAGCTGCTCTAAATCTGTGCTGATGTTATACAGAATATCATCGCACGACTTAGCACATTTAATTAAGAAACCAGATTCATTAATGTTGTTTCCAACAAGTTCGTGTAGAGTGTTGGATATTGGTCCCTTAAGTTTAGCGTAGAGCATAAGCATCCTCCACTCAACTCGGGATTTTAAGGAGGTGTAACCTAACTCGAATCGAATTGCGGCCAAAGGGACAGCATTGGGGAGAAGTAAGACCCGTCTCCAGATGTCACCTTCTATTCCATCAAGTTTGGAGGTGGTTAATCCCGTACAGAACTCTAGACCATACATCAGTTTTGGCGCTATTTTACCCTCAAAGGGGAGGGCAGATCTAATGGAGAATCAGCCCTATTTGTGGTTTATTAGGACCTGCCTGGCCAGTACCTTAGCTCCGATATAATAGCCCAAATAAGTAAAGCAGGTGGAGCAAGGTATTCTTACGCCCCCCAGATTCCATAGGTTAGTTTTCTTCCTAACCGGCCCTTTAGAAAAGGCAAGGATTTTGGTTTTCGCGGGGTTGATATTCAGCCCATTTAGCTTAGCATAGTTGGCGAATACATCCAGCAGACGCTGTAACCACACCTTATTTAGGTCAAATAATAAGTCGTCTGCAAAAGCCATCCAAATAAGCTTCACAAAACTAATTCTTGGTGCTGAAAGACCCTCCTTCAGCAAATACTCTGCTGCATCAGAGACATATTGGTTAAATTTCCATGGGGCTAAAACACAACCCTGTCTAACCCCAGGATATGTACGGACCACAGCTGACATATCTCCCTTTTTGTTTAGCCGAATTCTTACACTCAAATTGTTATAGACCCCCTCTAAGAGGACAATTAAGCCCCTTGGTAGTCCCCAAGCAAAGAGTTTACACCATAGCCTATTTCGATCAACGCAGTCAAAGGCTGCCGAAAGATCCACTGAGGCCATAAAAGTAGGGCCCCTAGTTGAGCTCCAGGCAGCCTCCTGAATGCACTTGACCGCAAGGCCATTGATATTGGTAGAATGGAATTTACAGAAGCCTGTTTGGAAAGGACTCGGGGGGGGGGGGGGGGGGGGGGGGGGGGGGGGGGATGGCTGGTTTCTTCCCAATCCTTCAAATGCGATGGGAGAAAGGCAGAGAAGATTTTGCAATCCGCATCGATCAACGCAATAGGCCGGTAATTTTTAGGGTCAGTCCTACTGCCGCATTTGAAAATTGAGATCACATGAGCTGTAGACCAGGAGGATGGGCATACCCCAGATTGGAGGATGTCTCGGAGCTCAATGCATAGAAGATTGGCCCAGAGATTAGGGTCAGCTTTGAAAGTGGTGTTTGTTAGCCCATTCGGGCCAGGGGCTCTAGATATTTTACACTTTCGGATTAGATCTAGCACTATGTCAATCTCAATTGGGGGAGCCCATTTAAATAGAGGGACTGGTATGTCACAATTCGTAGAGCGGTTAATTCCCTCCAAGGGAATAGGGGCAAATCTGTAAGAGTAAAATTCCAACCAGCCTTGTTCAGCAATTGGATTCAATAAAGCAATGGCCGGGTTACTATCTTGTCCGTTGACAATATGCCAGAAGGCACCCACATTCGCCTTCATAATAACCTGGAGCATTGATTCAGAGTCCTGTTGTTGTAATAACTGATGTTTGATTGTTTTGCAGTAGTTTTTATAGGCTTGTTTGACCTTCTTAATAAGACCTAAGCGAATGGGCATATCGAGATTTGCTAATCAGAGTTTCCTAATCGTCTTGTTCTCAATTTTTGCTACTGCCAAATCAGAGTTATAGAGGTGGGTATGCCTACTAGCTGGAATTTGGCGTGCAGAGTGGTTGCCCAAAACCTCTACCGCTGCTTTTACCAATGATGTAACCGTTGCAGTGTTAAAGGTTGACATTTTCCAGTCGAGGGTAGTCTGGTTCAGCATTGCCCTCAAATTGAGGTTCGAGGTGTACATATTTTTAGAAGACCACCGAACTGCAGTACCAGATGAATTAGGAGTGACCAAAAGTTGAGTGCGGGACCGACCCTTTGGGTGGCAGATTTTAGATTTTAAATGTTGCCGTTATTATACCATTGTCACTCCAGATATTCATGAGGATTTCCAACTTCGAGCATCTTCTACACAGATATTCATCCACAAAGATGTAATCAAGCATAGAGGTGGGCAGCCCACGACGCCAAGTATATTCAATGGGGTTTTCAGGGAATTGGGAGTAGCCGAGCAAGGGTTGTAGACCTAAATTGCCCAGCTCCGTATACCAGATGTAGCCATCTTGTTTCTTCCTCGTATAATAAGGGTTAAAGGTATTCATCTCACAAATTTCCCATGATGCGTAGTTAAATAAACAATCACAGTTTAAATCCCCAGCTAATATTACATGTCCTGAGTCGTTGGCAAGCACCCACTCTAGGATAGTCTGAGAGATAGTGGACACAAACAATTTGACCTCACCAACACCTCTATGCCAATAGATGTTAATGATTAGCAATCTCAATTGTCCACTGCAAAAAGTAAGGTCTACACCCAAAGCCCAATAGGGAAGACCCAAAAGAGCCTTACCATATAGACCGGAACAGTTATCGACTGCAACAATTAAACCACCTGAAGGTCTACCTCCCAGATTTTGTTGGGCAGGCTGATTAAAAATTTGATAGCCATCTAAACATGGGGTCGAGGTCATCCAGGTCTCCTGAATACAGATGACATCAGCATCTGTCAGCAACTGTAGGCACTCCAAGTTTGTAAATAGGTGCTGGTTGCCTCTGGAGTTCCAAGATTTAAGGCAGAGGTCCGAAGAAGAGTCTAAGCCTAAGCTTGGAGATGTTGGCCTGGGGCACAAGTTTTTGCCACAGGGTGTAGATAATGGAGGCCCAATCAATGTCCTTATTCTGCTATTTAAGTGGAATTCTTTGATTAGGTAAGGTTACAGGGCCGCCTGGGTTGGCCCCCCATGGTATAACTGAAGATTGTGTTGGAGGAAGCCCATGCAGCGACGTTTCCCACGATGCAGTGGCTTCAACTTTAAATCCCAATTCCTGCAGAGAATCTGTTTGGGTAAGGATCAATTCCTTGACCAATGGGGAGCCAAGGAAGATCATACTCATATCTAATAGGTTTCGATCCAGAAAAGCCACTCTAGTGATGTCCTTGGAGGAAATTAGAGTGTGCAGGGATTTCAGAAAAAATAGATAGTACATTACATCTATTCAGACAAATTGAAGCTTCTAACTCCAGTAGGCTCTGAATTTTTACCAAGTGTAACGGTTTCAATTTAGGAGTGTTAGTACCTTCTTAGCGTTTTAAGAAGCCCGCCGATAAGTTAAGAAGTCCCTTTAAGTTGATGGCTTGCCTGTTATCTGCATCAGGGAACTGAAGCCTCGCAGTTGGTTTGTGCAGGCGATCCACCAGGTTTCGAATACCAGCTGAGATTGTTGGATGTGTAGAAGCTTGCTGAATATTATCGCCCAGTAGCTGCCCCCACTCCGCTCCTAAGTCCAATGGAGGAACAGGGATAAAAGACTGATTGGGATATTTGAATTTGGGTGGTTGAATTTGGATAGGCCCCCCATATTGAAGAAATTTGAACATTCCTTGTGTCCGAGAGTCCCTGTAACTTAGTTGGGTTAATGGCCTGAGACACAGCAGGTAACATAGGAACTTCTTCACAGGTCCTAAATTTTCCGGTGCCACATCCCTGATGTAAAACCGATGTGGAGCTCAGCTTCGCAATTGGTGAAGCAATTGGGGTTTCTCGTGCCGTCATTTTCAAAAGGGCCAAGCAATACTGTGAAGAGCTTCCCTCCAACATAGCGGAAGCATGAATAGTTGATAGTTTGCAGCGATCAGTTTGGACTGTAGAATCAACCAGTTTGACCCTGGGTAGATTAGGAACACGTAAGTGTTTCCCCTCTGAGGTAGACCCTAGGTCCCGATTTGACGGAGTTGGAGCATGGATCTTGTCAAATAGATTGGTTTGTTTTGTGGCCAATTTCCACTTAATAAGGTGTGGTTTGCGTGGTACGATAGTTTTTTTTTGGCCAAAGCGCTTAGAAGCACTTTCCTGTATAACTGGGATCACAGCAGAAGGAGGCTGGCTTATATTGGAGGTAGGATTGGAAATAATCTGTGTTGAATTGGTTGTGCCGGGTAAGGCATCAACAGTATGACAGTGGGCAGCCGGTAGTACCAACTTAGCTTGTTCATGAGCAATGTCATTATCGGGGACAATTTCCTGTGTAGCTAAAGTCAGAGTAGATACAGGCTGACTTGGATTGGAAATCAAATTGGGAAGGCTCTGTACAGAGTTGATTATACAAGCTGCGGGAGCAGCAGGAAAGCAGAGGCCAGCAGATGGTACTTGCACGACTTGATCTTGAGAAGTGGCATTGTGGTAGCTTCCAATATAGAGATATTGTCGGATATCTCTATAATGTGTGTTGTAACTATAGGTGTTTGCATAGGTGCTGAGGCAGAGCTTTCACCCTGTGGAATCAATGAGGGTAATTGCACCGCCAGCTTCTTAGATAATTCGGTGTCAATCCAGTCCCCTTTATTATTTAAGTCTACCAGAATATCGGTACCTATGCAATCAATTTTCAGGTTGAGTTCCATCATTGATCTTTGGACAGTTTTAAGCTCAGACCAAACATTATCGTACAGCTCAACAAAAGAGCTGAGGACCACGTTTAGGGCTGAAACTGTCAGATGGGTCAGACGAATCCGTTCATCCAGATCTTTCAGCGTGTGGTGTAGATGTGGTGAGTTTGCATGGTTAGAATTGGAATCCCCAGAACTTGCTTCCGCTGCAGGGTCACCTTTATTAGAATCAATACCTTCAATAATATTGGTTAAGGCGGTAGGTGTGTTGTCAACCAAGCCTACTTCAGACGAAGAAATTGAGATTTCCAGGATTCCAGCAGTGGAGGGCAGGTTCATCACTTTATCCGCACATTCAATTATGCCCGTTCCAGGTCCCGGTCCTCGACGTGCTCGAGATCGCGTGATCCTGTGCTGTCTTTGAAGAAGACGTCGACGCCTGTGGCGCCGAGGTCATCGACGATTTCTCTCGAGGCTCTGCCTCCGAGGGGGTCGTCGAAGCCGTCAGCGCCTAGGTCATCGAGAGACGCGCTCGGAGCTCCAGCTTCGAGGTCTGTGTCGACGCCGCCGATGCTGGCGGCGCTGCAGCTGACGCCGATTTGCTCGACGTCGACGCCTTTTCTGTCGACGCCGACTCGTTCGGCGCCCTCGCCGCCTTTCGAGGCGGTGGTGTCGAAGGGGCCCCGAGGCACAGGTTTTGCCACTAGAAAGGCTCTGGCTAAGGTCAGGTACTGCTTTGGTCCCCAGAGGTCTTCCTCTCCCTGCCTGGAGTACATTTCAGAGGGTGATGAAGGCTCTGAGGGCGGCTTGGTTCCGGTTCCCGATGACCTTATCTCGGGCCATAGCCAGTTTGATGACCTGCGGCAGTCGCTGCATGATGCCAGTGGACTGGACACCTCTCCGGAGGTGGAGTTTTGTAGGCCGGAGCCTGGCACTCATGCCGATTCTTCATATCGGCACCTTATGTCTCGGGTTACCGAGTGCTTGGGTTGGTCAGCTCCCCCAGGGGAGTTCGTTCAGGATGATCTCACGGACATCTTTGATCTCGGTCCACCCATTGACCCGATTTTGCCTTTTCATATGGCACTGCAGAGAAGGGTGGCAGCGGCTTGGACTGCTGCGGAGAGTCTCCCGGCAGTGGGCAAGTCTTTGTCGCGAAAATACCGTCCAGCCAGTAGCGACCCCTGCTACTTGTCTAGGCACCCCACTCAGGAGAGTTTGGTGGTGCAGGCGGCTAAGGCCCCGGCAAAGCAGGCGTCGTATCCTACCATCGCTCCGGATAGAGACGACAAACGTTTTGACGGCTGGGCGAAGAAAGTGTTTTCTTCGGGGGGTATGGCGCTTCAGGCGGCCAACTCCATATGTGCCTTGTCTCGTTTCACATACACTCTGTGGAACTGTGTTGCATTAGTGGCTGAACATGTTCCCGAAGGGGACGAACGGGATGGTTTCCTTGCTATGGTTCAGGATGGCAAGGATGTCATGTGTGAGGCCGTTCAGTCGGGTTTGGACTTGGCGGATTGTGTCAGCCGGTCCATGGCGGCGAGCACCGTAATGCGCAGGTTTGCGTGGTTGCGGAAGTCTGGGTTCGCTCCTGATGTGCAGTCCCGACTCCTCAACATGCCCTTTGACGATGAACACCTTTTTGGCAGCAAGGCTGACTAGAGCCTTGAGAGGTTGCAGACCTCCAAAGCTGCAGTGAAGTCGTTTGGCGCTACAGTTCGCCAACCTCTGCCTTTTCGTCCTAGGGGATAGCAATGGAGGGGAGGTTCCTTTCGCTATTACTCGTCCTTCAGTAAAGCGAGGGGAGCTAGCAGTCAAGAGGCCATCGTAAGAGTGCCAGAGGTGGTAATAAATGTACTCGAGGTGCCAAGGCCGCTCGGGCAGTTGCCTCTTTGCCCTCAGGCAACGCCGCAGCCGCTACCACTCAGTCATGAGGCCAGGTCCCATGGTTCGCCGGTTGGGGGAAGGCTGGCGCAGCATCTTGTAGAGTGGCAAGCCATTACTTCGGATGTGTGGGTTCTGGAGATCATAACCCACGGCTACTGTCTTCCTTTTCGGCAGAGGCCTCACGACAATCCACCAGGGAACCTCTCTTTGAAGTGTCCGGATCCGCTCCTTGCGCAGGAAATTCAAGCCCTGCTGGAGAAAGGCGCCATAGAACTGGTGCCTGTAGCGGAGAGGAACAAGGGATGGTATTCCCCTTATTTTTTGATTTCAAAGAAAGACTGGGGATTGAGACCCATCATGGACTTGCGCGGTTTGAACAAACTCCTCAGGAAGGACAAGTTCAAGATGGTGACTTTCTCAAGTCCTCCAGGCCCTTCAACTTCAGGACTGATTGGTGTCTCTCAACCTGAAGGATGCTTACTTCCATGTGCTGATCCATCCCAAGCACAAGTACCATCTGAGGTTCGCGGTTGGCGACTCGCACTTTCAGTTTCGGGTCCTGCCGTTCGGATTGACCTCTGCCCCGAGGGTTTTCACCAAGCTCATGGTGGTGGCAGCGCATCTGAGGATAGGGGGGATTCACGTCTACCCCTACCTGGACGATTGGTTGATCAGGGGGAGCTCTCCCGAGCAAGTCCCGGATCATCTGTCCATCACCTGCCACTCCCTTCACAGGCTGGGCTTCTCCCTCAATTTAAAGAAGTCCCATTTGACACCAACGCAGCGGCTCCAGTACATCAGAGCAGTGCTCGACACGTCCCTGGGGCAGTGTTTTCCTCCTCAGGTGAGGGCTCTTCACATTCAGCAGATGGTGAACAAGTTTCGATTTGCCCAGGATCTCCCAGCGTCCGAGTTCTTGAGACTGCTCGGCTTCATGGCATCCTGCATTCTTCTGGTGCCAGAGGCTCGTCTGCGGATGAGATCTTTGCAGTTGGCACTCAAGCTCCAGTGGTCTCAGTCCTCCGGCAGGCTGTCGGACCCTGTTCAGGTGCCGTCCTCGGTAGCCCGGGACCTTCTGTGGTGGGCCGTTGAGGGCAATCTGATGAAGGGGGCCCATTTTGCTGGCCTGGCCGGAGGTGACGATCGTGACGGACGCATCCCTCACGGGATGGGGAGCTCATGCCAACGAGTTGACAGTCAGCGGTCGTTGGTCTCCGTCGGAGTCCAGACTCCATATCAATCTGTTGGAGCTGAGGGCTGTTAGGCTAGCCCTGAAGGCTTTTCTGCCGACTGTGCGCGGAAAGAGTGTCCTGATTCTAACGGACAACACGATGGCCATGCACTACCTCAACAAAAAGGGGGGCAGGGTCACTTCCTCTGTGCAGGGAGGGGATGCAGCTCGAATTCTGGGCCATCCAGCAGGAAGTTTCGATCTCGGCGGTTCATCTGGCCGGAGACGACAACGAGACGGCGGACGCTCTGAGCAGGCATAGCACGATCTCTCACGAGGGGGAGCTGACTCAGGAGATTCTCCTGGAGATCTTTGCCCTTTGGGGACCCCTCAAGTGGATCTCTTCGCCTCCAGTGTCAACCGGAAGTGCGAAAGGTTTTGCTTGCGGGAATTTCCTCCAAAAGGAGCCTTAGGAGACGCGTTTGTGGTGGAGTGATCATTCCCACTGCTGTACGCGTTTCCTCCAGTCCCCGTCATCCTGCAAGTGCTGCGGAGGTTACAGAGGTTCGGTTCCCGGATGATCCTCATTGGTCCGGCGTGGGCCCGGAGGACGTGGTACCCGGACCTTCTAGACTTGTCCATCTGCCCTCCACATCGTCTTCCCTACCGAGACGATCTGCTCTCACGGTAGGGGGGTCAGGTTCTCCATCCAGAGGTCAGATCCCTCATTCTTCACGCTTGGCTTCTGAAAGGTTGAGGTATAAGGATTGGGACCTCCCTGAAGACGTGATGGAGGTGTTGCTCTCGGCCAGGCGGCCAGCAACAAAGTCTCTGTACCATTGCCGTTGGAGAAAGTTCTGCGACTGGTGCAGAGTTCAGAATGTGTATCCTTTTGAATGTGACATTCCCATGGTTTTGTCTTTTTTGCTTTCTTTGGCCCACAGGGAAAGTGGGGACCATTAAAGGTTACCTGGCGGCGCTATCCATATTTAAGCGCTCGTCTGAAGAGTGTTCCTATTTTAAGATTCCTTGAATTTCGCAGTTTTTGAAAGGGCTCACTAATGTGTTCCCTCCGTCACCTTTTTTGGTGCCAGGTTGGGATTTGAACCTTGTTCTTAAGTTTCTTATGGGTGCTCCGTTTGAGCCTTTACATTCTTGCCCTTTGAGGCTGTTGACTCTGAAAACTGTGTTTTTGGTTGCGGTTACTTCCGCTCGCAGAGTGAGTGAGTTACAGGCACTTTCAGTTAAGCCACCCTTCACTGTGTTTCATAAGGACAGGGTTGTCCTTAGAGTTCGTCCTTCTTTTCTTCCGAAGGTGGTTTCAGAATTTCATTTGAGCCAGAAGGTGGTTCTTCCGGCGTTCTATCCTCCTCCACATCCTGGTAAGGAAGAGGAGAGGCTCCATAGGCTTGATCCTCGGAAAGCGTTGAGCTTTTATATTTCGCGCATGTCCCGGGTCAGAGTGGACGATCAACTTTTCATTGGTTACGCGGAAAGCTGTGACGAAACAGACTTTGTCTCGTTGGATTATTTTAGCTATCTCCGAGTGTTACCGCTTGGCGGGTAAGGACCCTCTGGCTGGTTTGCGTGCCCATTCTACCAGAGGAGTGGCTGCGTCTACTGCCCTGCAGAGGGGAGTTCCTATTCTTCACATCTGTGATGCAGCCACCTGGGCTTCAGTACATACTTTTGTACGTCACTATTCCCTCGATTCCATCAGAGGGCAAGATCTGGCCTTTGGCAAGGCAGTTCTCTATTCCGCAATTTGATTGGGCATGCTAAATTTGTATTATAAATTCTTTCCCACCTACTTGCTTGGTACTGCTTTGGGAGTCTGTCATAGATATGGAATACGTCGGAGGACCCAATCCCCTCGAAGAACAAGTTACTTTCTTACCTGGTAACGTTCTTTCGATGGGATGGTCCGACGACGTATTCCATATCGCTCCCTCCCTGCCTTCCCCGCTGCAGAATTTCTTTTGCGATTGCAGCTTGCGTTCCGCAAGGCCTTGTGTGTGTGACTGGCAGAAAACTGGTGGCCCACGTTCTGGGAAAAAACTATAACTGAGGCTATGGGCGTCGTGTGTCCTACTTATCACATCGGGTGACGTCGGCCGTCGGAGGCACATCGACGCAGGACGCAGACACCAAAGATTTTCCGAAGCAGCACAGCTGTGGACATTACCTGTCATAGTTATGGAATACGTCGTCGGACCATCCCATCGAAAGAACGTTACCAGGTAAGAAAGTAACTTGTTCTACTCAACACTACTGCATTGACACTCATTCCAAGATACTCAGGTGGGACAAGTGGTTCTAAAACATCTGTTTGCCCATGAACCTTCTCACAACCCACCACATTCTCCTAACACTGCTCGCTAATCTATGCACAGCATGTGATCTAAGCAGATTCCACAATCCTCAGAAGGGATACATTACTCACCGTAATCGTATTTCCAATGCTTGTGTCTGCTTAGATTTACATGCGCCCACCCTTCGTCCCCTTGGAGAGAAGGTGCATGGATAGGTATGAGCTTGTCTGATAAATATCTGCTTGGATACACCTGTACTCACGCTACACTTCATGCTACCTTATCCCAATCCTTCAAATGCGATGGGAGAAAGGCAGAGAAGATTTTGCAATCCGCATCGATCAACGCAATAGGCCGGTAATTTTTAGGGTCAGTCCTACTGCCGCATTTGAAAATTGAGATCACATGAGCTGTAGACCAGGAGGATGGGCATACCCCAGATTGGAGGATGTCTCGGAGCTCAATGCATAGAAGATTGGCCCAGAGATTAGGGTCAGCTTTGAAAGTGGTGTTTGTTAGCCCATTCGGGCCAGGGGCTCTAGATATTTTACACTTTCGGATTAGATCTAGCACTATGTCAATCTCAATTGGGGGAGCCCATTTAAATAGAGGGACTGGTATGTCACAATTCGTAGAGCGGTTAATTCCCTCCAAGGGAATAGGGGCAAATCTGTAAGAGTAAAATTCCAACCAGCCTTGTTCAGCAATTGGATTCAATAAAGCAATGGCCGGGTTACTATCTTGTCCGTTGACAATATGCCAGAAGGCACCCACATTCGCCTTCATAATAACCTGGAGCATTGATTCAGAGTCCTGTTGTTGTAATAACTGATGTTTGATTGTTTTGCAGTAGTTTTTATAGGCTTGTTTGACCTTCTTAATAAGACCTAAGCGAATGGGCATATCGAGATTTGCTAATCAGAGTTTCCTAATCGTCTTGTTCTCAATTTTTGCTACTGCCAAATCAGAGTTATAGAGGTGGGTATGCCTACTAGCTGGAATTTGGCGTGCAGAGTGGTTGCCCAAAACCTCTACCGCTGCTTTTACCAATGATGTAACCGTTGCAGTGTTAAAGGTTGACATTTTCCAGTCGAGGGTAGTCTGGTTCAGCATTGCCCTCAAATTGAGGTTCGAGGTGTACATATTTTTAGAAGACCACCGAACTGCAGTACCAGATGAATTAGGAGTGACCAAAAGTTGAGTGCGGGACCGACCCTTTGGGTGGCAGATTTTAGATTTTAAATGTTGCCGTTATTATACCATTGTCACTCCAGATATTCATGAGGATTTCCAACTTCGAGCATCTTCTACACAGATATTCATCCACAAAGATGTAATCAAGCATAGAGGTGGGCAGCCCACGACGCCAAGTATATTCAATGGGGTTTTCAGGGAATTGGGAGTAGCCGAGCAAGGGTTGTAGACCTAAATTGCCCAGCTCCGTATACCAGATGTAGCCATCTTGTTTCTTCCTCGTATAATAAGGGTTAAAGGTATTCATCTCACAAATTTCCCATGATGCGTAGTTAAATAAACAATCACAGTTTAAATCCCCAGCTAATATTACATGTCCTGAGTCGTTGGCAAGCACCCACTCTAGGATAGTCTGAGAGATAGTGGACACAAACAATTTGACCTCACCAACACCTCTATGCCAATAGATGTTAATGATTAGCAATCTCAATTGTCCACTGCAAAAAGTAAGGTCTACACCCAAAGCCCAATAGGGAAGACCCAAAAGAGCCTTACCATATAGACCGGAACAGTTATCGACTGCAACAATTAAACCACCTGAAGGTCTACCTCCCAGATTTTGTTGGGCAGGCTGATTAAAAATTTGATAGCCATCTAAACATGGGGTCGAGGTCATCCAGGTCTCCTGAATACAGATGACATCAGCATCTGTCAGCAACTGTAGGCACTCCAAGTTTGTAAATAGGTGCTGGTTGCCTCTGGAGTTCCAAGATTTAAGGCAGAGGTCCGAAGAAGAGTCTAAGCCTAAGCTTGGAGATGTTGGCCTGGGGCACAAGTTTTTGCCACAGGGTGTAGATAATGGAGGCCCAATCAATGTCCTTATTCTGCTATTTAAGTGGAATTCTTTGATTAGGTAAGGTTACAGGGCCGCCTGGGTTGGCCCCCCATGGTATAACTGAAGATTGTGTTGGAGGAAGCCCATGCAGCGACGTTTCCCACGATGCAGTGGCTTCAACTTTAAATCCCAATTCCTGCAGAGAATCTGTTTGGGTAAGGATCAATTCCTTGACCAATGGGGAGCCAAGGAAGATCATACTCATATCTAATAGGTTTCGATCCAGAAAAGCCACTCTAGTGATGTCCTTGGAGGAAATTAGAGTGTGCAGGGATTTCAGAAAAAATAGATAGTACATTACATCTATTCAGACAAATTGAAGCTTCTAACTCCAGTAGGCTCTGAATTTTTACCAAGTGTAACGGTTTCAATTTAGGAGTGTTAGTACCTTCTTAGCGTTTTAAGAAGCCCGCCGATAAGTTAAGAAGTCCCTTTAAGTTGATGGCTTGCCTGTTATCTGCATCAGGGAACTGAAGCCTCGCAGTTGGTTTGTGCAGGCGATCCACCAGGTTTCGAATACCAGCTGAGATTGTTGGATGTGTAGAAGCTTGCTGAATATTATCGCCCAGTAGCTGCCCCCACTCCGCTCCTAAGTCCAATGGAGGAACAGGGATAAAAGACTGATTGGGATATTTGAATTTGGGTGGTTGAATTTGGATAGGCCCCCCATATTGAAGAAATTTGAACATTCCTTGTGTCCGAGAGTCCCTGTAACTTAGTTGGGTTAATGGCCTGAGACACAGCAGGTAACATAGGAACTTCTTCACAGGTCCTAAATTTTCCGGTGCCACATCCCTGATGTAAAACCGATGTGGAGCTCAGCTTCGCAATTGGTGAAGCAATTGGGGTTTCTCGTGCCGTCATTTTCAAAAGGGCCAAGCAATACTGTGAAGAGCTTCCCTCCAACATAGCGGAAGCATGAATAGTTGATAGTTTGCAGCGATCAGTTTGGACTGTAGAATCAACCAGTTTGACCCTGGGTAGATTAGGAACACGTAAGTGTTTCCCCTCTGAGGTAGACCCTAGGTCCCGATTTGACGGAGTTGGAGCATGGATCTTGTCAAATAGATTGGTTTGTTTTGTGGCCAATTTCCACTTAATAAGGTGTGGTTTGCGTGGTACGATAGTTTTTTTTTGGCCAAAGCGCTTAGAAGCACTTTCCTGTATAACTGGGATCACAGCAGAAGGAGGCTGGCTTATATTGGAGGTAGGATTGGAAATAATCTGTGTTGAATTGGTTGTGCCGGGTAAGGCATCAACAGTATGACAGTGGGCAGCCGGTAGTACCAACTTAGCTTGTTCATGAGCAATGTCATTATCGGGGACAATTTCCTGTGTAGCTAAAGTCAGAGTAGATACAGGCTGACTTGGATTGGAAATCAAATTGGGAAGGCTCTGTACAGAGTTGATTATACAAGCTGCGGGAGCAGCAGGAAAGCAGAGGCCAGCAGATGGTACTTGCACGACTTGATCTTGAGAAGTGGCATTGTGGTAGCTTCCAATATAGAGATATTGTCGGATATCTCTATAATGTGTGTTGTAACTATAGGTGTTTGCATAGGTGCTGAGGCAGAGCTTTCACCCTGTGGAATCAATGAGGGTAATTGCACCGCCAGCTTCTTAGATAATTCGGTGTCAATCCAGTCCCCTTTATTATTTAAGTCTACCAGAATATCGGTACCTATGCAATCAATTTTCAGGTTGAGTTCCATCATTGATCTTTGGACAGTTTTAAGCTCAGACCAAACATTATCGTACAGCTCAACAAAAGAGCTGAGGACCACGTTTAGGGCTGAAACTGTCAGATGGGTCAGACGAATCCGTTCATCCAGATCTTTCAGCGTGTGGTGTAGATGTGGTGAGTTTGCATGGTTAGAATTGGAATCCCCAGAACTTGCTTCCGCTGCAGGGTCACCTTTATTAGAATCAATACCTTCAATAATATTGGTTAAGGCGGTAGGTGTGTTGTCAACCAAGCCTACTTCAGACGAAGAAATTGAGATTTCCAGGATTCCAGCAGTGGAGGGCAGGTTCATCACTTTATCCGCACATTCAATTATGCCCGTTCCAGGTCCCGGTCCTCGACGTGCTCGAGATCGCGTGATCCTGTGCTGTCTTTGAAGAAGACGTCGACGCCTGTGGCGCCGAGGTCATCGACGATTTCTCTCGAGGCTCTGCCTCCGAGGGGGTCGTCGAAGCCGTCAGCGCCTAGGTCATCGAGAGACGCGCTCGGAGCTCCAGCTTCGAGGTCTGTGTCGACGCCGCCGATGCTGGCGGCGCTGCAGCTGACGCCGATTTGCTCGACGTCGACGCCTTTTCTGTCGACGCCGACTCGTTCGGCGCCCTCGCCGCCTTTCGAGGCGGTGGTGTCGAAGGGGCCCCGAGGCACAGGTTTTGCCACTAGAAAGGCTCTGGCTAAGGTCAGGTACTGCTTTGGTCCCCAGAGGTCTTCCTCTCCCTGCCTGGAGTACATTTCAGAGGGTGATGAAGGCTCTGAGGGCGGCTTGGTTCCGGTTCCCGATGACCTTATCTCGGGCCATAGCCAGTTTGATGACCTGCGGCAGTCGCTGCATGATGCCAGTGGACTGGACACCTCTCCGGAGGTGGAGTTTTGTAGGCCGGAGCCTGGCACTCATGCCGATTCTTCATATCGGCACCTTATGTCTCGGGTTACCGAGTGCTTGGGTTGGTCAGCTCCCCCAGGGGAGTTCGTTCAGGATGATCTCACGGACATCTTTGATCTCGGTCCACCCATTGACCCGATTTTGCCTTTTCATATGGCACTGCAGAGAAGGGTGGCAGCGGCTTGGACTGCTGCGGAGAGTCTCCCGGCAGTGGGCAAGTCTTTGTCGCGAAAATACCGTCCAGCCAGTAGCGACCCCTGCTACTTGTCTAGGCACCCCACTCAGGAGAGTTTGGTGGTGCAGGCGGCTAAGGCCCCGGCAAAGCAGGCGTCGTATCCTACCATCGCTCCGGATAGAGACGACAAACGTTTTGACGGCTGGGCGAAGAAAGTGTTTTCTTCGGGGGGTATGGCGCTTCAGGCGGCCAACTCCATATGTGCCTTGTCTCGTTTCACATACACTCTGTGGAACTGTGTTGCATTAGTGGCTGAACATGTTCCCGAAGGGGACGAACGGGATGGTTTCCTTGCTATGGTTCAGGATGGCAAGGATGTCATGTGTGAGGCCGTTCAGTCGGGTTTGGACTTGGCGGATTGTGTCAGCCGGTCCATGGCGGCGAGCACCGTAATGCGCAGGTTTGCGTGGTTGCGGAAGTCTGGGTTCGCTCCTGATGTGCAGTCCCGACTCCTCAACATGCCCTTTGACGGTGAACACCTTTTTGGCAGCAAGGCTGACTAGAGCCTTGAGAGGTTGCAGACCTCCAAAGCTGCAGTGAAGTCGTTTGGCGCTACAGTTCGCCAACCTCTGCCTTTTCGTCCTAGGGGATAGCAATGGAGGGGAGGTTCCTTTCGCTATTACTCGTCCTTCAGTAAAGCGAGGGGAGCTAGCAGTCAAGAGGCCATCGTAAGAGTGCCAGAGGTGGTAATAAATGTACTCGAGGTGCCAAGGCCGCTCGGGCAGTTGCCTCTTTGCCCTCAGGCAACGCCGCAGCCGCTACCACTCAGTCATGAGGCCAGGTCCCATGGTTCGCCGGTTGGGGGAAGGCTGGCGCAGCATCTTGTAGAGTGGCAAGCCATTACTTCGGATGTGTGGGTTCTGGAGATCATAACCCACGGCTACTGTCTTCCTTTTCGGCAGAGGCCTCACGACAATCCACCAGGGAACCTCTCTTTGAAGTGTCCGGATCCGCTCCTTGCGCAGGAAATTCAAGCCCTGCTGGAGAAAGGCGCCATAGAACTGGTGCCTGTAGCGGAGAGGAACAAGGGATGGTATTCCCCTTATTTTTTGATTTCAAAGAAAGACTGGGGATTGAGACCCATCATGGACTTGCGCGGTTTGAACAAACTCCTCAGGAAGGACAAGTTCAAGATGGTGACTTTCTCAAGTCCTCCAGGCCCTTCAACTTCAGGACTGATTGGTGTCTCTCAACCTGAAGGATGCTTACTTCCATGTGCTGATCCATCCCAAGCACAAGTACCATCTGAGGTTCGCGGTTGGCGACTCGCACTTTCAGTTTCGGGTCCTGCCGTTCGGATTGACCTCTGCCCCGAGGGTTTTCACCAAGCTCATGGTGGTGGCAGCGCATCTGAGGATAGGGGGGATTCACGTCTACCCCTACCTGGACGATTGGTTGATCAGGGGGAGCTCTCCCGAGCAAGTCCCGGATCATCTGTCCATCACCTGCCACTCCCTTCACAGGCTGGGCTTCTCCCTCAATTTAAAGAAGTCCCATTTGACACCAACGCAGCGGCTCCAGTACATCAGAGCAGTGCTCGACACGTCCCTGGGGCAGTGTTTTCCTCCTCAGGTGAGGGCTCTTCACATTCAGCAGATGGTGAACAAGTTTCGATTTGCCCAGGATCTCCCAGCGTCCGAGTTCTTGAGACTGCTCGGCTTCATGGCATCCTGCATTCTTCTGGTGCCAGAGGCTCGTCTGCGGATGAGATCTTTGCAGTTGGCACTCAAGCTCCAGTGGTCTCAGTCCTCCGGCAGGCTGTCGGACCCTGTTCAGGTGCCGTCCTCGGTAGCCCGGGACCTTCTGTGGTGGGCCGTTGAGGGCAATCTGATGAAGGGGGCCCATTTTGCTGGCCTGGCCGGAGGTGACGATCGTGACGGACGCATCCCTCACGGGATGGGGAGCTCATGCCAACGAGTTGACAGTCAGCGGTCGTTGGTCTCCGTCGGAGTCCAGACTCCATATCAATCTGTTGGAGCTGAGGGCTGTTAGGCTAGCCCTGAAGGCTTTTCTGCCGACTGTGCGCGGAAAGAGTGTCCTGATTCTAACGGACAACACGATGGCCATGCACTACCTCAACAAAAAGGGGGGCAGGGTCACTTCCTCTGTGCAGGGAGGGGATGCAGCTCGAATTCTGGGCCATCCAGCAGGAAGTTTCGATCTCGGCGGTTCATCTGGCCGGAGACGACAACGAGACGGCGGACGCTCTGAGCAGGCATAGCACGATCTCTCACGAGGGGGAGCTGACTCAGGAGATTCTCCTGGAGATCTTTGCCCTTTGGGGACCCCTCAAGTGGATCTCTTCGCCTCCAGTGTCAACCGGAAGTGCGAAAGGTTTTGCTTGCGGGAATTTCCTCCAAAAGGAGCCTTAGGAGACGCGTTTGTGGTGGAGTGATCATTCCCACTGCTGTACGCGTTTCCTCCAGTCCCCGTCATCCTGCAAGTGCTGCGGAGGTTACAGAGGTTCGGTTCCCGGATGATCCTCATTGGTCCGGCGTGGGCCCGGAGGACGTGGTACCCGGACCTTCTAGACTTGTCCATCTGCCCTCCACATCGTCTTCCCTACCGAGACGATCTGCTCTCACGGTAGGGGGGTCAGGTTCTCCATCCAGAGGTCAGATCCCTCATTCTTCACGCTTGGCTTCTGAAAGGTTGAGGTATAAGGATTGGGACCTCCCTGAAGACGTGATGGAGGTGTTGCTCTCGGCCAGGCGGCCAGCAACAAAGTCTCTGTACCGTTGCCGTTGGAGAAAGTTCTGCGACTGGTGCAGAGTTCAGAATGTGTATCCTTTTGAATGTGACATTCCCATGGTTTTGTCTTTTTTGCTTTCTTTGGCCCACAGGGAAAGTGGGGACCATTAAAGGTTACCTGGCGGCGCTATCCATATTTAAGCGCTCGTCTGAAGAGTGTTCCTATTTTAAGATTCCTTGAATTTCGCAGTTTTTGAAAGGGCTCACTAATGTGTTCCCTCCGTCACCTTTTTTGGTGCCAGGTTGGGATTTGAACCTTGTTCTTAAGTTTCTTATGGGTGCTCCGTTTGAGCCTTTACATTCTTGCCCTTTGAGGCTGTTGACTCTGAAAACTGTGTTTTTGGTTGCGGTTACTTCCGCTCGCAGAGTGAGTGAGTTACAGGCACTTTCAGTTAAGCCACCCTTCACTGTGTTTCATAAGGACAGGGTTGTCCTTAGAGTTCGTCCTTCTTTTCTTCCGAAGGTGGTTTCAGAATTTCATTTGAGCCAGAAGGTGGTTCTTCCGGCGTTCTATCCTCCTCCACATCCTGGTAAGGAAGAGGAGAGGCTCCATAGGCTTGATCCTCGGAAAGCGTTGAGCTTTTATATTTCGCGCATGTCCCGGGTCAGAGTGGACGATCAACTTTTCATTGGTTACGCGGAAAGCTGTGACGAAACAGACTTTGTCTCGTTGGATTATTTTAGCTATCTCCGAGTGTTACCGCTTGGCGGGTAAGGACCCTCTGGCTGGTTTGCGTGCCCATTCTACCAGAGGAGTGGCTGCGTCTACTGCCCTGCAGAGGGGAGTTCCTATTCTTCACATCTGTGATGCAGCCACCTGGGCTTCAGTACATACTTTTGTACGTCACTATTCCCTCGATTCCATCAGAGGGCAAGATCTGGCCTTTGGCAAGGCAGTTCTCTATTCCGCAATTTGATTGGGCATGCTAAATTTGTATTATAAATTCTTTCCCACCTACTTGCTTGGTACTGCTTTGGGAGTCTGTCATAGATATGGAATACGTCGGAGGACCCAATCCCCTCGAAGAACAAGTTACTTTCTTACCTGGTAACGTTCTTTCGATGGGATGGTCCGACGACGTATTCCATATCGCTCCCTCCCTGCCTTCCCCGCTGCAGAATTTCTTTTGCGATTGCAGCTTGCGTTCCGCAAGGCCTTGTGTGTGTGACTGGCAGAAAACTGGTGGCCCACGTTCTGGGAAAAAACTATAACTGAGGCTATGGGCGTCGTGTGTCCTACTTATCACATCGGGTGACGTCGGCCGTCGGAGGCACATCGACGCAGGACGCAGACACCAAAGATTTTCCGAAGCAGCACAGCTGTGGACATTACCTGTCATAGTTATGGAATACGTCGTCGGACCATCCCATCGAAAGAACGTTACCAGGTAAGAAAGTAACTTGTTCTACTCAACACTACTGCATTGACACTCATTCCAAGATACTCAGGTGGGACAAGTGGTTCTAAAACATCTGTTTGCCCATGAACCTTCTCACAACCCACCACATTCTCCTAACACTGCTCGCTAATCTATGCACAGCATGTGATCTAAGCAGATTCCACAATCCTCAGAAGGGATACATTACTCACCGTAATCGTATTTCCAATGCTTGTGTCTGCTTAGATTTACATGCGCCCACCCTTCGTCCCCTTGGAGAGAAGGTGCATGGATAGGTATGAGCTTGTCTGATAAATATCTGCTTGGATACACCTGTACTCACGCTACACTTCATGCTACCTTATGTCAGAAACATAACAATCTGAGGGACCTCGACGCATGAAGGACCATGGGTACAGTGGACGTCACACTAGGAATAGTATTACTGGTACGCCCTGTTGATGTCCCTTTCCAAATTTCGAAAACAACAACTGTAATCCTCTGCAGCTTCCACTAGATGTTGGCCTATGCACAGCATGTGAATCTTAACAGATACAAGCATCAGAAATACGATTGCAGTAAGTAATGTATCATACGCTTGGGGATCTGCTTAGAATTACATGCTTTGTATAGGCCGCCATCCAGTGGTACGTGCCGAGTAGTGCAAAAAGGACGTCAACTGGGCGTGATTGTAATACTATCCCTAGTGTGACATCCGTAGTACCCATGGTCCTTCACGTGCGAAGGTCCTCATTGTTTTTTTTCTGCACCATAGTGAACGGTCACAAGTTGCAGAGCTTGTGGCTTGTAGTCTTTATATACTTATAGCGTTATTACTCATTTCATATTGCATTTGACCGACGCAGTCCCTTTATCTTCAACAGCGCTTTCCACTGACTAAGTTTATCAATGAAAGCCTCAACAGTCACAGCTTCAACCTACTTACGGCTTTGGACTACACAGTAGGAAGAGGGGGGGTTGTCATAGTCCACATATCCCTTAGAGAATGTCTATCCTTTTCTTCTGCCCTCCTTTTTATTTTTTGTCTTCTTACACTTTCATAAGTTTCCCTTATGAAGAGCACTCCTTTTAAAATCTGTCCCTCCTGCCATAAGAAGTATCTCTGGAAGGACACTGGTAAAGTGTGCAATCAATGTCTTCTTCGGGATTACTGCAAAAAGCGCTGCACTGCCTGCCAGTTTTTCATTGACCTAAGACTCTAAAAGACCTGTGTACTAAACGCTAGTTAGCCCACGCCATGCAGTGCAAGGTTTCCTGATGTAAATCACAAGTGAGATATGTGAAGGGCTTTACTTAAAGATTTATTTAAATCTTCTGGTAACAACCCCCAGCACAGCCTCCTCTGTTTTACAACTCTTCAACTGAACTCAGCAGAACATTGAGACATAACCTTCCATAAACATTCCCTCACCTATATTCCATCATCCCCTGTAAGACACTTCACAACACATCTCCCATTCCTCCGACAACTCTTCTTCACCATCGCATTTCTATTCTTATTCCAAACGTGCCTTCCTTTCACTGCACCCTTTCATCAACCTTTCCGCCAAAACTGGTTCAGAATACGAGGGATCTCCTTTCCACCACTCCTTTCCTTATCCTCACCTAATCTCCACACTTAACATCCAACTATTTTCTTTCTTGTGACCCACTTTGCTTTTCTTTCCTGCATCCTTTTCCCTCGGAACATCCACCACGCAATCTGACACTCTCGCTCTTCCCAACCATGGTGGTACAACTTTTGTGTTCTTCCGGCCGCTCATAAGGTCAAAATCACTCTCCTCTGTTTCAGCGTGCGGAGACATTTGCAACACGTATAATCTCTCCTGTACTCCTACTCTCCTATCCATCCCTGCCACCCACACCAGCCATCCTAATGGCCTCCTTTATATAATGAACCTACTAAAAATGGAGGAAAAAATCTAAGGTATACTTAGCCTTCATAGATTTGGCCCACGCATTCGATAGTATCGATCGTGAGCTTCTGTGGACAAAACTTAGCAAATGGGGGTGTCCGGGTAGCCTGCTTTCTGCGATTAAAGAACTCTATTCTGGCACCACGATAAAAGTTAGTTTGGACTTGCAAGGAACACTTTCAGCAGCCATTGTAACAACAAGAGGTGTGAAACGGGTGTCATCTTGGGGCCACTCTATTCAGCGCATTTATTTCCGATATAGAAAGAGCATTCGAAACAACAAGATCCTTTGCTCCGGAAATAAATGGAAATCGCCTTGGTCACATACTATATGCTGACGACATCGTCTTAATGGATGTAACTCCGATTGGTTTGCAAAGGAAATTGACAGCCTTTAAAAGAGTATACAGATGCAAACGGTCTTGTGATTAATCCAACGAAAACCGAGATATTGATACTTCAAAATCTAGTCGGATCGAGCAATCGGCGAAAATTCAACTGGAAGTTGGAAAATAAACCCATCCGACTCACGATGGAAACCCAACACTTGGGAGTGATGATAAACTCCCGTATAAATGACGACAATATGGTTGCAACAATTCATCGGAAGTGTAAAGCTTTAGCAGCCCAAGGTGTCGTATTAAATAAGTACGGGAAATTCACCTTGAAACAGACTATTGAATTTTATAAAGCAAAAGTGAACCCAGCATTAATTTTCGGTGCTAAAACAATGATAGGCTGTCCGGCTGGAACATGGTCCTGGTGCGAAAACACATTCTGGGGTAAAGTCATATCATTGCCCAGAGGGTCCCCACTGCTTACATTTGATATGAGCTTGGTTTAACTTCAATCAATGCAAAGGTGATATGGAATATGCTGTCAGTGTATAGGAAAGTTTTGGGAGCGAATGATCTTCCTCAATATCTAATTCTTTGTGACGATGAAAACAACTTTGATGTCTCAATTTTGAGTATGTGGAAACAAACCTGTGAGAACGTTACAACATTTGCAAACTGACCTACTGCTATATATTCAAAATCCTAACGCAGTAAAAAAAAATTATGGGACCAAGATTGGTGTGAAAACCAAGATCAAAGATCACTCCATGAATGCATGTTTGAAAACGCTTCTGAAACGTGGGCTGTTAATACTT